>NC_092560.1:40523825-40844103 GCF_037038585.1 Patagioenas fasciata
ACACTGCTATTACTTAAATTAATACATTATAGGTTTTTAACCTCCTGTTGCAATTTTTAAAAATAAGTTTATCATTCTGTCCTGTGTTAAGAGAAACTCAATTCAAGTTCTTAGGCCTCTTATGGTGTTAAGGAAAGATAATTTCTTTTTATGACATTTTGATGCCATTCAAGCTGATGATTTTGAAACAGGCTGTAGATGTTAGTGTTGTGCTCCTCTCTGTGAATGTAGTTGGGTGATAGGTAGACATCCAGGTATGGCTGCCTGCCATTTATCAGACCACCACTGCTTTCTTTAGTGAAGAGGAGAACCACTTGTTCTTTCCCTCCTTCTTGCAGCTGCCTTCTGGATCTGTTTTCCTGACATGAAAAATCTGTGTATTTCCAGACTGCCTTGTGCAAGTCTTTTAAGTCTCAGCTATCATGTTGTAATTGCGAGTTATTACCATGAAAGCTGGAGCACTTGCTGCATGAAAACTTTTGTCTTTCACTTCTAGCTCTGTGGTTGCCCAGCCAGTGCTGCCTGGTTCCTGCGTTGCTGCCTGTACTGAATATTAACCTTTTCTCTGTGCTGCAGGGGAGAGGAACTTGCCACGTTTGCCTCCTTTTGGAGTGTTTAAGTATCCTAAGAGAGTCAGGAGTGAGTCTGATGGTTCAAAAGGAAGTGAAACTGTGTGTGTATTCCAGACACCAGAGCTATCAGTAGGGTGTACCTAAATAGGATATTTAATTTCTGCTAAGCTTTTTGCAAAGGGAAGAATTTACAAGAAAAACTGTTGAATTTTGTGGCTGCCAGGTGTATCGAGTATTGATATTTTTTCTTATCTACCTAAAATGGTGACTCATAGGAAAGGGAGTCAAGACCGTTGAGTCTTCACACACTTTAACTGATGTGTTCAGTTGAACCATACTACTCGTTTCTCTCCTATGCTTGATTGAACAGGTCTTGGTCTCCTTGTTTTGTTGTTGTGGGATTTTTTTCCCTTTTTTTTTTCTTTTTTTTTCCTTTTTTTTTTTTTTTTTTGGTCACTCCTCTTAAATTGCACTCAAAACCAAAATATGCAAAGGCTTTTTTTCTGAGAACATCACCTCTTAATTCTGCATACCTCAACAGAGAAGTACTAGTTAATCTGTTTAATTTCTTTGGAGGGTTTTCTCAGTGTTTCCTTATGTTTTTTTAAACCTATAAAACTCATATGTATGATGTTCCTTCCTCCAACCCAGTTCTCTTTCAGTTCATGTTTGCTTCAGCTCAGTATTTCTGTTGTCTCTTTAGTCCTGAAATAAACTCAGGAATCTAGTGCTGTCCTATTAAATGAGAATCTATGACATTGATTTTTCTAGATACAGGATTTAGGTGATTGCTGTTACTGTTATCTTCTTGCCCTGGCACTGTTTACAGCTTCCTCAGTTTAAGTATTTTTCTGTTATTAGAATTCACATGCTGTTTGCCATTTTCCAGATTGACAGAGTTGTTAAATAAGATCATGTCTGGTGCCAGTTCCCTTTGCTGCCACGTTATAAACTTCTGTGCTCTGATAAATGTGTTGCAATTTCCTTAATTTTAATGTGTTTTATGGTACTTTAGCAGGCTTTCATGTTGTGATGGTTTTGATGGTCAAATTAAATTATATTAATCTAGTGATGAAACGTGTGAGACAGACTGTCAAATATTAAATTAGAAATCCAGATCCGCTTAGTCAAAAATTCTTTGCAATGTACACAGTTTCTGGTTCTCCTTAAAAGTCTTAAACATGTCTGGCAAAACCTTTCACTGTGAATCACTTCTCATGACTGGTTAAGAATTCTGCTGTTTTCTAAATGTTTAGATATGTTAAATGTAATAATCTATTCAGAGAAGATACTCGACATTTTTGTTGAAAATATAGAAGTCTGTGGTACTGAGTGAAAACATCTTTGTACTGTAGGAGGCCAGGACTTAAAACTGTAATTTAGCTTTCTCTGTCTGAATTTAAGAAACAATTAGTGAAGAGTGATCAGGATATGAAGCCTAGAAAACGCTATTTAGATTGTCAGTAACTACTTAATACACTTTTTTTGGCTATTGTGTCTGGAGAAAAAGTGGTTTGTGGTGTTTGCACGAACTTGTAAAAGTAATAAAACAAAAAATAGAAGTCATAGCAAATACTGTTCTAGGAAGTTCAAACATAATAGCTTTCCTCCACTAAATGTGGCTCCATACTTATATTTTTTTGTATCATGAGCTGTATAGTGATTCTTGTTAAAATTACACCTAGATATCTAGTGCAGAGTGTTCAGCAGCCTCAAGAGTGTTTTCCGTTGGTGCGTGTGGTGTGCCAGCAGTGTATTTAGAGACATGTAAGAATCTGCAGATGTGTACGTAAAATTTTCACAGAGAAAATGATTGCTCTTTTTGTTGTGTAGAGAGAATATATGTTTAATATTGACAAGAACTGATTGAGGTTTTGGCCAATTTCAGGCAGAATAAATGAACGATATTTAAACCTCATCTTCCAGAATTATTAGTATAGTATCTCCTTTTTTCAGTTATGTGATATGTAGGAAATGAACTTCGCAATGATTTTTGGACAGTGATCAAGAAATCTATATTGATTGTTGTTGTTGTTGCTTGGTTTGAATATTTTTTGCAAAGGTGATATTTAAAATAATAAAAAAAAAGTTGCACGCACAGGGCTTAGCATTATGCCATCTAAGAAAAAAACTTTGCTGTTTCAGCCAAGGTGGTAGTGAAACCACAAGTGTTTCTGGGATCTATCTTCAAAAAACTGAAGAAGTTCACTTGATGTTTATGTTTGCGCTGATAGTGGCAGAATTGTTCTTGGACCTGCGGTATGTAATTTGTGTCATGGGATGCCATCTACTGGGCAGTGTGTTCAGTACATATGAGATAATAGAGCCTGCCTGTGAGAGCAGTAAATCCTTTAGGAGCTATCTATGAGTTGTTTGATTAAGATGTTGAAGAACTACAAATGTGTTGTTAGCATTTCAGTGTTCTTTTCAAAGGAGTAAAAACAGCCCTAGTTATTACATTTAGATATTGTGGTCTTCCTCTTAAAGTTGGATCTGGAGAAGAGATGTTGAGTGATTTCCTGCGCTATCCCCCCACCCCGCCTCAGCCCCCAGTGTGAATTTTTGATGGTGTTTTAGGGAAATAGAAATGATCATAATTGTTGTCTTGTTCTTTGACTGATTGTAGTTCTACATTATTAAAATAATTTGTATAATCAAATAGAAATGAATAGGCTGACTTAGAAAGGTTATGAATTCAAATTAAGAAGCAGCAAAATGAATCTAACTAGCACAGTTTTATTTCATCCCTTTCACATAGGCCTCTAGGTAATAAGCTTAATTACCTGGCCAGATGCTAGTTTGTGTCTGGGGTGCTTTTCCCCGACTGCCCTGGTGCACAGGATAGCCCGCTCTCAGGGTGAAACAGAGACGTATTCTGTTGTATATCTGAAAAAGAGATTCGAGGCAGTCAGCAGTGTGATGTTCTTGTTGTGCTGTCAGAATGGGAAGGCATGATGAATGAATTGGGGAATTCCAGAGAGAAAAGGTCAGTTTCATGGGAAAGGCAGGTGACTGTAGCTGTGGGGAGCCATCTCTCTCTGTCTTTCCTGCATGATTCCTGTGGGATGTTGGGTGTGTTTTGCAAGTGCTTACTAATTGCTTATTCTGATGTCATGACTGAAACTGTTCTGTGTGTAACTTCCATAATGTGGAATGTGAAAGCAAAAATCAAAAAACTTCCGGTAGCAGGCTGACACTGTGTTAGAACCAAGGCTGCAACTTGCTGGGCCAGCTATAGTGGTCAATTCTTTCTTTTTAAATCAGTTCTAGACAAGTACTAAACACTGTGTGAGTAGACTTCATGAAACTTGGTGACAACGGAGAGACAAGATGTCCATTTCCGCTCCAGACTCAAGAGGAAGGAGGAGTGCTGTTCAGAAAACAAAAGCGTTTTGCCTTTCTGGTCTCATGTAGGCCTGATTCCCCCCTTTCTTTCCAATTCCAAGTCAACAGTATCTCTGCCTGCAGCTTTAATCCTACTGGTTCTTTTTGGAGACATGCTAGTCTGGTTGCTGCTTCTTCACCTCTGCTATAGGAAGATATTGCATGTTCAGCCCTCTTGCACACAGGATGAGAAAGGGGATGCAGTTGTTTTAGTTTCTTCAGGGGTATGATGTGTGAATTTTCTGTTCAGCACTTGACACTGCAGTGAAGATGGAGAATGCTCTCTGTTGTAGGTGTCCTTGATGTTTATTTTCACAATCTGCTTTAGTAAACATGTGAGAGAAAAAATAAGCAAAACCCAGAGTTTTATGGTTTGCTGGCTTTCTGATGAAATTATCACAGAAACAACAGAAGTTTCTGTTCCTAGAAATTAACCTCTCAAATTAGGCAGTCATACGCATTAAGAGATTGGACTATTAAAGTAAGAAGCATTTGACACTTCTTTTTTAATGTTATCAAGTGGCTTGTATTTTCCTATCTTCAGTCTTGGAAACAGCTGAACCGCTGAAGTACAATGTCTTGCTTTATGGCCTGGGGTTGTCAAATGGCACGTAGACTACAGATGAGATAGCTGATGTCAAGCAAATTTATTTAAAAAACCTAGCCAAACCAACGCAACCCACTGAAAGAGCATCTTACAGTGAAATGTATCAAATGCGTATTATGGTCTTCAGAATATAAAAATGAAATGCACTATACAGATTGCGGCCATTTATTTATTCCGTGAAAAAGGCAACACATCTGTTATAACTTCACTTGAAGGCTTAGGTTGGGATTTTTAAAAAGTAATTTCGAAAGGCAGAAACCCTTAAGTTTGTCCAGCCCCCTGAAATGCAGCCTTATTCTTAGGTGTAATTCCATCAGTCTTTGAGAAGGGTGAACACCTCTAGTACTTTAGGTAAAATGGGGAGAAATGCTTAAGTAACTGACGTATTTACTCTGGAGAAGAAATAATTGACAGACTAATTTTCTATCTATATTGAACATTAAAAAACTTCAGTGGTCATTCTGAACACTGATGAATTCAAAACAGTACCTGACTTGCAGGTGGGAAGATTGGTTTTTGGACATTTAGCTGCTGAAGGGAATGTTAAATGAATGTCTTTAATGTGCTGCTAAAACCAAGGAGTTTAATTCTCAGGGACAGCACAAGGATTAAATACTGCTATCAGGAGCTAAATGTTGCTGGTTTCTCTGTTTGAAAATTTCAGATGCAGGCTTTGTAGATGAGTGGATGACATTTTCTCTCAAATTGCTGAAAATGAAATGATGCATCAAAAGTATTGATAAAGTTTAGCAGCTCACATTGTTGGAGGCAGGAACATATTCCAGTATCTCTATATAGCTTGTCTTTGACCAGGTGTTTTTCATAAGAAAAATGAACCAAAAAAACCCACAACCAAACAAACAAAAAACAAAAAAAATAACAAACCTACTTAGTTTTGTACATTTCCTGTGGTCATTTTTATCTGGACCAGATTATTGAGCTTTTAATATTATTATTCTAATTGTCCATAGTATCTGAGGAGGCCAAGTGGTGAAAAAAACCTTTCCTGTGTTACAAATGGATGTCAACACAAGGCAGTATGGGCTTTGAAGGTTGAAGATGCTTTGCTTTATTTTATACCTTACATTTACATGTAATTGTAAAAAATTAATTCTGATGTATGTGGTATTTGAACCACACTTCTGTAGAGCATTATTCTCTCCATTATGAAATCGGACTCTCTGCCTCCTTGTTAAGCCTGGGAGAAGTGGCTTTCATTTTAGTTAATTCCTAGCAAAAATAATTCTATGTCATAAAAGCAAATAACATTTGACTATCAGAATCAAAGCAGGAAAGGTGTTAAGGAGGGTTTTGGGGTGCGGTGGTGGTGTTGTTTGGTTGTGTTTCTGGTTTTGGTTTGTTCATGCGTTTTTTTTGTGTGTTTTTGTTTGGGTGTTGTGTGGTGTTTTGCGTAGGTGTGCTTGTTTGTTTGTTTAATAGAACATCACTGTTGAGCATGCTACAGATAAAATGCTTTGTGGTAATGTCTTCCCTGAACTCACTGGCCATGATTAGTTGAAGATATGGGACGACTTGTCATAAAAGTAATAAGAATTTTTTATTGAAGGGGAAAACCGTATTTTATTAGTGGGACTGTTAGGTATGTCCTGATTCATTTCACTCAAAATATGAAGCTGGAGAGACCGTGACTGTTGATATTGCAAGGGAATACTTCTGAAGAAACTTTCAGAACTTGAAGTTTGATAATTAAATGTAAACTTAACCAAAATTCCTTAGGCTTTTAGCACAATGCTTCCCTCTAGTGGAACAGTGTTACGTTAGGAAAAAAAAAAAACCAACACGTTCTTTGGCAGTGAGCACCAAGGTTTTAATTAAACATCATACATGCAATGCAGTGTATGTGGGCACTTGTATAGCAATAACGAATTAGAAAAAAATTGAGGAAGCCACCTCTATCACCTGTAATAATGAAAATGTAATCTAATTAAAATGGATATTTCTTATTCTGATTATTCTAAATTATTGCTTTGCAAAAGATGAATCAGAAGTTCTCGTTGAATACCAACTCATTTGGGGTTAATAAGGTTTCACTTAAGGATTCTTTTAGAAGTCAGTAGCATTTAGTGCAAACTAGAAATGTATGCTGGATGTCTAAATCCTTGTCACACATAGTTCAGGCTCTTTTTTTGGTTGGTTGTTCACTTTTGTTCCCCATGTCAGAGCAAACCCCTCTAGAGCATGTTTTCTTCTCAAAATGTGTGATTAATATGAATGCATCTAGTTTAATCTGACATTCTTGAATCTGTAACATACCTGCTGTATTTGCAAATATAAGGTAAATCCAAGCAAATTTTGGAGAGGTGTCTGGTGAAAGACATGCTGTGCTGACAGGAATATGTTGTCTTTGTGTGTCTGGGGTTTGGAATTTCAGTTGATGTACAGATTAAAGTAGAGAAAATGAAAAACAAACCCAAAGCTTTGGTAAGGATATAAGTGTGTACTATAGTAGAAAGAGTAGGATGAAAGGAGATTATTTCCTTGCCTACTTCAGTTTCAAGATCCCAGACTGGATAGATGAATGATGTTTTGGCAACCAAATAATAATAGGAAAAACTGTAATGGACCTGACTTTGAGACTGTTATAAAAAAGAAGGAATAAATGATGTAATTTCTGGAAAAGAGGTCCTACTGAATTCGGGGGGAAGTCTGGGGTTTTAAGCTTGAGTTTAGTTTCCAAACTGAGGTTTTTAATTACATTTTTATTTTTGTGGTTTTCATTCGCTGATACACAAAAGGATATAAAACTAACATGTTACATCCCCTGCTGTCAACCTGTTTCTCAAAGGGGAGGATGTGGTAGTTGCGGCAAAATATTAACCTTGAGACAAGTACGAAACATGACGTCTCAACAACTGTTATTCTTTTGATCTGCCTTCACCAACCATAGTGATGTGTTATGCTAATGTTAGTTTTTCTGTTCATCTCAGGTTGTAGGCTTTCTCATAACTGATCATAAGAAGCGAAAGTCATCTGTTTGCAGAACTTGTATTACATTTCCACTGGAAATGTTAATACAAACATGCTGTGATTTATCTTCATGGCTGAATTTCTCCAAAGTTAATATTGAAAAGTATTCACATGAAGAAAATGTGTAAATGAAATCTTATTAAAACATGCCAGTCGTCAAGTAGGGACAATATAGATGTCTGAGAGAACATGTGGTTATGAACCTGATCATCCCCTACGGTGGGAGGGACTTTACTCCTCCAGTCCCTGTCTTGCAGTTCATCCACTCAAGAAATGTGGGAAGAGAGCTTGCTGATGAAGACTGAGGCAAAGAAGTTGTTGGGTACTTCAGCCTTCTCCTTGTTATTACCAGTTTGCCAGTTGGTGGGGGGAGTACACTGTCTTTGACCTTCCTTTTATGGTTGTCCTACTTGCAGAAGCCCTTCTTGTTAATCTTTGTGTCCCTTGCTAAGTTCAGCTCCGGCTGTGTCTGGGCCTTATCTCTGCACAACCGGGCAGTGTCCTTATACTCTTCCCAGGATCCCTGTCCCTGCTTCCACTGACTGTGCATTTCCTTCTTGCCTTCTAGTTTGACCAGCAGGTCTTGACTCAGCCATGCAGGCCTCTTGCCCTCCTTACCTGATTTCTTACACCTGGGGGTTGCAATCTCTTGTGCTCTATGGATGGTGTCTTTAGAGATAATACTGCTCTGTTCTGCTCCCTTGGTCCCTGAGGGCAGCTAATCAGGGGGCCCTATTGACCTTGAAGAGCTAGAAGTTGGCTTTCCTGAAATTCAGGATCATGACTTTACTGTTCACCTGTCCCACATCCTTCAGAACTGCAAATCCCATGAGTGTGTGATCACTGCAGCCCAGGCTGCCTCCAGTCTTGACTTTACTGATACGCTCACTCGCATTGCTGATCGTTGGGTCCAATATTGCATCCCCCTGATAGGACTGTCTGTTACCTGGTTTAGGAAGTTATCCTCCATGCACTCCAGTATTATGTGTGGTAAAGCTTCTGTTCAGATGCTACAAAGTGGAGTAGCACAACAAAAATAATTTAAAAAAAAAAAAAAATCTGTAATTAACACCAATTCTCTGTCGGTTAGGCTTAAAAAAAAAAAAATAAAAAAATATAAATATATATATAAAAATATATAAATATATATATATATATCGGGGTTGGATAATGTGGCTGTTTAGTTCTGGCAGTTACATTTCTCTGAAGTTGTCTGTGCTGTGAAGAACATGTCTTAACTGATGCTGAAAGAGGATATTGATAAAAATCCTGCCTTAATTGTATAGACAGGTTTCTTTTGTGGAGGCCCTTAATTTGTACTGCAGTTGAAGGAAATTTATGTTACGCTTGACAGGATACAAGATACTTCCTGCACTTTACTAAGTAACCAAGAGAGAACTGAAACCACACAGAGAAAAATGAAAACGTTTGGAAGCCATAAAGGCTTTCTCTGATGCAAGCAGTGTGACTATCTCGCAGTACAAAGACTGAGTTTGAGAAAGAAGTAGGGTGGAGAGAACTGGTGCAAGCTAACTTCAAAAAAACACCTTTTTTTTTTTTTTTTCCCCTGTTATTTAAAATGGGAAAAGGTCATAATTTCTGCCCCACATAGAATGTCAGGGTTGGTTATGGTGTTCTTCAGAATTAAAAGTATTAGGAAGTGTGACAGTGAAGGATGAAAAGTTAGTGGACTCTTGTCAGTGGTTGGGTTGGTTATTATTGTTTTTTCCTCTCAATCTGCAATTATACCATTCAGCTTTTAAGTGTGTGACCCAAGATTCCTAACTGAACAGTCAAAATACTAGCCAATACTACCAGGTAAAGGTGCCTATAAGAAGACGCGTCCAAAGAGATTTTGTAACTTATTTCAGGTGCTTGAGTTTACCTGTATTTTACTGCAAGAATTCAGAATTCTAGTTGTGAGAGAGCAGTGTCTTTCAAAGACATAAATGTGTTAAAAAGTTGAGTCTTGTGTCAGCTGCATGTGTCAGAGATGGCTGGTTCCTTTTAGTTGTTGAGACACAATAGCAACAAATCCGCGTCATTTAAAAAAGTGTATTTATTGCTGTTTTAAAGCAATTCTATTTGTTTACAGGTGTCAGCTGTGATGCATGTTTAAAAGGAAACTTTCGAGGTCGCCGATACAAGTGTTTAATTTGCTACGATTACGATCTATGTGCAACTTGTTATGAAAGTGGTGCAACGACGACAAGGCATACAACTGACCATCCAATGCAGTGCATACTAACAAGAGTAGATTTTGGTAAGTGATAACTTCAAGCTCTAGTAATTTGCTGCTCAGTTGTGTCTGCAAACATAATATGGATTTTCATCTTTCTACTTATTAATCACTGCCCACATTAGCACACTGAAAATAAGAACAAGTTTGTGTCCTCTAAAAAACAGGCATGTTTTCTTTGATTTTAGCATAGAACTGCTTTATGTATTTCATTTTAATTGCTGCCTATATATTTTTAATCTTTCTAGTCAGATAATAGCAGGTTATCAGACTAATAAATACACTTAATACCAATGACACCACCTAGTTAACTTCTAATTCAGAAGATGTGGCAACCTTCTTGCCCCAGTATGCTTTACTTGAGAGCCACAGTGGACATGCAGAAAAATACTGGCGAGATTTTGTAAGGTAGATTATTCACTGGTGGATTATGTGAGACTGTAGATACAGCAGAGGTAGTGATGGAATATAATGAGTGTAAAAAATTAGTGGCAAGGACTGGTATGTAGTCTTCCTGGAACTCTTTTGAAGATGATGTAATTTAAAAATTACTTCTGACTGTGAAGCCATGTCAATATTTAAAATAAAAAATACTTGTTCTTGTCCCCTATCCTGCTTGTTGTTTCTGTCGTGTCTTATTTGTGACAGGTTGTAACTTGCAAGATACTTGTGTGACAAGCATCTGCTCTAACATGTTGCTGGTGCTTTAAATGTATTTCATTTTATGTTAAGCCCATGGGGCTAGCATTCTGTTTGTTTTAAAGTGATTCCAACTGTATTCTTTACATACTGAATTCTTTAAAAAATTATGATTTCTTAAAAGCTGAAGCCTTATGAATTCTGAATTTACTTCTTTTGCTTTTTTATTAAAACATAAGTAAAAGCTACATCTTCACTGCTTTAGAGCCTAGATAATAGCTATATATAGAAACGTGTATTAGGTTTCTCAAAAATAACTTTGAATGAAGATGTCTTTCATTTTCTTTTAATTCTCAGGCCTCCGATTGCCCTAAGACTGCCTCGTCATGAGTTCAAAAATCCAGGCCCTGGGAATCCAGGGTTTGGCAGGAGATAATTTAGTGCATTATCAAGAATACTTGACAGCATTTTAGCTTCCACATGTTTCTCACTGGGCTTCTTTTTTCAGTCTTTTTAGTGAGGTAAAATATCTGTGTACAAGTATATTAATTCAGTATTCTGGTCACTGTTTGTGATGCAGAGTTCAAACATCTTAGCCCTGTAGCAACAGTTATTCTTGGATATTACACATGGGCTAAAAGAACAGCATTGACATAAACCATAAAATACTCCTTATAGGGGAAAGGGGACTGAAACGTGTTTGCTATGAAGCCTTAAGCTAATGTTAAGTGTCAAAGCTTTCAATGTGAGGAAACTTTTTCTAAACACTTCTCTCCTAAAAAATATGCCCATTAACAGAACCTAAGAATGTCTAGGAAATGCATGTTATTTCTTGCAACTTAGATATTTCTTTTTTGGAAGTCTTTGATAAATGTATCTTTTGGTTTAGTTAGTTTTACTTGTGTATTTTGTGCAACCAGGGAGGGGTTATTTTTCACTATTTAAGTCTGCATGAAGAATACAGATGGCCAGATAGAAGAAGGTTCACAATGAAGTACTGAGATGGATAGTGGGATTCTGAGAGCTACATCTGAATTGCTTGGTATTTGTACTACTATGGCTTCTTTAAATAAGAATAAGAAATCAAGCCCTAGACGTTTCATATGGCTTGATACTTGAGCGTTGTTCAGATATAACCAGTTTTAGGAAAAAAATCACTGCAGCTCAGCTCTGCAGCAAGACTCCTGATTTGATTAACACTGTAGAACAACAACAGAAAATAATACGTCACCACCAGATTGTGAACCACGACAAAGGTTGATGGCTTCCAAGTACTAGTGACCTGGTACGCTTATAATACTAGGGAATGAATTAGGGAATGTTTATAAATAATATATGCCTTAGGGCTCAGGAAGGTCTGTGGCATCATTCTTAAAATGTTTTTATTTTATAGTTCTCTGTAGAACATAAAGCTGAAAGGACTGTGCCTTTACAGTATTGTATAGATGCTTAGAGAAACTTCGATAACTTTTCAAGGAGCCCTGTATAGGTAAGGCGATCATGTGACTTTGAGGAAAATTTAAAAAAAAAAAAAAGTGAAGCTAATGAATGTTAAGTTTCATTAGAAAATCAATATGAATGGTAGGACTAGTCTAGAATGATCTGTTTAAGAGTTGTCAGGATAGCTGTATTAATGAATATTAAAAATTGCTAAGGAAGCATCTGTTAATGGGTTAAAAGAAAAAATCTTAAGGGGAAGACTGGCAACGTAAAACCAAATGACATCAAAGTACAGCCTGTTTCAAAAAGATGGACCCAATTTCAAAGCAGTAGTGATTTCACACTGGCTCCATCTTTTTGAAACAGGCTGTAATGAAGTCTTCAGTCACTTCCTAGTTATGTAAAAAGTAAAATGAGAGGAGAATGTTTTCTAATATGTGACAGTACAAGTAGATTTCAGTAGAAACACAGAATGTAAGGCTGTTAGTGTAGGGATGTATGCAAATTGTGGTTTACCTGGCCGTTGACAAACTTCAATATTGCTGTCTGTAATCAGGTTTGATTTATTTTGTGCCTAACCCTTAGGCAAAGAGAGATGCTAAGTAATGGTTACCCTAATAATGTGTGGTATGAGGTCTGGCTGGATTCACCAGAATTCTACTTGAGGCTTTTATGATTTTTCAACCACTAGAACAAGATCTGTCTGCTAGGTGCATATCTTGCTAAGTCAGAGCATGACAGAGTGATCTGTTTAGAAGGGGAGTCTGGAGATCATCTGATATAACCTTCTGTTGGAAGGAGGGACATCAGCTGGGCTACCCATCAAGCCAAGTCTTGAGTATTTCCATCAAGGCAGTTTTCCTCACTTTTCAGCTACATATTCCAGTATTCAGTTCTTACAGTGAATGTTTTTTTGTTTGTTTGTTTCCCTTTATACAAGCCAGGTTTCTCTTAAGACACCTTGTGCTTGCAGCCTGTCACCGTACTTCATTTTGAAGAGCATACCTCTACTTTCTCTACATCTGCTTTGTCTGTACAAGAAGTTGGAGACGAGATCCACCTTGAGCCTTCTCTAGTGTAGATGAACACTGTTCCTTCAACCATTCTTCTGTCAAGTTCTCCAAGCCTCTTACTGTCTTGATGGACACAAGAGACATGTATGGACATGATGGACACAAGACACTGTATGCATGCACACACGACAAACACAAAAAGCTCCTAGATTTTATTTCAGTATCTGTCCTGAATTGTAGATTTCAAAACTGAACCCCGTGTTGCTGGTGTTGCATATAGCAAGTGCCAAGTAACATGGGGTAATGATGTTGCGTGATTTGCTGGCCGTTCTCTTGCTGATTTAGCCCAGGTCATGGTTTGCCTTGAGTGATGCAGGGGCACGCTGCTGGCTTACGTTTGGCTTGCTTTCCACTGGGATCCCCCCGGTCCTTTTCAGCAGGGCTGCTGCCCACCTAGTTGACCCTGCCTTTGAGCAGCAGCTGCTGTCTTGGTGCTGCTCAGTATTGGTAGGCAGGTTGCAAATCCTCTTCTCTTCATTAGCTTCTGTGCTTATTCAAGGCTTCAGCATAACCAGGTGGACAGATGATGGCAAAGCAGTGGATGTGGTCTATCTTGATTTCAGTAAAGCATTTGACACAATCCCCCACAGCATCCTCGCAACTAAACTGAAGAAGTGCAGACTGGATGATCAGGTAGTAAGGTGGACTGTGAGTTGGCTGAAGGAAAGAAGCCAGAGAGTTGTGGTCAATAGGGCAGAGTCTACTTGCAGGCCTGTATCTAGTGGAGTCCCTCAAGGGTTGGTACTGGTACCAGTATTATTCAATATATTCATCAATGACTTCGATGAGAGAATAGAGTCAGTAAGTTTGCTGATGACACCAAGCTGGGAGGAGTGGCTGACACGCCAGAAGGCTGTGCTGCCATCCAGCAAGACCTCAACAGGCTGGAGAGTTGGGCGGTGAAAAAAATTAATGAAATATAACAAGGGCAAGTGTAGAGTCTTGCATCTGGGCAGGAACAACCCCAGGTTCCTGTATATGTTGGGGAACGACCTGTTGGAGAGCAGTGTAGGGGAAAGGAACCTGGGGGTCCTGGTGGACAACAGGATGACCGTGAGCCAGCACTGTGCCCTTGTGGCCAGGAAGGCCAATGGCATCCTGGGGTGTATTAGAAGGGGTGTGGTTAGTAGGTCAAGAGAGGTTCTCCTTCCCCTCTACTCTGCCCTGGTGAGACCGCATCTGGAATATTATGTCCAGTTCTGGGCCCCTCAGTTCCAGAAGGACAGGGAACTGCTGGAGAGAGTCCAGCGCAGAGACACAAAGATGATTAAGGGAGTGGAGCATCTCCCTCATGAGGAAAGGCTGACGGAGCTGGGTCTCTTTAGCTTAGAGGAGACTCGGGGTGACCTCATGAATGTCATGAGGATGGAGCTAGGCTCTTCTTGGTGATAACCAATGATAAGACAAGGGGCAGTGGTACAAACTGGAACACAGGAGGTTCCGCTTAAATATGAGAAGAAACTTATTCTCAGTGAGGGTGACAGAACACTGGAACAGGCTGCCCAGGGAAGTTGTGGCTTCTCCTTCCCTGGCGACATTCAAAACCCGCCTGGGCACATTCCTGTGTAACGTCATCTAGATGTTCCTGCCCCAGCAGGGCAATTGGGCTAGATGATCTTTCGAGGGCCCTTCCAATCCCTAACATTCTATGTTTCTGTGATATAGTTCTTATTGTTGGGGGTTAGCAAGTCCAGGCCTGCTCCACAAATAACAAGCTGGGAGCTGAAGGTGGCCACAGCACAGGCAAGGACATAGTCCTCACTGACAGGATGTGCAGGATAGGGTTGGTAATGGGAGCAGGTCCTGCTGATGGTATCAGACAAAGCATATATAACAAGTCAACTCTGGGGTCCATGCAGGAATCCTGTTGAAGGCAGGAGGAGGTCAAGTTGCAGCTGCAGCATAGTTCATGGCCAGATGGCCAGACCTTAGATATAGCTCGTGGACAACGGGTGTGTGTGGAAATCTGCTTTGAGGCTGGTCAAGGCAGCTAAGGCCTGTGGGTCAACTCAGGGCCATCCCCTCTGCCAGGGAAGCAAACACCCAGCTGCTGCTGGACAAATAACTGAATACCTCCCATGTAGTCATTGTCAGCCCCAGCAGGGTGTCTCTCATACAGAAGCAGTTAGCCCAGTGCTATCTGGCTGTGAGGTTGAATGCTGTGATTGGCAGCTGATGAAACAGCATGAAGAAAAATGGAGGTTGTGCTATTTCTTCCTGCTAGACATAACTGTTTATAACAGAGTGACTAGCATGTTTTAGAGTGACTAGCATGTTTTAGAATGTATTTTGTTCAGAAAATCTGCATCAAACCAGAACAAACAGCAGTTTTAAGGCTAATACTGTTTTGTACAGTATGGCTGCCTGATCAGTGGTACAGGAATAAGTAAATGCTTTGGAAATGTGCTGTGTTGGCACCATGTTGTTTCTTCAAACATTGAAAAAAAAAAAAAAAAAGAGACAAGTACACTGTAACTTGTATAATACCAGCGTTTTTAGCTATATGTTTATATCAAATTGAAATTATGTTACCCATATGAAAAGTGAAACTAAAATTCCTGACTCCTGTCTAGCTTTGTACAGAAATATGTACAGAAAGCAAGGAAAAACTGTTAGAAAATGTAGTCCTGAATCACCTCTTTGAAAGATTGATATTTACTGAATGAATCTTGCTGTACTTCTGTCTCATTACTTACCTCCTGCCAAGTTTAAGAGTGAGTTAGTTAGATTAAAATGTTAAATACAAGCAATCCGTATCTATAGATAGTAAAGCAAGAGTGCTCATATTTTCACATCAAATTAGGTTGTTGGCTTTTTTTTTTTTTTCAGGTAAAGCTGTAATGTCTAAACACTGAGCTTGAAATCTAACTTCATAAGCTATTGTTGAGTCCCCTTTAAACAATTTTGTGATCCTTTTACTCCTTTGTATTCTTCCTCTAATTGATAAGCAGCATAGGTAATGAATCTCCTAGAGGGTTGTGATTTAGTGTGGCTTTGTTTTGTACTCAGCAACATTGTCTTCCTAGCTACTTTGAAAAGAGGGCTTTTAGAGGTGTAGATGAATTTCAAGAGCTTTGGACTCCTGCTTTCGTGTAGGAAGGTATTTGGAAAGAATATGTGATCTGAAAGATTTTTTTTGTGGCCAGAAGGAATAATTCTTTTGTCATGGGCCAGTTGCGCCATAACAGTAATACAATTGTAGGCTGGGTTGCTTCTGCAGCTATTTTTTCCCGTATGTTCATAATTTTTAGGGTTTTTTATATACTTGTAAAAAGTAATTGGAGAAATATCCATTCACAGAGACATCAGCACTAAAATTGGACACAAAGATGCGTGATATTACTTAATTACCAACCTCTTTTAAAAAAATATGTAGTTTGAAAGGGACAGATTTTTATTGTAAGAGGTGGAGAGAGATTAAAGTTGAGAGGAAAGAAGAGGGGTAGTAAACTTCCAATGGAAAAATATTTGGATTTGCAATTACTGATTTCACTTCTGACAGGTACATTTTTTATTTATTCCCCCCACAGATGAAGGCATATTAGTTTAGCATGGACATATATGTTTACTGTGTATTAGCAGAAAGATGTAGAAGGTTGTGGGGAAACATGCGGGAGTATAATCTGGAGTCTGGAAAAGACTCAGATTTTTATTTTTTATTTATTAAGTGGCTTATTTTGTGTCCTTTAAAAGCAGGGACCAGAAACATGGGATTTGACAGTACTTGTCATACCTCTCTCCTCTCTGACAGAACAGTGTGTACTGCTGGAATTGTTGACATCTGGACTGAACTAACAACATATCTAAGGAAAAGATATTTTTGCTTGCATGCTTATCTGTTTACTGTTCTCTTCAGGTGGGTTGTAGCCCTGTGCCATTTGCTTAGGTGGGAAGTTGGAGTTGGTATTTCTGCCTTACTCAAAAATACTTACATTAATTAAATAGTGAGGTTTATAGGTAGAGGTTTTTAGACCACCTGGTAGTTTTGAGGGATTTCTTTTCATTTTAGATAGTTGATGCAGATGTTAGTTTTATATACAAATCCCCTGAAGAATAAGATGTTTTACCTCTTTTTTCACTAGCTTGTCTCTTTGAGTTTTCATCTTCTTGTTTTATCCAGATCAGTATATAAGATGCTAGGACTTATAAAATTCCCAGAAATGAGTCTGCTTAGCATAAAGAGTCCTCAAAGGAAAATTTGACTTGATGTTCTTGCATGTGTGTGTATGTTTGCAGTGATGAAGAATTTCCGTTTTCCAGTCAGTAAATAGGTACTTAATCATCATCATCATGAGGATTGTACCAAATCTTGAGGGAAATCAGAGGATCAACTAAACAAAATGTCGTTAATCTTCTGATGTGTTTGTGACTGGCATTTTTGCTATTCCCACAAGCATGCAGAATTTTTTTGCAGTAGTTCTTTCTCAGTTACCGGGTTTCAGAGAACCCTATAGTATTTGCTGGTTTAGGCAGATTAAATGCAGTTAAATTTTGAATTCTTCTTAACTATTCAGTTCAAAAGTTTGGCCATCGTACATATTTTGTTCCCATATCTTTATTATGAAGTTCCAACTCTGTATCTTTAGGACACTGAAAAAGTGAGAACTGAAGTTTTTATTTCCTCTGTGCAATGACACCATTTGCTGTATACTGTAACAACTTGCTCAGTGATCTGCTTTAGAATTTTTCTTCATATAGGTGCAAGGAGGATTTTTTGTCCATGATCGTTGAAGCGTTTTTCATTTATCTGTTCTAGACATCCATAATTTGAATCCTTTGCCTTTCAGGTATATTTTTCTGAAAGAAAATCTGTTCAGAGTCTGTGTGGCTGATGCATTCAGAGACTGTTTTAGTGACTGCTTGGAACTTCATCCCATGTAAACCTTATTGGTGCTTTCCTCACTTGAAACCATGACATGACTCAAATTCTTCATATTTGTGTGTGCTGCACCATATTGGTAATTTGTTTTTAGCCACATTCAAGTTTTTGCCTACATCAGAATGGGAGTCTGAATGTGATACTTGGCTAAACAGTTGAGAAGTACTTAGTGAAATATGTACAGACGTGGCATTAGTTAGGAGCTCCAAAATCTTAAAGTTCTGTGAGTTACATAGATTTTCTGTGTGTTGTGTCTGAAACCTTGTCCATAACACCTCAGAGCAGGTTAATTTTCATGTAAGTCTTTATTGCATATCATGTAAATAAGAGGAGAGTGGGAGACCTGGAAACAAGAAAATAAGTATGCTGTAATTTTAGAGAAGGTATTCAGGTAAAAAGATAGTTTTGCATGTAAGTAAATCTAATTGGCTTATCCTGTAGGATGGTGTTACTTAACACCTGTGTGTAGGAGCTGTCAGAATTCTGAACACTACTGGTGTAATCCTGCCTCAGAGCCAGTATTTCTGGTCACCTGTCAGAGTAATTGTACTACCAATCTACTCAAACAGAATAAACACAAGCTTACTGTGGGTAATGAACAAGAACTACAGGTAGTTTTAAAAGCTTTGGCATAGAGGAATTTGCTGTTGTTCCTGTTTCTAAGCATTCAGAACATGCTCTAAAGCTGATTGATATTTAGCTTCTAAACCAAGCAAGCAGATTTAAGTGTTCATGAGAAGGTTTCTTCCCATCTGGTAGTATTGTCATCTTCAGTTGAAAATGGTGCATTTAATTGTTGGCCAACCACCTCTCCCACTAATGGGGGAAGGTATAACTTCTTCTTCCTAGTTTCACTGGTTCTTCCCTTGGATTTATAGGGGATCAGTTAAGGACAGATGTTTTGAATTCATATACACCCTATGTCTTGTTGTTAGTATACCAACTGAATGCCTGACAACCTGTCAAGGAAACGCCTATCATTCGTGTATTGGGTGACTCAGATGGATTCAGAACTGAGTCCTGGTAAATGGTGTGCAAGGACCTTTGGGATTTCCCTCTAATAAAGAT
This sequence comes from Patagioenas fasciata, assembly GCF_037038585.1. Taxonomy (NCBI): domain Eukaryota; kingdom Metazoa; phylum Chordata; class Aves; order Columbiformes; family Columbidae; genus Patagioenas; species Patagioenas fasciata. The sequence continues at coordinate 40,542,715 of NC_092560.1, forward strand.
TCTGGGCATATGTTTGTGTCAGTACTATGTAAAAGACTTTCAGGTCAGGGGACGCGGGTGCTAATCTTTTGGACATGTTTTCCAACTTACATTCATGCTGACTTTCAGTCTTTATAGCTTTCCATTTGTGTCATATCTGATATGCAATTCAATTCTCTAATGAAAAGTCATTTTTGTGCCTTATTGTGTAAAACATTAAATGGAACCTCAAATGCTACTTTGGAGAACTAAGACTTGGCTCAGAACATCTTACTTTGGCTAGTTGGACATAGTGTTTTCCTTGTCTGTATGTAAATAAGCGAACCTAGATTCAGGATGGGATTCAAGCTTAGTGTGATAGTTAATAAATTGATGAGCCGGTTAAAATGCTCAGTGTGTCAGGTAGTGTTTCTTTGGCAAGGCTGGCTGTTTCCTTGGCATTTCTTACCATGCTTCTTAAAGGAGTATCTTTCTCTCATCCTCCATCATTTAAATTCTCTGGAAGCAGCTTACAACTAAGGGGAACAGGGATTTAGTGAACATAAGTTTTATTCTGCAGTGTGTTCAATCTGGCTCTGTATCTTTAATTCTGTGTATTAGCATGTTACTGTGAAGTTCATTTTTTGTATTGATCTTCGACTGTTAGCCCTCAAAACCTAGTTATATGTAAAATACTATATGTTAATATAGTGGATTATAGATATGTACCTTTTTAGCTTAAGTATCATCTTTTGTAAGGCTGCAGAAACAAAAATGCTGTTCTGTTCTTCCTAGTCGTGTCATAAAGCTGTCATAAACCGTAGCAATCTGTGACTTAAGCCATCAGAGGGACATATTCCTAACACATTAAATGGATATTGCCTTGAGGCATTCTAGTATCTGCTCAGACTTGTCCAACTTCATAGCAGAATATTCATAGTTCTATGAACATATTTTTCAGTTACTTATCAGTGAGTCCTAGACAAAATGTAAGTGTATTTTAAATTATTTGCTGGAAAAAATCATACTTTTTATCTTGATATGAGTGTGGATTTTATTAATGATTCCTGAAGAATACGTAATTCCTACAGAGGATATGACAGAAAAGCATTGTTTTCTTGCACAGTTTGACAAACTTTCATGTTATGTTTGGGGAACTTATGCATTAGCAATTTAAAAGTGGCTGGTTTTCATCTGCAGTGCAAAAGTGCTTAAATTCAACACACCTACAATTTGCAACCAGTGTGTAACAGATAATCAGATTCCCTTTTAACTATCTTTTACATTATACATTTGAGATGTTTCTGAAACTACTTACTGCAAAGCAATGGTTCAGCTGTAGCATAAATATTGACATATGGTGTCACTGAGGACTTGTAAATTTTAATCTAAATTTTTGAGGTACTGTTGAGAGTTCAGCTTTTGAAAATTTCACTTATGATTGAAAAATACAATGGGTGGACCTTGGACATGAGATAATAAGAGTGGCAGAAAAGCAAAGGTTTTGCAGTATCAGTAGCAGCATCGTAGGAGTCTTGGCTCCTATTGAGTATCAGAAAACTATGGTATGTTTGCTAATGAAAATAAAATGTAGTCTGGCTGGTTTTTGTTATCCGTAAGTGAACACATATTGAATATCAGCCTGTGGGCTGTATACAGCATTGAAGTAGCCATTTCAGTTAAATACCAAATTAATTTGGCAGTGATTACAGTGAAGTATATTTATAAAGAGAAGTTTATATTAACAAAATAAATGATGCTACTTTTTTGAAGTAACCTCTGTTTTAACACTCTGTGTTCCAGATTTGTACTATGGTGGAGAAGCTTTCTCTGTAGAGCAGCCACAATCTTTTACTTGTCCTTATTGTGGGAAAATGGGTTATACGGAAACATCTCTTCAAGAACATGTTACTTCTGAGCATGCTGAAACATCAACAGAAGTGGTAAGCAGCTTCAGAATTGGCTTTCTGTTGTGGTGGGAATGTAATAAGAGTAGTCATCTGGAAAATTGGTATCTTCCTGTTCTTTTTATTTCTTGAAGCGTGAGTTCATTTAAATGCTTTGTAGGAAGACATACCCACATTTGGAAGTGACATCAAAATTATTTATGTTTAATGAGTATCGTAATATAATGTGCTTGCTTTCTTCTGTTATGGTTGCTGTTTGGTTGTCCTGATGTAAAGGTTGCCATGTTTAGGAGTCTGTTACTCTCTCATGGTTATTGGGTATAGCCATGTCTCCCTTTTCACAACCAGTATGCAACTGTCCTGGAAGCTCACAGCTGTGCTAGTCTTTTGTAACTGTAAGAGAGAGGAAGACATGCAGACAGTTTGGTGTGTTTTTCAAATAGCTTTTGTAGTGGACCTGCTGTATTTATGCAGGAGTAGTTGTCGTTCTTCTGAAACTATTGCTGTTAAAGCAGGGTTTTTTCCCCCATCACTGACTATTGGGACACTTGACGTGGTTGAAAACACACTTATTAAACAAGTGTCAATAGAAATACTTTAGTCCGAGTTGTTAGATCGTACTATCCTGGTTGTCTATGGGAGCAGGAGAAGCTATTTTAGCAGAACAGGAGCCCGGGTGCTCTGGTTTAGTTAACTGTTGTTCCATAGGTTCCTAGAAAAATGTGAATGTTCATCACCAACATGAACGTTACCTATTCTAATCTTCTAGTTTTTTTAACTTTCAAGGAATTCTGTGGAACAAAATGAATTTTTCCTATCCAAGCCTATTAAGGGTCTTGTGGAAGGTGATAGCGGAGGTGGTTTGTCCACCTTTTGGAAACTCAAAGGTGTTCTAATCTTTCTTAAAAACTTTTAAAGTGAAACAGTTTACCTCACTGTCAGTTGCACTGTACGACCTAACTTAGACACTGCAATTTTTATCATCTTCTTGAATTTAACTTTGCAACTTTCCCTGAGGTCAGCTGGTCAGAGCCAGTGCAGCCGGAGCCGCAGCAGCGGATCCTGAGGTGCAGGGGGGTTTTGGGAGGCTCCTTTGCCGGGGAAAACCTGTGAGAGCAGCTGATGTGGTGTGGGTGTTGCCAGGGTAACGGCGATCACACCCGTGCCCCTTGCCTTGAAAAAGCCTCGGGGAGGCGCGCTGGGAGGTGAGACCAGTGTGTGAGTACCAGCCACACTGTGCTGCAGCAGCAGGTGTGGTAGCTCATGCAGCAGGGTGCAGAGGTTGTCCCTCCTTGCTCGATAGACCATCTCCCCTGTTGGCAGTCTCCCATACTGCAGCTGATCATGGTCTCCAGAGAGCGAGCTTGCCCCAGAAAGACTGTGGCGACCCAGATGGAGGGCCCGCCCCAGTGTGTGGCTGTTTAGGTCTCTGGCTGGAGGGAGCAGCCTGCTGCTGCCAGGGGAGGGAGGCTGGCATTCCACCTGTGTGAGGTGTGAGCAGGTAGAAGATATATTCAGCATGCTGGTGAAACTTGAGGAGGTCAAGAGACTGAGGACCATCAGGGAGTGTGAGAAGGAGATTGGTTGAGTAATTCCTTGGTGTGCCAGCCAGAAAGGCGCCAGGGAGATACCCCCAAAAAGGTGGTGGACCCCCTGCCCTGTCAGGCAGAGGGGAGAGACCTGAGACAGCCCCTGCTCTGTTGCTGTTGGGCAGAGGCAGGGGACCAAAAAGACAAGGAGGGTTGGAAGCAAGTCCCAGTTTGGCATCGCAGGTGACACCCCTCCCTAGCTACTTTGCTTCCTCAGGTGTCCTCCACAATAGGTTTGAGGACCTGGATCTTGAAGGAGAGGTAGGTGAGGTGATAGAAGGCCCACCTACAAGTAGGAAGATGCAGTTGACTCCATACCTCAAGACTGCCTCTGATAAGGAAGAAAGAAGCGTAATTGTAGTGGGCAATTCCCTTCTGAGAGGAACAGAGGGCCCAATATGCAGAGTTGATCTTCATCACAGGGAAGTGTGTAGTCTGCCTAGAGCCCGGATCAGGGATATCACCAGGGCACTCCCCAACGTGGTGCATTCGACAGACTACTACCCACTGCTGATCTTCCAGACAGGTGGGGAGGAAGCTGCATCTCATAGTCTGTGGGGAATGAAGAAAGACTTTAGGGCCTTGGGACAGTTGGTGAAAGACTCTGGGGTGCAAGTGATTTTCTCTTCCCTCCTTCCATTTTCGGGTGATTACATCAGACAGAATAGAAGGATCCAGTCCATAAATGCTTGGCTACAAGACTCGTGCTACAGGCAGGGCTTTGGGTTCCTTGGTAATGGATGCTTTTATAAGACACTGTAACGTCAGCTTTGCCTGTCCTCTTATTAATCCCAACACAAGCTCTCCGTCAGCTCTTCACATACTCCAGCATCGATCTCACTCGAAGGGCAAGGCTACCTCTGCTGAAGAATCCACTTCCTCTCCTTTCTAAAGAGCTCATATCCTTCTGTTGCAACACTTCAGTCATGGGAGCCATTCCAGCATGTCTTTGGTCTGAAGAAGGCTGTAGCCCTGCAACTGCATGCAGATTTCTAACTCGTCATGGGTATTCCCTATGCTGTGTGTGTTAATATACAGGCACTTTGGAAAGGCACCCCAGTGCAATGAGGTCCTGGAGTGGAACTCTGGGAGAGTCTGGTATTTCCTTGAAGGTGATTGTTTGAATTCCGAAGTACTTTAATTGAAAATTATACTGGTGTCTGTGGGAGTAGTCATAAGTTTTGTAATTAAGTCTCTTAAGGTTACGCACTAAAAAGAGTAAGTCATGTGATTTTGGTGAGTACTAGAACCTCAGTAATTACCAATATTTCTTTACCAGTAAATGTCCAAGGGCAATGAAAAACGCTTTAAGACAGGTACAGAACAGTCTGGCTGTCAGTATGATGAGTTACTGTTGGTGTTGGGTTTCAGGTCAGTCAGCTATTCCGAATAAAATGCAGCATTCAACTAGAAGTCCACTAGCATTGTAAATAGAAAAATTTTAGGAAACTTCATCAAAAGTAATTTTTGAATCTCAGAACAAAGACATCATTTTTCTACCATTACATTGCACTGCTGCCACTTTCTCACGTTAAGCAAGGCAGTAACTGGGCTCCTTGTAACTGAACCATGAAGACTAGGTTGTTGATACCTTGTGGATAAAACTGAGGAGAGCTTTTCTTGCAGTAATGAAATAGACAGCCTGAGACAGTCTGAATAATTCCTTTTTCATTCTTGAAGATTACAGTGTCTCTTGTTGAGGTGACAGAAATACTGCCACTTAAAGTGGTTATCTTGTCTGTAAATAGGGAGGCAGTAGTAATACAAGCATATTTCTGGAGACTGGCAGTTAATCTGTGAGTGTGACTGACTTAAGACTTTTCAGTCATCTTTCAGACATCTTTCAGGATAACATGTTTTTTTTAATACAAATGATCATAGCTTCAGTAGAAACTTTGGACAATGCTTTCTTTTCATCTGTACCATTTGTTCATGCATGTTCTATTAACAATGATATTTTTATTTATGTCACACTTAATCAGTGATGTTGCAGTCTTTGTTGTGATTTTGCAGAGTGTTTAACTAAATTTTTGTTTGTGGGTGACAGTGCTTCAGTAACTTTCCCAGACAGAGTTCTTGAAAGTTTGGTTCGTGTGTAGAATTAAGGTTAGAATACTTAAATGCCGTCCTTCTCATTGTTGCTAATGACTTTTTCTTAGTTAATGTTTTTCTGAGGACTGTGTCTCTTCAGGTAAATATGTGCAGTTCATATGGCCTTGGTGCTCTTAGCGAAATAGCTTTCTTGCTCTCAGAAGTGTGTTGTCCTCCTTGCATTGGGATTTTGCTTCCTCAGAGTAGGTTAAATGAAAAAAAGATGGATTTGAAGATGTCTCCTGTTGGTATGAATTAAGCAGCTTATATTAGGTTGGTGCAAAAATAAATGTGATTTTTGCATTGGTGAAATTTGCCGTTTGATATTGGAATACATTCTTAAATGTGGTTATGTTATACATCATTTTAGTGAGCTTTTCTCCCTGTTTCTTTTTTGCTACTGACTTACTACTTGCTGTTTATTTTATATTTATTTTAGACTATGGAAATGATGTTAGACAAAAAGCAAATTCAAGCGGTTTTCTTATTTGAGTTCAAAATGGGTTGTAAAGCAGTGGAGACAGCTCGCAACATCAACAATGCATTTGACCCAGGAACTGCTGATGAATGTACAGTGCAGTGGTGGTTCCAGAACTTTCACAAAGGAGACAAGAGCCTTGAAGATGAGGAGTGTAGTGACCAGCCAGCAGAAGTTGACAATGACCAACTGGGAGCAATCATCAAAGCTGATGCTCTTGCAAGTACATGAGGAGTTGCCGTAGAACTCTGCCATTCAATGGTCATTTGGCATTTGAAGGAAATTGGAAAGGTGAAAATGCTCAATAAGTGGGTGGCTCATGAGCTGAGCAAAAATAAAAAAAGTTGTAGTTTCGAATTGTCGTCATCTTGTGTTCTATGCAACAACAACAGACCATTTCTTGATCGGATTGTAATGTGCGACAAAAAGTGGCTTTTATATGACAGCCGGTGATGACCAGCTCAGTAGTTGGACTGAGAAGAATCTCCAAAGCACTTCCCAAAGCCAAACTTGCACCAAAAAAATGTCACAGTCAACTATTTGGTGGTCTGCTACCAGTCTGATCCACTACAGCTTTCCTAATCCTGGCGAAACCATTCCAACTGAGAAGTATGCTCAGGAAATCAATGAGATGCACCAAAAACTACAACACCTGCAGCTGGCATTGGTCAACAGAAATTCTTCTCCACAACACCACACATTGACTGCACATCACACAACCAATGCTTTGAAAGTTGAACTATGAAGTTTTTCCTCATCTGCCATATTCAGCTGACCTCTCGCCAACCGGCCACCAGTTCTTCAAACATCTTGACAGCTTTTTGCAGGGAAAATGCCTCCATAATCAGCAGGATGCAGAAAATAGTTTCCAAGGCTTTGTCGAATCCTGAAGCATGCATTTTTACACTGCAGGAATAAACAAACTTCTTATTGTCAAAAAAGGTGTTGGTTGTAATGGCTCCTATTTTGATAATAAAGTTGTGTTTGAGCATAGTTATAATGATTTAAAATTCATAGTCCAAAACTGAAATTACTTTTGCACCAACCTAATAAATAATTTATGGACTTTAGAACCATCTGTCCCATTTATGTCTATGCCTGTCTCTCTACAGGGTATGATACATTGGCATAGTTGAGTATTTGTTACATTACCCTGTAATAAGATGTCTTTACTCTGTAGTGTGTCTGCTTATGTGGTTTCTGTAATGGTAAAAAATCTGGAAAGAGGAGTTATTTGAAGAGAAATGCTGAACATTGACAATGAAGGGGAAGGCGTTGTAGGAAAAAGCTTTCAAAATGCTTGATTTTCTGTTCAGAGCTGACTACTGAAATGAAAGTGCCAGTAAAGAATAGCAGCTGCTGTCAAAAGCAGCTGAGATTTCACACTAAACCTATTTCAAGACCTTATCCTCACCTCCACAAGAGTAGAACAGATGTGTGTGCTATTGTATAGGTGTTCCTAATGCCCATGGTCTGTTGAGATTATAGAATCGTTTATGTTGGAAAGGAACTTAGAAGATCGAGTCCCACCATTAACCTTTCAAGTACACCTCTCAACCATGTCCCTGAGAACCTCATCTACACATCTTTTGAACACCTCCAGGGGTGGTGACTCCGCCAACTTCCCTGAGCAGCCTCGTCCAGCGCCTGACAACCCCTTCCCTGGAGAAATTTTTTCCTAATATCCAATCTAAACCTCCCCTGGCACAACTTGAGACCATTTCTTCTGTCACTTGCTGCTTGGGAGAATAGACCAATGCCCACCTCCTTTCAGGTAGTCGAAGACAGTGATATGGTCTCTCTTCAGACCTCCTTTTCTCCAGGCTAAAAAGCCCCAGTTCTCTCAGCTGCTCCTCATCAGACTTGTGCTCCAGACCCCTCACCAATTTTGTTGCCCTCCTCTGAACCCTCTCCAGCACCTCAATGTCTTTCCTGTAGTGAGGGGCCCAAAACTGAACACAGTATTGGAGGTGTGGCCTCACCAGAGCCAAGTACTCTACTGTCAACAACTTCAGTATATGCTGCCTGAAGAGCCTTGGGAATCTCAACTTCATCGTCCAGCCAAAGTTTCTCCATAAAGACAAGACTATTTGACTGTGAGGAACAGAGAGAGAAATTCATAGCAGTTGTATTTAACTGTCAAAGTGCTCTTAACTTGAGCTCTTAACATTTGGGGGAATAATTGGAATGGCTGGTTTTTGTCTGGAACTTCAAAATCAGTCTGCAAAACTACTGTAAAGAAAAATGGAAGATGCTTCTCAAACTGTTTATGGGGTTATTCAAAAAAACAATTCATACATATGGCAATTTTAATGGCACTGTTTGTCTCCTTAGTTAATGTGTGTTTTGGTTTAAAATAAACCGAAGACAGATGTCACTGCCTTTTCCCCAGATACTTTTGTGTAGGGATATGGAGCTGAACCCTGCCAAGCCTGTAGTTACATGTTGCCTGAATGGGTAGTCTCAGTTTGACACATAAGCAAATATGTGTGGTTTCATTCTGATTCCTCTGCTGGGATGAGTGTCAATCAGGCAAACAGTAATTCTGTGTAAAGCACACTACTGTCTGTGGCAGAATTGGCATACAAAGACTAGTTTTCAAGACATTGCAAACTGAATTTGAAAATTCTAGCTCTGGTTTTCGTAGCGTTCTAAAAGTCATAAAGTAAAAGATTTCTAATATCTGCACTTCAGTAGTTTCTGTGGGTTTTGAATATGTATATCCACGTGTTTATGCATACCTAAAATGTGATTTCAAAGCATAAAAATCGATGTCTAATGATTGATTCAATTACGTGAGTTCTATTTTGTGTGAAATTTATAAAGGTGGGTTTCTTTTTTCTGCCCTTGCTTTGTCATTTCAGATTTGTCCAATATGTGCAGCATTACCTGGAGGGGATCCGAATCATGTCACTGATGACTTTGCAGCTCATCTTACACTGGAACACAGAGCTCCTAGAGATTTAATATCCTTTCAAAGTTGAGGCAAAGAGGCTAGACTGTTTCTTCTAGTACCTGTGATGACTGTTTCTTAATTTTGTAATCATACCCCTGGTTTTCCTGGAACTTAAATTGCAAGAGATCTGTAGGTCAGAAGTAAAAGGTTTCATTTGCTAGTTTAAAAAAGTGTGAATACCAGATTGTTAACAGACTGTAGGTATATGTCGAGGGTTAGGATTGCGGGGTGACAATCAAACCCTGGCAGATGTGTTGTTAATCTCCTCTCCCCCCCATACCTCCCTTTTGCCCCTCCCTCTCCCCCCTTCCCACTCAGGACAGGCGATCGGGAGGGAAAGAAGGACAGAGAGAAGAGAGTTGGAAAAGTTAAAGATGTTTTACTAATGCTACTAATAAGAATAGAGAAAATAACACAAAATATACAAAACCAATCTTGTAAGTCTCAGCAACTGCAGAGCCAGCACCCAAAGTCCTGGATTAGACTCTGTAGCCAACCGGAGCTGGATTCAGTCTCTCACTAGGCCTCAGTTCGCAGGGGCGACCAGCAAGGTCCTCTCCTAATGTCAGCCATGAGGAAAAAAGGGAAAAAGAGGGGAAAAGGCCGAGATCCTCGTGATCTCCCACTTTTATATGAAGTATTCACGTGAATGGAATGTTATACACCGTTGGTCAGTCTCTCGGTCATCAGTTTTCTCGTTGCCCCTCTCGCGAGATGTCCATCCGTGCTTATCAATAAGTTTGCATTCCATTGCTAGGTTTAACCAAAACCTGTGTTGGGTTCTCCAGGAAAATGCAGCTAACATGAAGACTTTAGCTGACAGGCAAATTCACTAAAAGAGAAACTTGTTTTTAACAAAACCAGGACATTCCACCCCTTATAATATGACATTCACTGAATACTTAAACCTTATCAATACAATCTATCAATACAATCTAATTAATCACTACTATATATGTATACACATATGTACATATATACACAGGAGTAATCAATCAGTGGACCATCCTTTGAAAAGTTCATTAAGTTCATTTTGTCACAACAGTCTCCCAGGGCAGGAAAAATGGTACAAGTGCATCTCATGACCACTGTTTGTGGGTTAAGGACACCAACTTCGAAGAAGGTGTTGGGCGCCACTCGAAGAAGCTAGCTCTAGTTTCATCACCATTGTCTTGATCCGAAAGACACTTATTAAACATTGTTAGTGCGGCAATTCACATCATACAGTTCAGCATTGCATATTTTCACCTAAAATCAAATCCCCTTGAGATACACACCGAACTTCTCCATCCTTAAGCATCACCCACCAGGTGCTGCCAGGTCCCTGGGCAAAAACAATCCCACGAATAGGTTTGCCTTTGCCTGAGGCAGGAGTAACCCAGACTGCCTTTCCTAAGATATTTTTCATGTGTACTACAGGGACTTTATCTCCTTCTACAGTCTGTAGAATTTCTGATTGGGCAGGCCCGGCTCGATTGGTTGATCCCCTGGTGTTGACCAACCAAGTGGCTTTTGCTAAATGTGAATCCCAGTTTTTAAAGGTTCCACCACCAAGTGCCTTTAGTGTAGTTTTTAACAAACCATTGTACCTTTCAGTTTTCCCAGAGGCTGGTGCATGATATGGAATATGATATACCCACTCAATACCATGTTCTTTGGCCCAATTGTCTATAATACTGTTTTTGAAATGAGTACCATTGTCTGATTCAATTCTTTCTGGCGTACCGTGCCGCCAAAGGACTTGCTTCTCAAGGCCCAAGATAGTATTTTGGGCTGTAGCATGAGGTACGGCATATGTTTCCAACCATCCAGTGGTTGCTTCCACCATTGTAAGTACATAACGCTTACCTTGACGTGTCTGTGGAAGTGTAATATAATCAATCTGCCAAGCTTCTCCATACTTATACTTTAACCATCGCCCCCCATACCATACAGGTTTTAACCGTTTTGCTTGTTTGATTTTGGCGCAAGTTTCACATTCATGAATAACCTGTGAAATAGTGTCCATAGTTAAATCCACCCCTCGATCACGAGCCCATTTGCGTGTTGCATCTCTACCTTGATGCCCTGAAGCATCATGGGCCCACCGAACTAGGAAAAGTTCACCTTTATGTTGCCAGTCCAAGTCCACCTCAGCTACTTTAATCTTAGCAGCTTGATCTGCTTGTTGGTTGTTTAGATGTTCCTCGGTGGCTCGACTTTTAGGCACATGAGCATCTACATGACGAACTTTCACAGGCAGGCTCTCTAGCCGAGCAGCAATGTCTTGCCACAGTGTGGCAGCCCAAATGGGTTTACCTCTGCGCTGCCAGTTGCTTTTCTTCCATTGCTGTAGCCACCCCCACAAGGCATTTGCTACCATCCATGAGTCAGTATAGAGATAAAGTATTGGCCACTTCTCTCGTTCAGCAATGTCCAAAGCCAGCTGGATGGCTTTCACTTCTGCAAACTGACTGGATTCACCTTGTCCTTCAGTGGCTTCTGTAACTTGTCGTGTGGGACTCCACACAGCAGCTTTCCACCTTCGATGTTTTCCTACAAGACGACAGGATCCATCTGTGAACAGTGCATACTGCTTATCAGTCTCTGAAAGCGCATTATATGGTGGTGCTTCTTCGGCACGTTTTACTTCCTCCTTATCTGGAGACATCCCAAAGTCTTTGCTTTCTGGCCAGTCTGTAATCACTTCTAATATCCCTGGACGGTTGGGACTTCCAATTCGAGCTCGTTGCGTGATCGGTGCAATCCATTTACTCCACGTAACTTCGGTTGCATGATGTGGAGAGGGAACCGTCCCTTTGAACATCCAGCTCAGCACTGGCAGTCGAGGTGCCAGGAGGAGCTGTGCTTCAGTGCCGATCACTTCTGAAGCAGCTCGAACTCCTTCATATGCTGCTAGTATCTCCTTTTCAGTTGGAGTATAGTTGGCCTCAGATCCTTTGTATCCTCGAGTCCAAAAACCTAAGGGTCGACCTCGGGTTTCTCCTGGTGCTTTCTGCCCGAGGCTCCAGGTAAGTCCGTTATCTCCGGCTGCGGTGTAGAGCACATTTTTAACATCTAGTCCAGTTCGGACTGGTCCAAGGGCCACCGCATGAGTTATCTCACGCTTAATTTGTTCAAAGGCTTGTCGTTGTTCAGGGCCCCACTCAAATTGGTTCTTTTTACGAGTCACTCGATAGAGAGGGCTCACAATGTGGCTGTAGTCAGGAATGTGCATTCTCCAAAAACCTACGACGCCCAAGAAAGTCTGTGTCTCCTTTTTATTAGTAGGTGGAGACATTGCTGCAATTTTGTTGATCACATCCATTGGGATCTGACGACGGCCATCTTACCATTTTATTCCTAAAAACTGGATCTCTCGTGCAGGTCCCTTGACCTTGCTTCGTTTTATGGCACAACCAGCATCCAAAAGAATGTGAATTATTCTCTCACCTTTCTCGAAGACTTCTTCCGCTGTGTCGCCCCATACGATGATGTCATCAATATATTGCAAGTGTTCTGGAGCTTCACCTTGCTCCTGCGTGGTCTGGATCAGTCCATGGCAGATGGTAGGACTGTGTTTCCACCCCTGGGGCAAGCGAGTCCATGTATACTGGATGCCCCTCCGGGTGAAAGCAAACTGCGGCCTGCACTCTGCTGCTACAGGAATAGAGAAAAATGCATTAGCAATGTCAATTGTAGCATACCACTTGGCTGCCTTTGACTCCAGTTCGAATTGCAGTTCTAGCATGTCAGGCACAGCAGCACTCAGTGGTGGTGTAACTTCATTCAGGCCACGATAGTCTACAGTTAGTCTCCACTCGTCACTAGACTTACGCACTGGCCAGATTGGGCTGTTAAAAGGTGAGCGAGTCTTACTGATCACACCCTGGCTTTCCAATTGACGGATCAGCTTCTGGATAGGAATCAAAGAGTCTCGATTGGTGCGATATTGCCGGCGATGCACCGTCGTGGTAGCAATTGGCACCTGCTGATCGTCAGCCATCAGCAGTCCTACAACAGAAGGGTCATCTGAAAGACCAGACAAATCAGACAGCTGTTCAATTTTCTCAGTGTCCACAGCTGCTATACCAAATGCCCACCTATACCCTTTTGGGTCCTTAAAATACCCTCTCCTGAGGTAGTCTATACCAAGGATGCACGGAGCATCTGGACCAGTCACAATAGGATGCTTTTGCCAGTTTTTTCCAGTTAGGCTCATTTCAGCCTCTACAACAGTCAGTTCCTGGGATCCCCCAGTCACTCCAACAATATTGATGGATTGCGTTCCTTTATAATTAGAAGGAATTATTGTGCACTGAGCACCAGTGTCCACTAAAGCTTTGTACTCCTGGGGTTGTGTTGTACCAGGCCATAGTATTTGTACAGTCCAATAAACTCTGTTATCCCTTTCCTCCACCTGGTTGGAGGCAGGGCACCTCTAATTCCTGTTTTGCACAGTCTCTGGGTGTGAATTAGAGGTTCCTTCAAGAGCATCAGAATCTCTTCTGCTCCTTTTGTAAACTGGAGCAGCCACCTTCCTAGGAGTTTTTCCTTTTATCTCACGTACTCGTTCTTGAAGTTCTGAGGTAGGCCTTCCATGCCACTTATTCATGTTTTCTCCCTGCTCATGTAGGAAGAACCACAGTGAACCTCTTTTTGTGGGCTGTCTCTGCCCTCTCTCTCGAGATTGGAAACGCCTTCTCCTAACAGCTGAAACATAGGTTTGTGCAGGTCGTGAACGGTACGAGTCTTCTCTGAGCTCTTTGATTTCTTGCAACAGCTTTTCAAACCGGTCATCAGATTTTTCACACAGTTTCTCCACAGCGGAGACACAAGCCCATAGAGAACCAGCAAGGCTGTCCTCAAAGTACCGGAGCTGCTCAATCACTTCATTAATTTCTTGTATACCTCTAGCTGACCAGACCATTCCTGCCAATGACTTAGCATATGCAGGTGGTGCACTTTGTACAAATCTGCACCACATAGATTTTGTACAATTGATTCTATCTGGGTCTGTCCCCTCTTGGCTGTTTGGTCCTAGATAGATGATCTCTCGCACAGCTAATTCTCTCAGGAACTGGATACCTCTCTCCATAATATTCCATTTCCCTAACTTGGATATACAATCTTCCTTGTAGGGAAATCTGACTTTCATAGCTGCCAGGAGTCAGGTCCAGAGAGTAGTGGCATTAGACTCTCTTGAAATTGCCCTATCAATGGTGGAATCTTTTGACAGAGATCCCAGCTGCCTGGCTTCACCACCTTCTAATTCAATTGTTTCTGCCCCATTGTCCCAGCATCGCAGCAGCCAGGTTAAAATATTCTCGCCTTCACAACGACTAAAGTCTTTTCGCAGATCTCTCAGCTCACCTGGAGAAAAGGACCGAGTGGTGGTCACTTCATCTCCACCCTGTCCTGATGATGCCTCTTGGGTTGATGTTGGCCCTGTGCCATCACCTGCTGCACGGGTAGTCTTTCTAGTGACTTTCTTACAACCAGCAACTGATGCTGATATGGGTTCACCATCATTTGATTCATTTTCAGAGTCTGAATGACTGTCACAGTGATTGCTGTGGTTACAGCAGCAACAGTGCCCAGTGTGTGAAGACGGGGGGGCCGCCTTGTTAGCCTTTGAGGCTGGAGAAGTAACGTTACCTGCAGCGACCTTGGCAGAGGAGCTTGGCGGAGGAGCTGTAGCTTCAGCCTGTGAAGCCTCGGTTGGGGGGGCAGTGGCTGCAGCGGCAGCTTTGGCTGTTTTGCCTTTTCTCGAGCGGCTAGGAGTGCTTTTTGCTAAAGCTTCCGAAGACGCACTGCAAATCTCAGGACTAAAAAGAGACGCAAACCTCCTATTGAACCTCATTTCTCTTAACAGTAACACAAACTGACACACATTCAGCAAACCAGATAACACCATCACGGTTCTATCAAAGCTCCAAGGATATTCAAAGTTCTCTAAAACATTTGCAAACTGTCCTAGCGAAAACACAAAAGTATTGTTAGTCAGCTTTTCTAAAGATTCGCTTGACCAATTAGCAAATATAGAGCCATTCTGCTCTTTAATCTCTCCTGGAGGTTTTTCAAGGTAAAGCAGAAGCGAGTAGAAATTCATTAGCGGCTGCAGTATAATGAAATAAACCAGTGCCATACCACGCAGTATCATCATGACCGCTGTCCAGTTTCTTGTTGTTATATAATGAATACTTCGATTCAGAAAGAAACACCAACACAGATATGGGATCAGCGAGCACAATGCAGAAAATAACTGATACAACTTTTGCCATAACATCTTTAAATCAATGTAATTCACTTTGCCTTAATACCACTAAAAAATATCCAAAGCAAACAGACACACAAGTATCACAACTCTATGAGTTGGCACCGTGCCAAGAAAATTGAAAGGTACGTCAGAGCAGTAGAAAAGCCAAAAATCTCCAAATTTACCCCTTTCTCGTGCCCCACGTTGGGCGCCAAGTATCTGTCGAGGGTTAGGATTGCGGGGTGACAATCAAACCCTGGCAGATGTGTTGTTAACCTCCTCTCCCCCCCATACCCCCCTTTTGCCCCTCCCTCTCCCCGCTTCCCACTCAGGACAGGCGATCGGGAGGGAAAGAAGGACAGAGAGAAGAGAGTTGGAAAAGTTAAAGATGTTTTACTAATGCTACTAATAAGAATAGAGAAAATAACACAAAATATACAAAACCAATCTTGTAAGTCTCAGCAACTGCAGAGCCAGCACCCAAAGTCCTGGATTAGACTCTGTAGCCAACCGGAGCTGGATTCAGTCTCTCACTAGGCCTCAGTTCGCAGGGGCGACCAGCGAGGTCCTCTCCTAATGTCAGCCATGAGGAAAAAAGGGAAAAAAAGGGGAAAAGGCCGAGATCCTCGTGATCTCCCACTTTTATATGAAGTATTCACGTGAATGGAATGTTATACACCGTTGGTCAGTCTCTCGGTCATCAGTTTTCTCGTTGCCCCTCTCGCGAGATGTCCATCCGTGCTTATCAATAAGTTTGCATTCCATTGCTAGGTTTAACCAAAACCTGTGTTGGGTTCTCCAGGAAAATGCAGCTAACATGAAGACTTTAGCTGACAGGCAAATTCACTAAAAGAGAAACTTGTTTTTAACAAAACCAGGACATTCCACCCCTTATAATATGACATTCACTGAATACTTAAACCTTATCAATACAATCTATCAATACAATCTAATTAATCACTACTATATATGTATACACATATGTACATATATACACAGGAGTAATCAATCAGTGGACCATCCTTTGAAAAGTTCATTAAGTTCATTTTGTCACAACAGTCTCCCAGGGCAGGAAAAATGGTACAAGTGCATCTCATGACCACTGTTTGTGGGTTAAGGACACCAACTTCGAAGAAGGTGTTGGGCGCCACTCGAAGAAGCTAGCTCTAGTTTCATCACCATTGTCTTGATCCGAAAGACACTTATTAAACATTGTTAGTGCGGCAATTCACATCATACAGTTCAGCATTGCATATTTTCACCTAAAATCAAATCCCTTTGAGGTACACACCGAACTTCTCCATCCTTAAGCATCACCCACCAGGTGCTGCCAGGTCCCTGGGCAAAAACAATCCCACGAATAGGTTTGCCTTTGCCTGAGGCAGGAGTAACCCAGACTGCCTTTCCTAAGATATTTTTCATGTGTACTACAGGGACTTTATCTCCTTCTACAGTCTGTAGAATTTCTGATTGGGCAGGCCCGGCTCGATTGGTTGATCCCCTGGTGTTGACCAACCAAGTGGCTTTTGCTAAATGTGAATCCCAGTTTTTAAAGGTTCCACCACCAAGTGCCTTTAGTGTAGTTTTTAACAAACCATTGTACCTTTCAGTTTTCCCAGAGGCTGGTGCATGATATGGAATATGATATACCCACTCAATACCATGTTCTTTGGCCCAATTGTCTATAATACTGTTTTTGAAATGAGTACCATTGTCTGATTCAATTCTTTCTGGCGTACCGTGCCGCCAAAGGACTTGCTTCTCAAGGCCCAAGATAGTATTTTGGGCTGTAGCATGAGGTACGGCATATGTTTCCAACCATCCAGTGGTTGCTTCCACCATTGTAAGTACATAACGCTTACCTTGACGTGTCTGTGGAAGTGTAATATAATCAATCTGCCAAGCTTCTCCATACTTATACTTTAACCATCGCCCCCCATACCATACAGGTTTTAACCGTTTTGCTTGTTTGATTTTGGCGCAAGTTTCACATTCATGAATAACCTGTGAAATAGTGTCCATAGTTAAATCCACCCCTCGATCACGAGCCCATTTGCGTGTTGCATCTCTACCTTGATGCCCTGAAGCATCATGGGCCCACCGAACTAGGAAAAGTTCACCTTTATGTTGCCAGTCCAAGTCCACCTCAGCTACTTTAATCTTAGCAGCTTGATCTGCTTGTTGGTTGTTTAGATGTTCCTCGGTGGCTCGACTTTTAGGCACATGAGCATCTACATGACGAACTTTCACAGGCAGGCTCTCTAGCCGAGCAGCAATGTCTTGCCACAGTGTGGCAGCCCAAATGGGTTTACCTCTGCGCTGCCAGTTGCTTTTCTTCCATTGCTGTAGCCACCCCCACAAGGCATTTGCTACCATCCATGAGTCAGTATAGAGATAAAGTATTGGCCACTTCTCTCGTTCAGCAATGTCCAAAGCCAGCTGGATGGCTTTCACTTCTGCAAACTGACTGGATTCACCTTGTCCTTCAGTGGCTTCTGTAACTTGTCGTGTGGGACTCCACACAGCAGCTTTCCACCTTCGATGTTTTCCTACAAGACGACAGGATCCATCTGTGAACAGTGCATACTGCTTATCAGTCTCTGAAAGCGCATTATATGGTGGTGCTTCTTCGGCACGTTTTACTTCCTCCTTATCTGGAGACATCCCAAAGTCTTTGCTTTCTGGCCAGTCTGTAATCACTTCTAATATCCCTGGACGGTTGGGACTTCCAATTCGAGCTCGTTGCGTGATCGGTGCAATCCATTTACTCCACGTAACTTCGGTTGCATGATGTGGAGAGGGAACCGTCCCTTTGAACATCCAGCTCAGCACTGGCAGTCGAGGTGCCAGGAGGAGCTGTGCTTCAGTGCCGATCACTTCTGAAGCAGCTCGAACTCCTTCATATGCTGCTAGTATCTCCTTTTCAGTTGGAGTATAGTTGGCCTCAGATCCTTTGTATCCTCGAGTCCAAAAACCTAAGGGTCGACCTCGGGTTTCTCCTGGTGCTTTCTGCCCGAGGCTCCAGGTAAGTCCGTTATCTCCGGCTGCGGTGTAGAGCACATTTTTAACATCTAGTCCAGTTCGGACTGGTCCAAGGGCCACCGCATGAGTTATCTCACGCTTAATTTGTTCAAAGGCTTGTCTTTGTTCAGGGCCCCACTCAAATTGGTTCTTTTTACGAGTCACTCGATAGAGAGGGCTCACAATGTGGCTGTAGTCAGGAATGTGCATTCTCCAAAAACCTACGACGCCCAAGAAAGTCTGTGTCTCCTTTTTATTAGTAGGTGGAGACATTGCTGCAATTTTGTTGATCACATCCATTGGGATCTGACGACGGCCATCTTACCATTTTATTCCTAAAAACTGGATCTCTCGTGCAGGTCCCTTGACCTTGCTTCGTTTTATGGCACAACCAGCATCCAAAAGAATGTGAATTATTCTCTCACCTTTCTCGAAGACTTCTTCCGCTGTGTCGCCCCATACGATGATGTCATCAATATATTGCAAGTGTTCTGGAGCTTCACCTTGCTCCTGCGTGGTCTGGATCAGTCCATGGCAGATGGTAGGACTGTGTTTCCACCCCTGGGGCAAGCGAGTCCATGTATACTGGATGCCCCTCCGGGTGAAAGCAAACTGCGGCCTGCACTCTGCTGCTACAGGAATAGAGAAAAATGCATTAGCAATGTCAATTGTAGCATACCACTTGGCTGCCTTTGACTCCAGTTCGAATTGCAGTTCTAGCATGTCAGGCACAGCAGCACTCAGTGGTGGTGTAACTTCATTCAGGCCACGATAGTCTACAGTTAGTCTCCACTCGTCACTAGACTTACGCACTGGCCAGATTGGGCTGTTAAAAGGTGAGCGAGTCTTACTGATCACACCCTGGCTTTCCAATTGACGGATCAGCTTCTGGATAGGAATCAAAGAGTCTCGATTGGTGCGATATTGCCGGCGATGCACCGTCGTGGTAGCAATTGGCACCTGCTGATCGTCAGCCATCAGCAGTCCTACAACAGAAGGGTCATCTGAAAGACCAGACAAATCAGACAGCTGTTCAATTTTCTCAGTGTCCACAGCTGCTATACCAAATGCCCACCTATACCCTTTTGGGTCCTTAAAATACCCTCTCCTGAGGTAGTCTATACCAAGGATGCACGGAGCATCTGGACCAGTCACAATAGGATGCTTTTGCCAGTTTTTTCCAGTTAGGCTCATTTCAGCCTCTACAACAGTCAGTTCCTGGGATCCCCCAGTCACTCCAACAATATTGATGGATTGCGTTCCTTTATAATTAGAAGGAATTATTGTGCACTGAGCACCAGTGTCCACTAAAGCTTTGTACTCCTGGGGTTGTGTTGTACCAGGCCATAGTATTTGTACAGTCCAATAAACTCTGTTATCCCTTTCCTCCACCTGGTTGGAGGCAGGGCACCTCTAATTCCTGTTTTGCACAGTCTCTGGGTGTGAATTAGAGGTTCCTTCAAGAGCATCAGAATCTCTTCTGCTCCTTTTGTAAACTGGAGCAGCCACCTTCCTAGGAGTTTTTCCTTTTATCTCACGTACTCGTTCTTGAAGTTCTGAGGTAGGCCTTCCATGCCACTTATTCATGTTTTCTCCCTGCTCATGTAGGAAGAACCACAGTGAACCTCTTTTTGTGGGCTGTCTCTGCCCTCTCTCTCGAGATTGGAAACGCCTTCTCCTAACAGCTGAAACATAGGTTTGTGCAGGTCGTGAACGGTACGAGTCTTCTCTGAGCTCTTTGATTTCTTGCAACAGCTTTTCAAACCGGTCATCAGATTTTTCACACAGTTTCTCCACAGCGGAGACACAAGCCCATAGAGAACCAGCAAGGCTGTCCTCAAAGTACCGGAGCTGCTCAATCACTTCATTAATTTCTTGTATACCTCTAGCTGACCAGACCATTCCTGCCAATGACTTAGCATATGCAGGTGGTGCACTTTGTACAAATCTGCACCACATAGATTTTGTACAATTGATTCTATCTGGGTCTGTCCCCTCTTGGCTATTTGGTCCTAGATAGATGATCTCTCGCACAGCTAATTCTCTCAGGAACTGGATACCTCTCTCCATAGTATTCCATTTCCCTAACTTGGATATACAATCTTCCTTGTAGGGAAATCTGACTTTCATAGCTGCCAGGAGTCAGGTCCAGAGAGTAGTGGCATTAGACTCTCTTGAAATTGCCCTATCAATGGTGGAATCTTTTGACAGAGATCCCAGCTGCCTGGCTTCACCACCTTCTAATTCAATTGTTTCTGCCCCATTGTCCCAGCATCGCAGCAGCCAGGTTAAAATATTCTCGCCTTCACAACGACTAAAGTCTTTTCGCAGATCTCTCAGCTCACCTGGAGAAAAGGACCGAGTGGTGGTCACTTCATCTCCACCCTGTCCTGATGATGCCTCTTGGGTAGATGTTGGCCCTGTGCCATCACCTTGCTGCACGGGTAGTCTTTCTAGTGACTTTCTTACAACCAGCAACTGATGCTGATATGGGTTCACCATCATTTGATTCATTTTCAGAGTCTGAATGACTGTCACAGTGATTGCTGTGGTTACAGCAGCAACAGTGCCCAGTGTGTGAAGACGGGGGGGCCGCCTTGTTAGCCTTTGAGGCTGGAGAAGTAACGTTACCTGCAGCGACCTTGGCAGAGGAGCTTGGCGGAGGAGCTGTAGCTTCAGCCTGTGAAGCCTCGGTTGGGGGGGCAGTGGCTGCAGCGGCAGCTTTGGCTGTTTTGCCTTTTCTCGAGCGGCTAGGAGTGCTTTTTGCTAAAGCTTCCGAAGACGCACTGCAAATCTCAGGACTAAAAAGAGACGCAAACCTCTTATTGAACCTCATTTCTCTTAACAGTAACACAAACTGACACACATTCAGCAAACCAGATAACACCATCACAGTTCTATCAAAGCTCCAAGGATATTCAAAGTTCTCTAAAACATTTGCAAACTGTCCTAGCGAAAACACAAAAGTATTGTTAGTCAGCCTTTCTAAAGATTTGCTTGACCAATTAGCAAATATAGAGCCATTCTGCTCTTTAATCTCTCCTGGAGGTTTTTCAAGGTAAAGCAGAAGCGAGTAGAAATTCATTAGCGGCTGCAGTATAATGAAATAAACCAGTGCCATACCACACAGTATCATCATGTCCGGTTTCTTGTTGTTATATAATGAATACTTCGATTCAGAAAGAAACACCAACACAGATATGGGATCAGCGAGCACAATGCAGAAAATAACTGATACAACTTTTGCCATAACATCTTTAAATCAATGTAATTCACTTTGCCTTAATACCACTAAAAAATATCCAAAGCAAACAGACACACAAGTATCACAACTCTATGAGTTGGCACCGTGCCAAGAAAATTGAAAGGTACGTCAGAGCAGTAGAAAAGCCAAAAATCTCCAAATTTACCCCTTTCTTGTGCCCCACGTTGGGCGCCAAGTATCTGTCGAGGGTTAGGATTGCGGGGTGACAATCAAACCCTGGCAGATGTGTTGTTAACCTCCTCTCCCCCCCATACCCCCCTTTTGCCCCTCCCTCTCCCCGCTTCCCACTCAGGACAGGCGATCGGGAGGGAAAGAAGGACAGAGAGAAGAGAGTTGGAAAAGTTAAAGATGTTTTACTAATGCTACTAATAAGAATAGAGAAAATAACACAAAATATACAAAACCAATCTTGTAAGTCTCAGCAACTGCAGAGCCAGCACCCAAAGTCCTGGATTAGACTCTGTAGCCAACCGGAGCTGGATTCAGTCTCTCACTAGGCCTCAGTTCGCAGGGGCGACCAGCGAGGTCCTCTCCTAATGTCAGCCATGAGGAAAAAAGGGAAAAAAAGGGGAAAAGGCCGAGATCCTCGTGATCTCCCACTTTTATATGAAGTATTCACGTGAATGGAATGTTATACACCGTTGGTCAGTCTCTCGGTCATCAGTTTTCTCGTTGCCCCTCTCGCGAGATGTCCATCCGTGCTTATCAATAAGTTTGCATTCCATTGCTAGGTTTAACCAAAACCTGTGTTGGGTTCTCCAGGAAAATGCAGCTAACATGAAGACTTTAGCTGACAGGCAAATTCACTAAAAGAGAAACTTGTTTTTAACAAAACCAGGACAGTATACTTGACAGTGCATTTTGCTCTAACAGCAAAAACATTTAAAGAACTTTGACACCGAGAGGTTTTTCTGCTTACACTGTGGTTTATCCTGCCTGATCATGAGTCTTGCTGATGCTTTATATATCCAGATTCTGTAGTGTGCTGTAAGTATTTGTGACATGAAGATGATGATCTGAGGATGGTCTCAGCTTAGCTGGTTTTGATGAGTGATTTTTAAGCTTGCTTAAGTACTGTTAACACTATATTTTAATAACATAATTTCACAGTGTTACTGACATTTTCTAAACATAACTTGTAAAACACTTCAGTTTTCCTGGGAAACAGAATCTTGTCTTTCAGTTACTTTAGCAGCAGGTTATGCAGATTTATCTACATTTGATGACTGAAGAGCTGGAACTATTTTTTTTCCAATCCTTGTTTTTGGAATATTTTTTATTTTATTTTATTTTTTTTTTTCCCCTAGGATTAACTGATGGAGTGTATTTTGGTTTGGGCTTTATTTTTTAATGACATGCAGGCTTTGTAACCTACCTACAATAAGTAATCTCTCTAAAGTATTCCTTTGTGTCTCATTTAAAAAAACAGACAAAAAGACTACATTATTATTTGGACAGTGGCTTTTTTGTTTAAAGATTTTTAAAAAGGAAAAAAAAATGAAGCTCTAGCAACTGGATTTCATTATGCTAACAGAATGGAGACGGCATTTAAGGGGATGGCTCTTTTTCAGTTATGATTGTGTTTGATTGCATTTATTAGTGTAACCATGGCTTAAGGTCAGGATAGAATAGGCACACGTGTTAATTACTAAGCAATAATTGGATCAGTATAAAGAAGTTTGGATGTTTATTTGCTCTGTGAAGTAGTAACTAATAACTCAAAGAATACTACAAAGTCAGATAAAAGTAATTATCTGTACGTCACCTTTCCCTGTGGACAGGGGGGAAGCAACAGGCAGGTCTAAAGTAGGAAAAAAGGAAGGCAAAATGACCTTTTTCATCTAGGCTCTGGCAGCATAGGGGAGAATACCTGTCAAAGTCAGGGAGCTGTTAGAAAGCTATTTTCTGATACCGTTATCCCGCTGTTCTAAACATCTTTATGTGAAGTTAAAACTACACAGAGTCCGTGTTCTGTAACAACCTTCGTGTACAAAAAGGAGATAAGAGATAAGGCTCTTTGCTTGTAGGTTTTCTAGAGTGAAGATTTCTGTTACAGTTTTAGGTAAGCTTTTGTTGCTGGATTTTGTATTTTTTTTTTTCCTTAAGTTGGCCCAGAAGGCTACATTTGTTTCTTTTTATGAACCTTGTGCAGACATTTCAAGGGATATTCTTTATTCCTACAGTCTGAGGACAACTTCAGAAGTGCAGCTTCTTACTTTAGCAGGAAAATATTTGAAAATTTATTAAATATAGCTTTTCAGCATCAATCATACAAATAGTTCTCTCATGACTATCTGTTTGTCACAAGTTAAGGTTTACAAACATTTTTCTTACTCTAGCATAGCTGATAAGACTTGGGTGCACACTTAGCTAGTATTTTAAGAAAGATATTTGTCTGAAAACACTTCAGTAGTTGCAGTTAGGAAAGTTACTCCACAGTCCCATGTCTGCTTGAAAAAAACCTCAGATACTGGCCTTTTCTACGAGATCTAGTTGTGGAAAGGTTGCCAAACTGCATGAGGGCAGTAGTCCATCTAATACAGTGTTTCATCTCCACCCGCATCCAGTTTTGGAACACTCAGAGGTGCAAGGCACTCTGCTTGGCAAAGTGTGTTGTGTGCCAGAGGAGATTTTCCTCTTACACCCTAGGTGTTAAGTGTTTTACACTGTAGTATAACTAACACATTTGAAAAAGGCAACCGTTCTGTAAAATCCTTTTGTAATAACCAGAAGTTCGTTCTTGTCATGGGATGTCTAGTAATTTCTTTCAGCCTTTAGTTCTTAATCTCCATGACATCCTGAGGTTTTGCATCACTGTGTATTAACTGTGTATTATGAAAAGTGCATTGGGTACCACTCTTATACAGTAATGGATACCATATGAGTGGTAAGCATACTATTATAAAGAACATGGGAGATAGGAGGGAGGTTCTAGGCTAAAAGTCTAGTAACTGTAAAATAAAATATTCAAGCCTACGCTATTTCATTTGGCACTAGTGAATTATACTAGTGATTTTTAAAATAAAAGGAAGCCTTATCTGGGCTGTTTTGAAGGAATGTTAACTTTCTGACAAAAATAATTTGTTGATCGTCTCTTACTTCATATGAGAAAACTTATGAAACATATGCCTTGAAATATAAGCATTATATGGAGAAGTGGTAGAAAATGAGAAAATGAAAACCGTCGTTGTCATAACTGGAATTAGTGTTTTTTCTTCGTTTAAGAGAGGGAACATGAAACAAAAGAGTGTGATGAAGGTGCTGAATACTCCAGAAACCTGAAGTTATCTTAAGGATTGAAGTGATGAAGTTTCTTGGATAAAAGCATGAAGTATAAAAGTCAAAAGGAATACAGTAATTATTATGTACTTTAATAGGGATGGCAATAAACGTTTAAATTATTTTCCGTACTTAAAATAGGAATTGGGGAGGGAGAATAAAATCCCTATGTCTCTGTAGTAATCTTGGCTGAACATGCAATTGTCAGAGTTTTCAGATTACTGAGCAGAAAACTTTGATCTGAAAAAAACTAAGGAATTAATCCTGATGTTTCTTAGACGTCATAAAAACCTGGAAAATACAGGGAGTTTGGTGTTTACAGGGCTGGCTATCTTGAGATCAGTAAGTCTGACTTGCACCATTGCTACAATGTACCTTAGCTTTGCTTCAGAAGTTGAATCATTATTTTATGAAGAACAGTGTGCACCTCAGTATTTCACCTATCAAATGTCCTTGTCATTTAATACTCAAGGTCAAACAGTTCTATCTTCTTAACTTCTTGGTTATGATGAATCCAGTGGTGTTCGGCATGTACGTAGGATGTTCCACCCAGGCCGGGGTTTAGGAGGTCCCCGTGCACGTAGATCAAACATGCACTTTACTACCAGTTCCCCTGGTGGGCTTTCGTCTTCTCAGAGTTCGTATTCTCCAAGCAATAGAGAAGCCATGGATCCTATAGCTGGTAAGAGCTGTAACCACAAATTTTACCCCAGTCTCCTCCTTACACAGAAGTAGTAAAATTTAAGAGGATAGTAGTTACCCTGCTTCCTGCTCCACAGTGCAAGTGTAATTGAAGACTGCTTGCAGGTGAGCAGAGTGCTCAGCTGTGTTGTCACAGGGCCTGTGCATGGAGATGCTGAACCTGAAACCAGTGCCTGTAGCTTGTGATTTTAGTTCTAGACAGTGTAAGGCTTATTCCCAAACCTAATCTATGCACAGGTGTTATGTATGTTTACAAGTGGCTGTGTCCGATTTCCACCACCTACTTTAGTACATCTCATTTGAATTTGCTATGTGGATAAAGGTGTTTATGGAGGAGAGTATCTGTCTCAATGAAATTTGCTGAATTTGAGTATTAATGCACCTTTAAAATATGTTCAGTTTGCATTCACACTGCTGCTATTTGAATGCCAGATTTGTTAATATCATGGGGATATTTGATAATATTATGGGGATATTTGACAATATCATGTTGGGTTTTTTTAGGGTGTATTTGTAAATTATTACAAAATGTGTTTGCAGTTTATTTTGGTAAAGTTTAGAAAAACTTTGAGGGGGAAGTGTCTCATCGTCAACACCAGAAAATAAAGATGTGGCTTCAGGATTCCAAGAAATAAATTGTTTGTGTATGTTTAGCTTTGATATGAAAATATCTTTTTTACAGGAAAGAAAAAATAGAGAATGAAGACATCTGAAAACAAAACCAACTTTCCCTAAGCAGAAATTTAAACATTTTTATGTTGTGGTCTTTGACTATAGCAGCATAAGTGTCAGGGAAAGCTCAAGAGCTTCTTCCATAATCTACTTTTGCTTCAGATGCCAAGAAGGCATAATGCTCTAAATGAAGCTTCCTGCTATTGTGTACTGACTTCTCCAGAGGGAGATAGCCAGGCAGCCAGCTCATTGGGGCGTTGCCACTGAAACAGGAGCTGTGGCTCCACTACGTTCCTTAATCGTGGTCTCCTTGGCTGTCTTTCTGCTGGTGCTGGTGCTCTGCTGGCCCGCTGATTTAACTCATTAAAGCAGCTAGGAAGAAGTATCCCATCGGGACAAGAAAGTAATTTAAGTGAGGTCACAGGAAGGTCTGAAAAGGACTCAAGTTTGTTCAACGATGGGGAATGTTTGTGAAGCCTCCAGTGCAAGAACTCATATTTTTCTTCCAAGGACGGCTAGTTCAGCTCCATTAAATGTGGAGTGGTTGCTAAGGTTTGTTTTCAGGTTCACAAGACCTTCCCACTTAGCAGCATTAAATGTGAGATAAAATTGCATTCTTGTAGACATTTTCTTTTTTTGGTGGAAGCTGTGCTTTTTAATTTGGAGTTCAGTTGCATACTGAGCTGGGTGTCCTTTATACCAAGGTTCTGTCTCAGGCTTGCATCCATTTCCAAAATATTGTTTTGCTATATCCTAAGCTTAAATCTATGCTCTAACTTACAGTGAGAATATAGTGAGAATAAATCTTGTCTAGAAGTTTGGTGTGTCTTCCCTTTTTCTGGAATAATAAATAGGAAAGACAACCATAATTTTTCTGTTTAAAATAGGTTATGTTTAGAGCATCAGTTACTTTTTTTTACTTTTTATTTGTTTGTTTGTTTGTTTGTCCCTGTGGCATTTTCTAGTAATTACAGTGGTATTAAAAGTTACTTAATTTTGGTATTGCTAACAGTGCTGGTAAAAATGACTTGACCATCCTGAGTTCCTGATGTGGAAAACAACTGTATCTTGCTCTGTTCCCTCAAATAAAGACTTATTTAGAAGGACTGTACTTTGTTAATGCAGTGTAAGGAAAATTGTCATGACCTGTGTAGTAACTTTGTGACTAGAGCAGGGGGGCAGGAACAGTATCATTTTCTATCTTCTGCCCTTATATCAAGCACAGCAAGCAGGTGATGTACACAGGATGTAGAAGAGATTCTGCAGTAATGCATTGAACAGTATATTGCTGCTAATATTTATTTTTTAAAAATTCTTTGTGGATAACACTTGGTATAAGCATTCCATCCCCTGATGTAAGGACATTTCTTTTTTAATTGCTAGACTTTCTCTGTACTTTTGGCAGAAATAAAAATTCACAGAGCAAAAGTGCTTGGCCACTTCAGTGCTGATGTGAGTCAATACTTAAATATGTTTTCTAAAATTTTTTTTTATTAAATATTTGAGGCAATGGTACTGTACTTCTCTCCTTGCTGCAGCACAGATTCCCTCTGGGATACTGAGAAGGTGAAGCCTGTGTTTTGATGGAACACTCGTTGAGAGGAAAATAAAATCACCAACCAAAGCCAAAATGAAGTAGTTTCTTAGTTGTTGGCTTTGACTTGAAGTTTCAGAGAATTGCTGCAGAGGACATCATTTGCCAGGCATTCCCTTTAGATTGGCACTCTCGTTTTTTTGAAGGCATTAAACTTTCACTTCTTATTTGGAATAAGTCTGCATAAGTGAGTCTTAATCTTCCTTACCCTTTTGAGATACTGAGTGATAGGACTTTTTTCAAGAGCTTCATGAGCCCTTCATCGTTTGTTCTTTGGTTTTATTGATTGAAAAAAATAATCAATTCACTGGAATTCAGGGCATATTCATTCCATTGTGTAATGTTCATTTAAGATCTTTCATCACAGAAACTTTCTCTTCTCTGGCAGAGCTTTTATCTCAGCTATCTGGTGTGAGGCGTACTGCAGGAGGACAGCTCAACTCCTCTGGCCCTTCTGCTTCTCAGTTACAGCAGCTGCAGATGCAACTGCAGTTGGAACGACAACATGCACAGGCAGCAAGACAACAACTGGAGACTGCACGCAATGCAACTAGGCGCACCAACACAATCAGTGTCAACACCACTATGTCACAATCTACAACAACAGCCAACACATCCAACACAGAAAACAGTCAGCAGACTATCCAGAATTCCCAGTTTCTTCTTGCAAGGTAACTTGTTCTGTGTGTTTACTTTTAGCATTTCTGTTTGCTGTGGTCCTGATAGAGATAAATGGAGCTCAGTTATACTTAAGTGTTTGGGATTTAGACACACACCCTAGTAAAGCAGCATCTGATCAAATATATTCCAGAATTAACAGGCTAGTTAATCACACAGAATATATTCACAGGAGATGTCAACAATGGTCACAGAATGTGTAATATGTAAAACTTAAAACTTGCTTTGACCACATTACTAGCATGAAAGTAAAAACAGTAATTTAATATCCAAGAGTAGCAGTTTATAGATGGCCCAAAGGGAATTATTCTGTTTTTTGGAAACCCATCTCTAAGAGGTGGCTGCTGAAATATCCTGTAGTGGTCTATTGTTTTGCAAAAGGCAGAGGCAGTCTCACAAGTCCGGTGTACTTTTTTTGACAAACCTTGGAACATGTTTAAAGGGTTAGATTTGAGTATGGATTTCTGCAAACCTTGAAAAGGAGGCAAGTTTTTTTATTTTTGACTGAACAAATTACTTACGACACCAGACAGCAGTCTTCTGTGAGATCCTTCATCAAGTCTGTAACCAACACACTGCGCTTTTGTTTACATTTGTAACATCTTTTCAAACCTGGTGTCTGCTTCAAAGCAATGGCTAAAGATTAGTTGTGACATTTCAATTTCAAGAGGAACAAAAGGAATATTTCATAACTAAATTGTGTTTGTTTCCCCTACTACTTTCAGAAAAACAAGTGCATTTCCAGTGACACAAGCATATACTCTGGAGCTGTAATGGAGAGGGAGAGAGTCATAAGACAGTATTGTTCAATAGGAAATTAATCTTTAGTAAAAGCTGAATGTTGAATAGGGATTTAAATATTAATTATTTTGGAGACTGGATAACGAAGCAAATAAAGGATGCCATTAATTAACAGAATAATTATCTGATTCTGAAATTATACCTAGATATCAGGGTTATTTTAAAAAGGAGTCACCTGCTATGTCATTCCAGTTCTTTTGGAAGTTTGGCTGTTGAACTGAAATAAAAATGTTTTCGACATCTCCCTGACACATCACCTCATACGTGCTCTTGTTTGTTTGATATTGTGGAAGAGTGTGTGCATTTTAACAGCTCCTGTGTCAAACCTGGATTAGAGTCAAGCTGATTTTTATCTTAAGTGCAAAATAATTCCATGTGACATGTTTCAATCAAAAACTCATTATTATTTGAGAAACTTAATCAAAATACCTGCAGGTATCGGAGACTGTGACTTTCAGAGTTGGAGTGAGCAATTTCTGTGCCTACTAGGGCATGTGGTAAGAAAAGTGGTGGAATGAATGCTGTGTTGTGCTTTGGGAATCCTAGGCTTTGCACATGCAGTAATTATTTTGTGGCATGTGTGAATTTAGAAGTTGACCTAGTAGCAAAACAGTCATGGAATGAGTGTCTAGGAGATCACAACAGTCATCCCTGGAAGACTCCTGAATAGCAGGAAACCTCACACATAGCTGTTTGTTTTCCTCTAGCTTTAAGCTCCACTTAGAATGATGATGTAGCAATAGGGGAAGAGTCATTTGTTGAGTGCCTGCCTGTTGTGCTGAGGTATCGCTGGTGGCCAGAGCTGTACGTGTCGAAGACCAGGCAGGACTGTGCTGTAGGAATGTTTTTTGAGTGTCTTTTGGTGCCTGTCAGTAGTGTCATCTGTGAAGTGGGCCTTTACCAACTGCCTGTCTTCTCTTCCCTTGCTGCTGTGCAGGTTGAATGATCCAAAGATGTCAGAAGCAGAGCGTCAGTCAATGGAAAGCGAACGGGCAGACTGCAGCCTGTTTGTTCAGGAGCTTCTACTGTCCACTTTGATGCGGGAAGAAAGTTCCTCCTCAGATGAGGATGAGCGGGGGGAGATTGCAGATTTTGGTGCTATGGGCTGTGTAGATATTATGCCTCTAGATGTTGCTTTAGAAAACCTAAATTTAAAAGAGAGTAATAAAGGAAACGAGCCGCCTCCACCTCCTCTTTGATGACATCCCACTTTCCAGACAATGTCCTCTGTGCTGTATTTGCCAATGAAAGTGGACAACAGCTATCTTGGGTTTGTTTTGGTGATTGTAATTTCAGGTCTGTCACTCTTGTTACATTGTGTACATTCAAAGGAAAGAGAGAAAAGATATATATGATAATCATTTCCACTTAACTAATTTTTACTTCTAGCAGGTAAATGTAGGTTGCAGTGCAGAGCAGAAAGCTCTGTGCCCTGTACCTTGACAAAAGGCTCTCCTAATACTCCACATTCAAACTGAAGAGGAAAAAAATGAAAAATCTCTAATGAAGCTGCTGTGTGTATTTATGAATATTAATGAATAAAAACTGCTTGGATGGTTTACCTTAACTACTGCATGACGTTTTTTGCAGCGTGCATGAGTTTTAGTGACCTTGTCATTTAAAAATTTAAATACAAGGAGTAAAACTATAAACCCCAAAACCTCCCATTATTCAAAGGTTACGTGACAAAAAGGTTAGTGCTGACTTAGCAGTTTGTTGCCACAAAGTAGCTTTTGAATAATATGTGACAGAATGACATCTTTATGTACTGTTTCCACACAGGATGGAAACTCTGCAGTGAGATAGATTGTAGTGACCAGGGTGTGGCATTTTGCTGCATGTGACCACTATGGTTCCCTGTTAGCCGTCACCTCCATGTGGAATAGAACTTCATTTTGTCCATCTGTAGGAGACACAACAGTAAGGCCACTGCCAGAAGCTACTGCAAGGGGCATTTGTGTGCCCTAAAATCAAATTATGTTCACTTTTGTTTAAAGTTTCTCCTTTTTGTGGTTGTTAAATTTTTTTCATTGTTAAATATGCTTTATTCAGGTGTAGACAATTCATATATTCACTGTGTTTAAAAAAAAAATAAGTTAACCTGAATCATGTTGTCTTAGTTTAAAGAGCTTTTCACAGCCTCAATAATATTTTTGAGTTATTTATGTATTTGCTTCATAGTTTGCAGAGACCTATCAGTATCAGGAGAGCTTGAGGATTTGGATTCCCAGATTGTCAGTAAATTTCAGTTGAATTCTTAATGCAACTTTAACACCTATTATATATGGTTTATTTTGGTTATTTTTGCTGGTATAAAAAAGTTGAAAAAGCCTGTTAGTTGAATCGTGCCACCTACATGCCTACACTGTAAACCCTAGTGGTTTGGGAAAGAGTGTGGTGTTCTTGTGCATAGAAATTCATAATCTCCCAGAGACAAGGACAGAAGGAGTATGTTTGGTTTGGGTTTTCTTTCCTTTCTTTTTGGTGGGTTTTTTGTATGTAAAGTTAGTTTATAAAACAAAAGTGCCCACAGCTTCTGATGAAAATTTAACCTAGGCTTTTTATCATAATGGTGTCTTTCCAGATCTCTCTCACCTCACCCCTCTCTCTGTATCCTTCCATCTCTGCAGCATTGGTAGTGTTCTAGTGTAAATTTACAGACTTGAACACCAGATGGTGTTCTCAGCGGAACTGTGATGTGTGTGCTAATCCAAAATAACAGCAGCAAAAGAAGCAACCCTGTAGACTGAAGTTTAAGTTCCATTCTCTTTTTTTTTTTTAAATCCTCAAATCCTGATTGCTTCCACATAGGGCAGTACTAGCTTTGTTCTCTTTTAGTCTCTGCAACAGAAAATGTTTCAAGGAAAACTTCACATGAGGCTTCTGGTTATCCTGAGAGTTATCCCTAGTAGGGACTTTTTTTATTGATTGTTGAGGATTTTAAAAAATTTTTCAAGCTGTAGTCTTTTCAAACAAACACATCTTCTGCACATTACAATAAGACACACAGTTCAATAAAGCATTTTCAAGACTGTTGTTCAGTTGATTTTTCTTTGGTTTTGATGTATTATCCAGATAGTTTTGTTGCAGAAATTTCTGCAGCTGTCTTTAATTCCAGCTGTACACAAAATCAGTTAATGTCGAAATCCTGGGTGGTTTACATAAACATGTTTTAAAACCACATGCTTTGGCAGGTGATGAACACATAGGGAAGTGAGGTCAGGTTTCCATAGAACTAGATGCATTTAAAACAGGCTCCTCTCAGTGTGTGGTTACTTAGAATTGGTGTACAGCTTGTCTCCATGGGACACATGCATTGTGTGATGTCCAGACTCTCCTCTGCTTGGTTCAAGGATGATGAAAACCACTGTTTTCTGTGTTTATTTAGAAACTGAATTAATGCTGATCTGTATTTAATGGTATTCTTGGGCATCACATTAACTCTTACAAACCTTCAGTTGGGGGCATTTTAAGTTTAGAAGCACGATGAAATGGCTGCTAGGAAGGTGTTCATTCTAGTAGTCTGCCAATTCCTATTTGCAGAGGTGTGTCTTACCTTCACAAAGTAAACTTTGTCAGGATAGCATTTTTGGGGGGTATTCCCAAAACATTTGTGTTTATTTTCAAGGTGCTCTGGGCTATGATGAACAGAGCCTTCACAAACTTTGCCGGAGAATCCTGTAAGAAGTTATTGCCTTTTTTTCCTGTAAGGAGACAAAAAAAAAACCACAACCCAGACCCCATCCCAACACGTAAGGTCAGACTGTTGCACAAGGTGGTATAATAAATGATGAAAATGCATTTTAACTTCCATCCACCTCAAGTTTTACTTGAGGGGGGTTGGATATGGTTTGGTTTGTGGTGTTTTTTTTTTTTTTTTGCCCTCAAGGTCTGTAGGACCTTGGTGTAGAATTGTCCCAGGTAGCTTGTGGACATTGTAGCTTGGCTCAGAAACCAAGCATCTAAACGTGTGCACATTTTGCAGTTTTAAGACACTTGCCTGTTGGGAAGGTACAAAAGCAATTATTTCTCAACAGCCAGCTGTCCCAGGAGGCAGAGATATGCTGCTGCCTCCTTGGGCTCTCAGAAGAACTGAAAGAGGGAAGCAGTGGATACATTTGGTATGTCAAGATTTTTTGCCAGTTATATCACTTCATCTTTCCTTTCCCCTGAGATACCTCACCTTAACTTCTCGGTCTGCCTGCTTTGCCAAATAAATGGGACACCTTGCTGTTTTAAGGCCATTTTATTCTTTTAGCCCCCCAAGAAAAAGGAACTAAGTATTTGTGCCCAGCACTGCTGGAAATTCCCGTGTGCTGAAGGGCACAGTGGTGACCTTGCACCCTGTTTGAGAGAGCCTCCCTGCCAGTGGATTGCAGGCTCCTGCTTGCAGAGTGGCTACTAATGTGCTGGGTGCTGCCTTATGCACAAAAGCCTTGAGACCGGTCTCTCCAGAGAGATATTTATGTGCACAGCATACTGTTCAAAGTTACTTGTGGGCAAAAGGTAAGGAAGAGGGGAACTATAAATGGGAACTGACAGCTTCTAGCTTATGCTTCTACCAAGTCCTTTTAACACAGCAGTTGCCCTTGCCTCCTGCAAGAGCATGTAATACAACATGAGGATAACCATGCTTAGGATACAGTAGTACAAGTGGGACCCCTGCAGCTGTGGTGTCTGGGAGAGGTACCTCTCAAAGACAACCTGCTGGTTGAGCAACTGTGGAGCAGTAGGGTATTACAGAAGGGGGTCAATGGTGTAGGGAGGTGACCATGGCCTTGTGGGAGCTGATGTGAAAGAGCCTGAGGAACAAGGAAGGGAGGGGGAAGGCAGGAACAAGGGATGGTGATACGGGTCGCAGTGCTCTAGGGGGCTGAGGGACAAGAAAACAAGTACAGCAAAAGTGGGGGGATAAGGGGGAAACAACAGGACAGCAGATGGGATGATGGTCAGAGGCAGGAGACACTGAAGTAATGACCAAGGTGGAGACTGAGCTGGGACTGGGGCCAGATGCCCAGAGTGAATTACTGCCAGATGAGTAGAGGCTTTGACAACTCCCTGCCTCCAGCACTTCTGAGGCTCTTCTGCCCTCACCAGCCAGCAAACACCTCACCCCACCCCACCCAGGGCTTGGCCCATACTGCCACAGCAATGCGGTAGCCCCTGGCAGTGCCCAGTGTGCATGCAGGCTGGCCTGGGCCAGCAGGGGATCCTCCCGTTTTTGCTCGCCTATTCCTTCTACAGTGCAGCCCCTGAAAGGCTGTGGCAACATCCACACATTATTCTCAACCCCAGCACTGTGCATGATACTCGTGGGCTCAGTATCTCTTGCTGGCTGCTGCTTTGAGAACAAACAATGCTTATCATCTGTGTCTGACTCCACCCCTGCCTCCCACCACTGACAGCAAAGCTGCTTTTCAATACAGAAAGGACAATTTTTTCTCATCCATATTTGCAGTGCTTTTTCCTCCCACCTTTACCTACCTCTGTATCTAAACTTCTTTCAGCAAGACAAAATGGGTTACCCTAACCCTAAACCCTAACCATAAACCCTAACCCTAATGGTGACTAACCCTAACCCTAACCAGGCAAACCATGTCAGGCAATTTCTTACTGTGATGTGGCTGCCAGCTTGGATGCTTTCAAGCAGAAGTCAGAAGTGGGTTCTTGTGTATGCATGCTGCTGCCTACCTGCCATTCACCCTCCTTTGCAGGAAATCCATTCCCAAGATGCCATTTTTATATCTAAAAGGGCTGTCACGGTTTAACCCAAGCTATCAATATAACCACCCTAGCTGCTCGCTCACTCCGCCCGCTCCCCACATACTAAGTACAATTCCTCACAAAGGCTGACACCAAAGCAGCCCATGTAGCCATGCTTTGTAAAAAGTCCCATTTTTCTTCCAAGCTCTTCTGTAATGACTGATTCTAAGTGCATTTGAAGGCAAGGTTTGTATTGCCCATGTTACTTCCACTCCACTGAGGTCTCTGGTAACAACAAACTGGCTTCAAAGCCCCCACCAGCTACTGTCATCTCATACAGCAGAACAGCACTGCAGGCTCAAACCAGTAACTTTAACATGAACTGTATATTGGCCTCAGTTTATAAACAAGTACCAAATAAAGGAAAACCAAGCATTTTCATTTTATATAAGCGTTTATTTACAACTTGTTTAACAACTGTACACTCTTCTGTCATCTTGGAAGCATTAGTGTATTTGACTGGGAAAAATACTAAACCTTTTGATTCCAGTGATCATTACTATTTTTTTGTCTATATACAAGATATGTATATTAACACTGCTACCAAGATAATCTGGTAATTACACAATTTGTAGATGACCTGAAAGGGGAAATTAATGTTTTGACACTCTAGTAATAATTCTTTTACTGAAAATGTATCACTGGCAACCTCACAAACAATTTGATATATGGTCAACACTTAATTCAAGACTGTCAAACAAGCTGCTATTAAAGAAAGGAAAATAGTTTTCTATGCAGCACAAATAAAGTTAGTATATCAAAGACATGCTGGAGATCCCCTCTGAGTTGTGAGCTCACAATCACTTCATGACAGTAGCCAGCTCAGTTGCTGAAAGCTACTGGCTCCACCTGACATCTTTCTTGTTGCATTAGTGAACTCAAATGATTATTGTTAAGCTAAACACACTTACATACAAATGTCTTCAGACTAAAGAGCAACTGATACTTACTCTAATTTGCACAGACCATGTTGAGAAATGAGGTACTGCTCGGCATGCCTTGGGACATCTGTGCAGGCAGGTGCATGAAAACATCCCCTCCTGCTCTGCACAGAGCCTGATTTCAGGGATCCTGCACCCAGCTCAGCTTGGGGCAGGGTGTGGTCCTAGCCAAAGCAGCACTCACAAATGAAAAAAAAAAACCCATGACTTTAACACCCAACAACGTTTTTCTAAGACTCTTTACCCTGACATGTTACAAGGGATCAATGGCTAGAGCCTGGAAAGACACAAATCCTTTGTCCCTCTGCCAGACTCAATCTGATGAAAGTGCTGCTGCCTCTGCTGCAGGAGTGACTTGTCACCATCAAATCCCAGATCCTTCCTACAAGTTGTGTCAGACTTCACTGTGCCTGTCAGCCAGAGCACCTGGCAGACACAGGCTCCCCAGTCTGGTATGAGATCCAGAACATGCCACACACTTCTCATAAGGATCTTAATGCTTATCCTCCCCTCACTTGCCCTTCTCTTTGCCGGGTGGCACAAACCCTGCTGTGAAAACAGGCAGGGACACAATCTGTTTTATCTGCAAGTAATTCCGTGCAACGCCACTGACACGGGGGGTATCAGGATCCCTGAGGACTGAACACACACAGGTGCAGGAGATGAAGCGCTGCTCAGAGACCCATCTGCCAAGCCAGGGATGAGGTGCACACTGTGTCATGAGACCAGAGAGACTGCAGGGGCCAGTGGACAAAACATCTGTCCAGCATGGGGGTGCTTACATGGAAAACAGGGCAGGTGGTTATGGTACTGCCTGAATAACCAAAACCGTTCTTGGAATAAGCAGAATACACAAGTGTTTATATTGTTGCAGGATTTAGATCCAAGTGAGCAAGAACAGGGTTTCTCTAGAACTGGACTTAATCCAAAACACTTACAGTAGTCATCATGCAGACTCTTCAGATTTTCTGGCAAGCCCTATGGCTCAAAAGCCCCCTTCCCCATTTGTTATATGCTAACTCCTACACAATAAACCTCTTAACCTACAACACTACAGCACTCCCTTGTCTTCTGAATCTTACCAGTACTGGATGTCCAAGACAAAACATAGCTACAGTAGTATAAATGTGCAGATATTTAAGAATATTAAATAAGCAGCTTTTAAAATTAATATAGGCAGTACAAAGCATTTTGAGTTACACTGTCTACATATGGCAAATATTATAGCTAAACTTCATAACACAGAGAAACAGCCATATTAGTGCAATTGGAAATTAATTAGCTAAGACTGTGATAAAGAGGGGGAAAAAAAAAAAATAGTACAGGTAAAAGATAAATCACCCAAGTTATAAACTGGCAAGGACAGTCTGCATGATACTAAAAGTGTAGATAGCTTTCACACTTATCTCCACTTACATTCTTTCCTCCGATTTTTTCAATAATTGTCCACAGATTGAAAAAAAAGTTTCTGAAAGAAACCAACAACACAGCTAAAATGTAAAGAGAAAAATACAACAGCCACAAACTACTGTGTATATACATAGTAAGGAAGTAGGCAGTGTCTGTGAACAAAATACCACCCCGTAGCTTGCGTGGCTCGGAGATTATCAGATGAACCTTGCCTGTTTTTTTAAGGAAGGATGAGATGACCAAGCAGCAATTTGTTAGTCATTTCTCCTGGTAAAACACCTCCTTCGTTTTACTTTTATTATTTAAAGATTCAAACCAGATCCTTTAAGGGTGCAGGTGCTTTGAAATTTTAGCAGTGCCAAAAGGCTTTTTTAGGACTCCTTAAGACTAGATGTTCAGGATATGAAAATGTTGCAGGAAGTCTCTGTGTTAATACTGTTAATCAGATTTAAATAAAGTGGACAGGTGGAAGTAAAATGGAGAGCTGACAGTGCTCTGTCAGTTTGCAGAACGCCGCCTGTTGAGTTCTGAATATCGTATTTCCTCTCTTCTAGCCTCATAGGAGACTTTTTGTGAAGAGAAAGAGTAAATGGAAGTGGGAATTGGGAAAGCCACTCCCCAGGATGGCAAGCTTCTCTGCAAGTAGATCTCCCTCTGAAATCAGATGGCCATGAGTCTTAAGTGTAGAACGGGTTAAGTTTTGGTTATGCAGTCTGAACAGAAAAGCAAGTCATGCACTGAACGGTCCCTGTTATAATAATGCTGCAGATCATGCAACCACATCACTGCAAATAAAAGAATAAAGAAGAAAGTTAAAAAGCAGACAACATATTGCTGTTTAAAAAAAAAAAATACGAAAAGAAAATCAAACCAGAGAACAGAAAAGGTATTTTTTCAGAGCAGTTTAGTAAGGCCGTCTCTACCTATTTGTGCAAATTCATGGGAGAAACATCTTTGCCACAGCAACTCTTCAAATTAACAGGAAGATTACACACCAATAATTAGAAAGAGTAACAAAAAAAAAAAGCATTGAACAATATCTGAATTTAGACATAATTCAGACAAATTTAAACACTTTTGAGTAAAGTCCTTCAGAGCGCTATTCTCAACTAACACAGCTATGGAAACTAAGTTTGCACAGAGATGAAAAAGTCTCAGGCATTCCTGCTGTCTGTGACTACAACAGTTAAAAAACAAAAGCAACAGAAAGTGAAAGGCGCCTGTCCTGTACTGTCTGTGGTTTGACTCTCAGCACTACTGAAGACTTTAAGCATTTATGCTTCATGAAAGCTCATCCTGTATGTTAGGCTACAACAGCATCACTGCCAAAATACACTGGCAAATTCTATTAATTGCATGCAAATACAAGTTTGAATCGCAAGAAAATTATACATATTCTTAAAATAAGCTGAGTAGGCACCACTGAGCAGCCTAAAGAGCACATCACAATGCTGTGAAAATGAACCTAAGTTTGGAAGACAATTGGAGAGGCTGGCATACTTTTCAAATGTTGCTGATGCACCCTCTTTCTTGGCCAGTGTTACTGGGTAGGTAGAACGTTTTATTAACACAGGTACGGTGCTTTCAGCTTCCCCAGGTAACAGAAGCATCCCTGCACAGCACAGCACTAACGTCTCATTCCCATTTTCCCAATTGCACTCAGTGTGACATTACAAAAAGCAAAAAAGCTTCACCATCAAAGCATGCAAACTCTTTCTCTCCCCACTTCCTTCTCCCTAGTATTGCACTGGTCAAAAATTATTCAAAGAATAGTCCCTGCAACAGTAAAATCCAGGTTTAAATAGATAAGGAAGAATATTTATAACCAAACTCAAGGACTTGTTGCAAAAAAATCTTTCTGCTACAAGTCTTGCGGTTTTGTATCCCCATTTTCTTCCTTCTCATTTACAACTTCAGAATACTAACTATAGTTGAAATAATAAAAATTTTAAAAATTAACACATTCAAAACAGACCTCGAGTGTATTCTGAGTAATCATTCTCTATTAAGATTGCACGGCTTGGGTGCGTAAAGTTACAGAGTTCAGGATTAAGAATATGAATATTACTGTCGATACTATATAAGCATTTAGATGTTCAAGCTACATATGCGTGTATCCATTGTGAATAAATGAATATAGTCTACTCCTTTAATCTCACCTGCTATTACTTAGCCTATACTTTAATTAGTAGCACTTCAAGTGTCCTGTTGCACATAAAGAGAAATGACATTGTAGGTTTTGCTTTGTCAAGAGTACTTTGTCAATAGTACTTCTGAGAGGTCTTGTAAACTCAGGACAGCATCTTCTGTTTCAAGGATGTAACAAATTCATCTGACAGTGCCCTTTCCTGATTAGAAATTCCAATCTTGTTCTAAAAAAATTGTCAATTTCTTTCTCTTGGAGAACTCCTCAAAATTAATCAATATATTCTAAAGCTAGCTGTTGAGGCAACACTTCAGAAGACAGAGATGCGAGATGTTAGGGTAAATTCACTCAGCATAACTTGTCATTGCTTCTGCAGCATCTTCAGAAGGAGTTTGTGCAGCACATGACATGTCTGTAGAGGAGTGACTGTCTCTTACTTGCTTCCCTTGCCAGTCACAAACATTCCAGCTCTCAGTGAGGGCTCACTGCCAGCCTGGGGGATTATTTCTTAGCAAGGCATTTCCCTTCAACCTTCAGTGCCCCATCTCATTAGCTCTACTTCATTATAAGTGGTTCTGTCCTTTAAAATCTTAACTTCTCACTCTTGTCTTCTGTTTCTTCAACCCACAGGAGTGACTGGGACAACTCCAGCACATCGAAGCCACAAAAGAGACAGCAGCCTTTTTCACTAATCTGGCCAGCTCTGGAGGTACTTACCAACACAAGAACTTTTAATTCAGAGCATTGCTCACACAAATCAAATCAAATCCAAAACCAAACCCAAAACCAAACGCAGCCACATGTCCCCTCAGATCAAACACTTTTTTCCTGTTCAGTCTATGTTTGGTTCTAAGATGGACCAGGTTTTCTGCAGCCAATGTCTGACTATAAGCAGGACTTTGTAATACAAGCACCAAAGCTATCAGAGCAATGCAGCCTTTCAAGTCTAACACCAGCTGCCAGGCTTCTGCTTTGAAGTAACTGCCTCCAGGCTTCTCTTCCTGCAGACTTCGTACCTTCCTTCTTTACTTACTAGCTTCTACTGCTAAAGTTTGCTTTTCTTTCTGCCTCTGTTCTTTCTGTCGTTCTCCATGGTATTTCCTACAGATTTTTTAAAGGAGCATTTCAACATAGCATCTTCCAGAGCTTATTAACACTACTTTGCATTTCTATAACTCTTACAACCAGAGAATACAAAGCAGACTATAAATTCTAATAACAGTGGCCTTACAACGTCATGCTTATAACGATTAAATGATTTTACCAACACTGCTAGATAAAAGCTTTAAAATATCTCACAAAACTACTGATACCTTCAGGAAATAGGTTTACTCTCCTGCTTACTAATCTTTGCTGAGTGAGAACTATAATCTCTGCTTTACAAAATTTTAAATTACAAAATAAATGTTATATTCAAATCCAAATCAAAAGTCTGATGGTCTCAGTCTAGTTTATAACTCCATAAATATTACAAGATTTGAGATTTTATCTTAAAATTCTGCTCATTTTCATGATCATGCTAACAACTGGCCTTCATGTCAACTCTTCTGTTAAAGTTAGGGATAATAATTAGACACTCAAGTTCCATTTTCAGAATAAGCTGTCCTACACCTTTGGAAATACTTGCTTTTGCAGTATTTCAGATTTGTGCCATGCTACAGTAGTTAACATGTCTTTAAAGTGCTGACAAATGACTACTTTAGTAACAAAGTAACCTGTTGCTCTTTCTGATATGTGATACTCTGACTTCATGTAAAGGACCTCTCTAATGCAAAGCAATGAACAAAGTCACCGCTAGACAGGAAAGGCTTCCCAGCTGTCCTGGATTTCCCTCTACTAGCAATGCTTTTCATGTTGTATGGATCAATCTCTCAGATTGACCTAAAGCAGCATGACAGCAGCAAGAAATTTTTATCTGACAAATGGAATTTGCTTTCAGTCTGGAACCAACACACAGTGCAAAGGAGACTGAAGAATATTCAGTTTTCCAAATGACTTTATACACACAGGAAACAGGAGCAGAGGATATTCCTGATTTACCACCAAAGCCAACTAACGCAGAGATCTACTTTCAGGACAGTCCTGCATTACCTTGGCAAGACCTAAAAGTGAAGGTTAGAACCCGGGCCACAGTAAAAACAACAGCAAAACCACCTCCTAGCAACTAGTAGATGAGGACTTCAATTAGATGAGTTATCATGAGCTCCTACTGATCCACTACCTACAATCTGACACCAGAACAATTTGCTTAGGAAGCTGCCTTGGCTATACTGCCAGGTGTATGATTTGTCAAGTTTTCTAGAGTTCCTCAACAGACATTAATTCATTACCTAATTCAATGAGCTGATATATTTTAAAAATGAACTTTGTGTCCCAATATTTCAATGAATCAAAAAAGTCAAGTCAAGGAAAAACAAAGCTAAGTCCTTAACATCTCCAAATAGTGCAATGAAGCTGGCAGCAGAGTCAAAATCTCTAGGGGTTCACTGTTTGAGGTTGCTGTGGCTGATAATGACAGCTTCTGCCTTATTCACATAGGTAAAGCCTCCAATACCTAATCAACTGCAAGTCAAAATTAATCTGAGAGAAAATAAAAAGCTCCAAAAGCTTGGGTTCTGTTTCATTGTTTTTAAATTAACACCAAGAAGTAAAATGGTGAAAGACATACTGCTTTTCAGATTTTTGTACTGAACCGTTGCTCCTCGACGTTCAAACTGAAGAAATCACTCATTTTTACTTAAGCCCACAGTGTTACTGACTTCCTTTTCTGACTTCCAGGGGGAAGAAAGAGCACAGAAACAAGGCAATGCAATCAGTCATGCAGGGACATCTCGATTCTTTGAAAGTGACAAACCGGAGGTATGGCTAGGATCCTACCTGGAATCTGGTATCTGCTACAAGCCAATAACAAGATTTGGCTTGTGGAGATGTTCTGAGCACAAGGGCGGTTCATTACTTGCTCCTACATCAAGCTACGAGATAATGTGGGGTTTCACTTCTTTCTCCTGATGCAAGGCAAAAAGTAAAAACACAGTGCTCCTCCCAATACAGAAGGGAGCTGGACTGCTCAGATTTGAGAAGGAACATGTGTCTGGGCTGTTTGCAATTTGTAAGATTCAAAACCTCATTCACCGAGTTGCTTGCTTACCTGATCTTCACATTTAAATTGTTAAAATGATTCACCTCTACATTTTAACAGAATGTGTCATGCCGCCAGTATCAGCTAATACAGTTGTTCTAAAGAAGGGCTTCTGGAAAGTTTTCTTTACAACAGCTTGATTTTCTGGATCACATTTCAGTCATAATTCAGTTATCGAACTACTCTGTTGATGACACACCTGAAGTATAATTAAGTGTCTTAGAGGAAAAAAAAAAAGCAAAACACTTGAAATTATTTCCTGACAGAGTACCCTCTTTTAGCTATTTCTCTGCACAATACTCGTGAGGAAAATGCCATCAAAATTTGCTAAACTTGGTTTGGAGATACTGAAGTTTATCAATACAATATTAATGCAAAACAGAGAGTCCACATTCTACCTAAAATACGTGCAAAACCCATAAGAAGTCAGTATTGCCTAACTGACTTTGACTGCAAAAATACCTCCCTCATCAATCCTTGAAGGCAAGAATAAAAACCTCTATAAAGTGAGAAAAATTCAGGTACTCTTGCTTCATAGGAAAGAGAAAAAATAGCCACATTCAGGACAATCTTCTTCCAAATCACAGACTAGAAGTAAATCAAGTGGTGGAATTAAAGTATTTACCAATTACCAAATCTACAGAAAATGTCAACCCATCAAGACAATTAACCCCACTGAAATAATCCAGGAAGTTGCTAAGTGAATAGTCTCATACACCAGAGACCTGAGTAAAAGGAAAAGCTACTTCCACATGTCAAAATGCCTAGGACTTCAAAATACCAAATTCTCTTATTTTCTTGACAGCTTGCAAATACCACTTACTATTTAAGATCATCATAAAGCAGTAATAAGAATATTCACTGTTAATTCTTTCACACACAAAGAATATAAAATTGCCACTGCTCCTTACATGAATAGAAAGCCACAGAAAACTTGTAGAAGCATTAGTGCTACATCAAGTGACATCTCAACAGGACAACCATTTGCTTATTCCAAAGAGATAATGAAAAGCATCTTGTAGCCATTACATATTTACTGCATTTTACAATACACAAAGCTGTGTGCTCTAGTAGTTTATTCTTCTTTGCACTGTGGGTGGAACACAGAACCTTTAAATTAGATTACTTCATTTTTCATACCACTTGGAAAATACATGTTATGATCCAGGTGGTTACATGTTGCTATCATCAAAACAGGAAACTTGAATATTCTTTCTGTAATGTCTGATCAGATATGATAACAACTTAATTCTCCACACATAGTTTAAGATCAGAAAGTAAGCTTCAGCTCTGAACAGTGAAAATACCCATCTATTTAACTGTTACCTCTTCTTAGAATTAATTAAAATATCTCAGAAAGATTATTCTTGGAAGATCCTTAGCACGGTGCTCAGGAATGTACTCTCATGAACTCTTCACCTGTTTTATCACTGCTCTGGAGAACGTTTTCTCTTTACCCTCAACCTGTGGGTTGGTTGGTTGTGGTTTTTTTTTTATCGTGTATCAGGGCAGGACATAGCACTGGTTTAGTAACTACCACTACAATTTTGATGTAAATAGTTTTTGTTGCCCCAGAAAAAGTGTTCCTAAAAGCTTCTTAGCAGTATTTAATGTACCAAAAATTCCAATTTACAGAGGTTTTTTTGCTTATATTATTTTTTTACTGAATATAAGACAAACAGCATTCATTGGTAGCTCATCTATACGTGTGCTTATTCCCTGAAGTCACACTCTGAGCCCTCTTCTTAATACCACACTGATTCCAAAGCTGTATAACAA
Source organism: Patagioenas fasciata (assembly GCF_037038585.1). Classification (NCBI taxonomy): domain Eukaryota; kingdom Metazoa; phylum Chordata; class Aves; order Columbiformes; family Columbidae; genus Patagioenas; species Patagioenas fasciata. Next base: position 40,587,122 of record NC_092560.1, read on the forward strand.
GCAAGGAAAATAACGAAGCTGAACTCTTTCATTAAGAAGCTGTTATTTTGACAGAGAAGGTTTAATGTGTTCACCACCTGCATTCATCCACACCCAAAGATTAAGAATTGATGTATATAATGTAGTTAATAGACTTCAGTATCTGTTTTCATATTACTGAGGGGGAATGAAATCAAAAGGATAAATTTTTTCAGACACATACTGAATATGTTTCTTAGCCTAGATTAAAACAGATGATGCACTTGGGGAAAAACCAGTACCTAGCAGTGTCATTCACCTGTTCATTACACTTTAATCTAGGTGTGCTTGTTTTAATTATCCCTTGCTCATTCAACCCAAGTTGTGAATTAACACAGACCTTCAACTGATTAATGAATGCTAGTATGTCTTTTCTCTAAAGGGATTTATGAAAAAAAGTCTTATCTTGGGAAGGCATTAAAATAAGGTAAAAGAACAAATTTATAAACCAGACTGCATGAGCATTACGGTCCAAACAGTCACTAAAGTAAATATGTTTAAAACTGAATCACCACAATATGTATGTATACAAAACTTTCAACCCATATTCAGGTCCTCTACGTCCATCAGTTCTTTGACAAAAATGATAGGGAGAGCATAGAATTAGTCAAGGAAAAAGCAGAAATTTGTAGGAACAGAACCTAAATTAATAACAGGAGCCACCAATCACGCCACTGATCAAAATGAAGGTGCTACAATGAGTGATGCACAATTAACCAGCTATGCCCTAGAAAGGCAGTACAACAAATCGCGGACAGTTTCCACGAAAGTCAGCAACAAACTCACCTGAAGGCACTGGTACCATTAGTAAGGCAACTGATACAATTATACCCTGAATGAACATACTAAAACAAAGCAAGTCTTTTACTGGAGGATGACAACTGAAATACATGAACATAAACATATTAAACAGGGCCTTGCTCCATTATATACTGCTCATCCATAATTATAAAATTTTCAAACAAATGTCCTTTTCAAATTGATGATGCAGTCGCATATTAGAGCATTCTAATTTTTTCTCAATACTTTTATAATACATATTAAGCATACTCTTGATCAAGAAGTGGAACAAACTATTTGAAAAAATTCAGCTCTGCCAGCAAGAGGTAACATCAGTACATAAAGAAAAACATTAAAAAAATTATCCCATATCCCTAGTAAATGTCAAGAACAAGAGTAAACTTTGCATGAAGGAGAGTTAAAAAAAAAAATTCTTTTTGCCATTGGTAAGTTTTTTAGTAGCAAATACATTTCACAATAATGTTATATACTAATTTTGCATTTCTGTAATGAGTTTTCAGCATTTTTTTAAGCAACAGGTTAGCACATTAAATAAAAAGCCTAATTCCCTTTGAAGAAATACAGTATTTTAAAGTGTAACTACCCTTACAGGCACAAACATACCAGCTGTGACAGGAAATTGACACTGTTACACAGACCATATGAGGTTTTTCATGAGAGACCAGGCTTCATACAAATAGACCCTGTTATTACACAGCAGCCCTCAAGATGTTTTCAAAACTTTGGCACATTCAAACAATGCAGAGGGGGAGAGATGGATGTGAAAAAATATAAGGAAAGGGCATTGCAGAGCAATGAGAAACCATAACAAAACCGTTTCCTGAACTGCAAAATAATAGCGGTAACAAGGGACAAAGAGAAAGGATGCTGGTTGATTTTCCTTGAATGTTGTTACTTGCAGTAGAAGTGGCCTGGATCACAGAGCAGTTTTCTTTCTAAGAGCAAGGCTTCTCTACCTTGCTGTTGCTGGCTGGACATGACCAGGGTAAGATCTCCTTGTGCTTGTGGCTTGCCTTTGTCTAGCCAGGAAGGACTGTCCTGAGCCTGTACTAGCCAGTCTATCTTCTGCTGCCTTTTTATGAAGAGTCATCCCCTACGGACAAAGAGAAACTTCTCAGTGAATACCAACACATAACACTGAACAACTTTACTAATTTACATTTTGTTTATTATCTTCTTCACCAACACCGACTAAGCTTTTTTTTTCTCCTTGTTCCCCTCCATCCCCCAAGTCATTGTCCAGGTTTGGAATAACTGCTGAGAAGCAGGTCACCCAGTGTCTCAGATCTGAGCATATCCTTCTCCACACAAACACATTGTAACTGGACAAGTCTTTTCAGAAAGTGCTTCCCCTCCTCACCCTGGTATACATCAGCATATTGAGCTAGAAGAGTACTTCTCTTCTGAAAATAAAGTATTGTCATCCTCTGTGAAAATGATGGAAGCTGTGGCAAGTTGTGTTGCTGTGTATAAAAGCAGAGGCTAATTAGAGAAAGACACAGACAAAGTCATCAATGCTCATCTTAGTGTTCATGACAGGCCACAGCTCTTAGCTCAGGCTTGTCTTCTGCTTGTCAGTAGGAATTACGTCACAAAATTGGTCAAGGACACAGTCACTTGAAAATGCCTTCAACATTTAAAGAATTCAAACACTCTGCTTAAGTGTTAGCTTACTTAGTGTGTTTAGCTTACTGTTCATGGACATAACAAGAACACAGAACAGCAAAAAGGAAACTTCCAGGTGACGACAGTCAAGAAGAATTAGACCTCTACAATGAAGCAGAGTGAAACATGAATGTTACACAGGTCAGTGATTCCTTCTGTCTGAAGGGCAGTTTCAATGCAGCTAACCTCTGCCAAAGAGAAGCCTTGACCATATTTGATGAAGGTGAAAAACGTACCAGTATACAGGCCCAGCAAAAGCTGTATGGCTGCACAGATCACTTCCTTATGGCTTCAATAATTTAAGTGAGGGTCTTGCCCCTGTGCTCACCCTTTGCATGGGGCTAAACTTATACCCAAGTTAAAGGGGTCATTTCTCAGAGTACGTACAGCAGAGTGTAAGCTGTATTACTTTTCTTGTGCCCCTTCATTAGAAACTAGAAGATCGGAGAGTGGAGCATCAAAGATGAAAGTAAATCTGAACCCTGCAAGTCAGTGTAACTGAAGGACTGGAATTCCAAAACAGTACTCTGAGGTATCCTTCTCTCTAGAAAGCGCCATTTCCGGTTTTAAAACTTGAAAATAACAAACATGTTATTTCCTGTGTGTTGGAAAATGTTTTTCAAACAAAATAAAAACCTGTAAATGAATGGTGTTATGAAAAACCCAGAAACTTTTTTTTTTTTAATAAAAAGTTTGGGAGGTTCTTACCATATTGTACCAGGCACTAACAATAAATTTCTCCTCCATTTCTCTTTGACTTTTTGTTTTTTCATATTCTTTCTATAAAGCAAACAAAAAGGTATACATTTAAAACCAAAGTATAGTAAAAATATCAGTCTATACCTAAAAATCAACGAAGGAATAAGCATCTACCAGGAAACATGAGGATTACTACCTCCAATGAATGAAACATTCTGTCCCGCTCCTGCAACTGATTTTTCAGAGCCTGAATCTCAGGAGCTGCACCTTGGTTCTGCTTAGGATCTAATGTGCGAATAACCTGTAAGAGAAAACCAGTTTAATTAAATCCCGCAAAAGCAATCTAACTGAAGAGAAGGACATCAAGGAATTGCAACCTTTCAATTCAGGATAAGAAATAAAAAAGTGACTTAAAAAATCTCAGTGGTAACAAACGACACTCCAAAATGAAACAGAGGGATTTGCAGTTTGAAGAAGCTGACTCCTGTAAAACAACCTTGAAAACAAGCAAGACAGAGGCTCTGCCTCAGCAGATCAGCCATGATATATCAAACCTGTTTTACAGGACTGTGAAACAGAACTACTGATACGAAAAAGTGTCACCTAAGAGGTTCAGTATTCCAGACTCACATAACCAGTTCCTAACCCCTAACTGCCCTACCTTGGGGTCACAGTAGTAGAAACTTCTTCTCAAACGTTTTTCTCTTTATAGCTAAGGTTTACCCACCTGTCAGTTGAGGAAGGATTGCTTTGATCCTTTATGGAAAGATGCCATGATTCACCTACTTGGGATATCAGGTGCTGTCATTTCTACATAGCTCTGTTAAGCCAAGAAGCATCCTGTGGCACATGCATGATCATTATGTTACTTAATGAGATGAAGGGACACCTATGTTTGTATGTGGCATCCATCATGGTATCATGAGTGCTAGCAAACACAGAGCAAAACCACAAACAAATCCAGCAAAATGCCTGGATTCCTAAGCCTTCCATAGAAAATAGCTTAAAACATTTTAACAACCTCTGGATATATAGAGACTTCACCTCTTCTGTCTTTCTACTAATTTCAGAATCATGTCTAGATGCTGAAATCAAATGATTTAAATTTCAGTAAGTCATTTTTACTAATTGGTACCCATGAAGGAAGATTCACGAAAGTGTTTCAAAGAAAATCCAGATTGGACCTGGATACAGTTTCCATAGTAGAAGGCTATGATTGTACTCATCTTCATAAATAAATAAACAAATAAAAACTGAAAGATGGTAAGAAGATCACAAAAACCTAACTTAACTAAAATGATTAATGCCACTGTTGTATAAAACACCCTATAGTAACACAATACACACAAATAAACAAATCTTATTGAAAAGGGAAATCGTGACTCTGTCTTTCATTGGAATACCCTGAGACACAGTAAGCAACGTAAGATGTAAAAAAATAGATTAAAATTCTTTGATTAGACTTCCTGAAGACTTTTGAAATGTCTCCCAAGAAGTCGTTGAGGAAACTACACAGAAAGAAGGAAACAAAGTTTTGACAAGTTAAGAACCTACTTACAGATTCCAATTCAACAATATGCAGCCATAGCAAAGATTTTTATACTACCATCATTGGTTGAACAATGACACTTCCACGCTTTTAAGAAAGTCAAGTAAAACATTAAGGTATAGTAAGAGAGGAAATGGGACTGTGATTGAGACCATAATATTGCCATTTCAAAGCTGGTAGTATCCTCAAAATCATACTTAAATATTAGCCACCTTCTCAACAGAAACATTTATTAAACAGTAAAGGCAAAGACAATGCTGAGCATCACCAGAGAAATGTAACAGGTCTCACAGGTGGTTCAGCTAAAAAGATCAGTTTACTCAGAAAAAGCAAGAATAAAAAAAAGTCTGTATTAAAACTGTTTCTAAGGCACTTAGCTAAACCAGAACATAAATAGAAATCAGAGGCAAAAGATTAACCGAGAAAGCAAAATCAAATTTAAATTGTTAAAGATGGCTCTGGCACCTGTGTAATTACCTCTGCCTGTGAATTCTGAATTCTCAAAAAGAATAAGCAATTTATGTAAGTAGCTAGGACCTGACAAAATGTGAAGTAGCTGACTGAGCACCACAAGAAGCCTAAACCATCCAGAAACACACATAAAAAACCCCCCGTCATCTGCCTCTGCCGAACTGATGAAAGGAGAGTTTGTTGGTCCAACCTGTGCTTGTAGTTGGTTTTATTAAGCTATATTTGTTGTGTATGACGAGGTAGAACTCTTCACGACAACTGTGCCAGAGGTCCCCAAAAGTCCCAGCACAAATGCCAATTAAAGAGTACTTTTGCTCATAGAGCTTCCTTCCCTTGAGCTGGTTTAGATGGGTTCTAAAACAAAGGACAGCTATTTCAGTTACTTCTATACCACCAGTCCTAGTACAGACGGAGCTTTAGCTGTTCTATACATTTGTTACAGGCAGAACTCCAGAAGAATTTCTGCACACAACATTAGAAAGGGTTTAACACCCTCTCCTTGTCATCAGCCAACATCTGGCATGCTTAAGAAGGTTTGTGTGGAGACTATCAAAAATCTGTAGCAGTGAGTATACATTTGTACAAAGGCATCAGAGGGGCTCAAATAGGTAACAATAGGGGACACTCATGAACACAAAATCAGGGTAAAATCCTCTGCAGAGTTAATCAGTATTAGGTATCATAACAGTAAGATACAAAGATCCCACTGTACCTTCCTTCTATTTTACTTGCTAGTGTGTTTACAGATACCTCTTATTTTTATTTCTGCAGAGTGGACATGTGGTGCAGGCCATCAGAGAGGGGTGATTTAACGTGGAATCATAAACTTACACTTTTGGCTTTTTCCAAATACTTTTTGTATCGTTCTTCCATTTGCTTCATTTCCTCCTCTTTTTTCCGTAAAGCTTCTTGTAATTCTTCAATTTTGAGTGCTTTGTGTCAGAAGATGCATATATTGGAAAATAACAAATATACGATGCTTATTTTCATGTTTTTCAACAGACTTTTAAGGTACAGCTAGAATTTATTTCGGTTAAGAAAAACGAACATAAGGAACCTGTATGTTGCAGATACGATAGTTTTAATTACTGAATAGGTCAGAAACACATTAAAAATATGTACTCCTATATAGTCCCATGAGATTGTGATTTTGTAAACAAATGTTGCGTTTTTCAAAAATCATGAAAGAATAAAGAGAAATGGAATCATAAATCAATCCCATTACTCAATGTGAGTTTACTAATGAAATACAGATTCTATAATATCTTGGTATTGAAACTCAAATAAATACAAGCTTTTTCTATTTTATGTAAGAGAATAATTCTTAACAGGTACAACACTTGATTAAATCTGATGAACTGTAACACTGGATACAATTTATCTGACTTGAGACATGAATATACTCAACTTTTCCCCCACATTTCCTTAAGCAGAAATGCAAACCAGTAGGACACTTTCATTGTACAGCATTTTCCTGCGTTGATATAAGACTATATCAAGAAGCTATTGCTTATATATCATCTTAGAAAAAAAAAAAAATTGCTTCTTCCCAGATCAAATAGCGTATATCATTGCTGTCTGTGTCTCAGACAATGTGAGATAATTGGCAACCCTCAGTCCATCTCTTTTGCAGTCTCATTTTGAAATGTTCTTCCATGTTTTTCCTAAGATTTTCTCTCTAAGCATTTGGAAAACACTAAGCTGGTAACAGGACCAAGTAAGATTTTTCACTGATCTGTAAGAGGACCAAAGCGGATGTCCTCCAGGATTACAAGAATCCATTTTTCAAAATGTGCCACTATTCTTGTACAACACTCAAGCATTTGGGCCATATCCAGGATAGTTAAAAGAATCTAAAAAATAATTAATACACATTTTCTGAGCATGGAAAGAAAGGAAGAAAGTACATCTATTTTTATTTTGCCAAGATGAAAGTTCAGACACAGATTTTTAAAAGTAACTTGTAATTTCAGTAAACTAACTACAGAAGTCTCAATATGTCCTAATATTTAGCAGCTAGAGTAAAAACTTTGCTGTTACACTCACATGGAAGATTATCAAGTACGACAGGATTATGTGTTTATTAACTACTCATTAAGTCCCTGAATCTCATTTCCCAGTGTTCTAACACTTCCTAAGATGTGGAATTTGTAACATATTCTGCACTTTTAGCTAACACAAATGCAAATTCTTTTTAGATATAGAATGTATGTAGTCAATAGTGAACTGATATTTCTATCTTCCCGTATGTCATGATTAATAAAAGAGCTTTGGCACAAACCAGAGGAGCTGCCAGTGGTTGCAATGTTTTGCCACCTCCTATTATAAGTAGCCTTGAAAAAAAATTTACCTTCTTCAATACTTCTCAGGAAAAATGTAGCATTAATGTGCTAAAAAACAACTGGATGCTGGGTTCTGCATAACATCTGAGCAATGTGATATGTATCCCTACGTTCTCTTTGACCAATGTCTGAAAATTTTCTCCAATTACAACACAGTTCTGAATATACAGAGAAGGAATATATATTGAGAGTAAAAAATACCCAGTGATGTCAGCAAGGATCTTCTATATCAGGGTCTTAGGACTGAGGGTCAATGACAGATATGTCAGTGACTTGGTATTTCTTGGTATGGCCATTGTAATTTACTATGGTGGTCTCTAAAATGTGATCCCCTTAATTTCAAATGTTAGAAGCATCTTTTTGGTCACCATAGCTTCCAGAGGAATTAACACCATGCATATATCATTGCCATTTAAAATGTACATTTTGTTTATTTTGCACATCCTATAGGTATTATAATTAAAGTATTGCACATGAAATACTTAATAAAGAAAATAAATGGATTGCACATGTAACTCACAACTGCTATTGCATCTTGGTTCCAAATCCTCAATAATAGCTCTTTTCTTCTGTAGCTCATTGTTAGCTTCATGGAGTTTCTCACTGTTACAAACCATAAAAGCACATATTGTTTTCCAAATATTGTTACTGTTCTTAAATGAACATTAAGTGATACAAAAAAGATCCTCAGATAGTGGTATATTTCTGAGAGCATGACTGATTTTTGCTCTGGAGCATGAGGACAAATGACAATGTCACTGTGGAAATATTTGTTAAACAAGCTGAAAAACATTATGGTGTATGGAGAATTGTAATAACAAACAGTTTCATTCTCAGTAATTATAAATTTAATTTAGAACTTACAGTTAATTGTACAATGCATGCCTAAAATGAATATGCATCATTGAGACTGCATTTAGAAAAATGGCTAAACTTAAAGGCAACAGAAACTACTTTATTTGCAAGCCAGTCAAAAAGCAAACAGATCTTTGCATTTTAGGGAATAGTTGCTGAAATAGCAGAACAAAATGATAACACTTCCTAAAATGTTACCTTTTATGCCATAATGTATACTAAAAAGTAAACAAATTGATTTTGTTTACATTAGCATGCTTTCCTCAGAACAAAATTACTGAGTAAAGATTTACAAAGTATTCAGCAAAGTCTTCTAACCACCACAAAACAATGGTTCCTTCATCACTTATTGCTTTCACAAAGGTTTCTATGAGATAGAAATAGTATCTGAATAGCAGATTCCCAAACATCCCTGTGTTACCAAATTTCTTTTAGTTGTATATTTTCCAGATGCATGATTAGTGACTGTCTGTCCTTACCATATGGAAAACATGTTATTTGAAATAGTAAACAAAACCGGTAAACAAAATACTTACAGATGTTCTTCAAGTTTCTTTTTCAGAAGAACTGACTGGAATAGAAAGTGAAATGTTGTATTTGAATATAATCAGGAGCTTTAACATAATTTCAAAATTATTTTAAAACATATAGTTTTGACATTCTAACCAAAATTCAACTTTTTACTTCACTCAGTTTTAGATCACAACTATAAAGCTATCCTCTGTGGTAGCAATCCTTCTCTCCACAGCTGTGTGACTTTCCTGAAATTAGAGCACTTTATAACTTTACAAATATTTTCCTAGTAATTAGATCAATAAAAGCAAGATCAATAAACAACAAAACTGTATGGCACTTGTTTGAATTTCTTCAGTAATGAAGACTTAATAAATTAACCCGAAATTGTAAAGTGCAGCAAAATTTATTAGAAGAGCTGTCTTACTGATATTGCCATGCCATTCGCATGAAGACGTAGCAAATTAGCTGAAATAAATTCCTGTCCACATAGAAACGAAATAGAGTACAGTGTTTCTGACTGGAGCACAGCAGAAATTTTATCCTTTTCCTGTTTCTCATCTTTATTGATTCAGATACTTAAAAATTATCATACAACTTACAGTGTTCCACTTTCTGATTAAATCACATTTAGGTAAGCTCTTTGAATAAAAGCTTCAAAGTAAATTTTATTTTTAAACTCACTTCATACACAATGAGTATCTTTCAAATAAAATTAACCAAATACATGTCTCTAAACTGAAGTAGTGTTAAGTAAATAGAAAGCCATACTCACAATAGCCTTGAGCAGAAGCCCATGCCAAGAAACAGAGATGACATTAGTATAAAGCAAAACAGCAGCCAACAGAAGAAACTATTTAGAAAGTCATGAACAGAAAAAGTTAAAGCTATGCATTTTTTCACACATGTGCATTTTTCTCCTCTGTTCTCATCAGTTTAATCCTGTAACACTTTCTAAAACACATGACTGTAAACAGAAATATAAAAATAGTGACAAAGCACATTGATAAATCATTGTATTTAAACCAGGATTTCAAAAGAGTGCAACTGCTGTTTTGGAAAGTCATTTTAAAATAAAAACCATACAAGTAAAAAACCAGGAGAAAATATGCAGTCTATTGGGCTACAACCAAAATTAAGAGATGCATGTGTATTTGTGGAGTGTTTCTGAATTGTGTTACTGCCATACTGATTGAACACATGACAAATATAGAATATTTAAATTAGAAACTGCCTTTCTGGTTTGCATTTATCCAGTACCAATCACACTGGAGGTCTAGCATGTGGTTCTGGTCCAGAACACCACCAAAATAGAAGATAAAATCAACAAAATTACTTAATTGCTTTTCCTCCAATGGTCTTTTAACAAAAGTTCAGACATCTGGGCAACAGCAGCAATTACCACGTCCACACGAGAAGAAGCTTTTGTCCTTGTTATAGTGTAAACGCTTCAAAATATTGCCTTTGATCACATTCTTGGATCATGTTTTTTCACTGTTTCAAAGTTGCATTTCCTTACTGCACTACAAGAAATGGTAGAGCATGTAAAAACAAGCCTCCATGATTGTACTGACTTCAGAGGCAGAAATTTGTAGCAGCTAAGGATCTGCAGGTTTTGACCATTTTGCTTTTTTTCTTTTCCAGTCCTCTAAACAGCTGCAGCAACACAAGCTTTTCTGTAAAAATGAATGTATGTATGCACCTTTCTTGGTCAAAAAGCATTTCAACTGGCACCATCACTTCTGTCTGATCATTTAGGGGACTATTCGTTGGTTTGGACAAGAAAAAGAAAAGTTGTCAGCAGTGCCCGTTTTCCTCAGACAAGAAAATACAAATTTAATTTGGTCTTTCTTTTGCAACCCTTGTATTACACTTGGGCTTAGCTTAGAACAGAACTACTTGTCAACATTCCACTGGTATATTTTTATATAGGTTTTTTGCATGGGACTGGCACTGTTGTGGGAGTAACTCCTCTCCCACGTAGCCAGAACGTATGTTCTCACAAGCAAGAAACTAACAATTATAAACAGCACACACAATTAAAATTAGCAGGACTGAGTTTACTCACAGTAATTTACCCAAGACATGAGATTAGGAAAGGGAATAAAGGTAAAGGTGCTATTTTACCCACCCAAAGATCCTGTATGTACATGTAGCAAGGTAGATAAAAATCAAATAAATTACTCCCAAAACGGGCAACCATTACTTTTTTTTTTGTCTCAGTCAGCTTCAAAGCCACACATCCAAATCCTCTGCTTCCAACAAGTGATTATTATAATTGTTGTTCTCTCATAAGGTCAGTCTCTTAGGGAAAAAATGGCAATTAAAAAAACCCACAAACCTTTATCTAATTTTGAGCTAGTTTTAATGTCACTCCAATGTTTTATCTGTTCATAACAGAAGGCATTTCTATAACAAAATTGTAAAAATCAGCAAATGCACGCTTGCTATTTTGATTTTTCCTCACAGTACTAACAAGTTCCTGTTACACCAAAGAAAAACACTTATTATGGTGTGGTTTTATGAAAGATGTATCCTCCCCAATATTTAATTGCTATTGTCTTTTACATAAAAAGCCCTACAGAAATCTAGTTTCTTTGCTGGAATTTTCTTTCATGCTTTAACAAGCCAAATGATCACGTCTGTCCCCTTCTTGAGGGCATAGTTTGTTTTTGTTCTGCATATTAAGGTGACAGGCAGATGGCTAGGCTTGAGGTTAAACTAATTTAGCAGGGTGGGGGAAACTATGGTACATGACTAGAGAAAATTGCTTGATGAGACTGGTAACACTCTGGGAAGATGATGAAAGCTATGAACAGCACTTTGAGGGATGGTCAGATTTCACAGATGCTAAAAGTTACCATAGAATGGTTTGGGTTAAAAGAGACCTTTGAAGGTCATCTAGTCCAACCCCCCCTGCAATGAGCAGGGACATCTTCACCTTGATGAGGTTGCTCAGAGCCCCATCCAACCTGACCCAGAATGTTTCTAGGGATGGTGCATCTACCACCTCACTGGGCAACCTGTTGAAGTGTTTCACCAAATGAGCAAAGTAGCTGAACTTCACAGGCAACTGTTTGGTAAGCAGGTAACAGCAGGAGGGACACCTTTTAGAGAGGTGCCAAATCAAGAGGACTTAGTAATTGTATCAACAACAGCATATAAGGACAATATTGCATATGTAACAGTATGAGAGACACCATGGTATGGATTTAGCAAGACTAGGTCCAGTGGAGCAGAAGTAACTAAAGGCAGGTTGTTTATACACAAGGGGATTATGGTAGAGAAAGGGAGAAGTATAGCAAAAAAGAGTGATAATAAGGCATGCAAATCATGTAGTCAAAGCTGTTCAGTGTAGCTGTTGAGCCACCCTACATACAATCACTGCAGGCTGGAGGACAAAAAATCAAACCTGCTACTGTGACCACACTCGGCATGTCTGAGTTGATTCTGTAGTCTAGAAGACTGGGCTAAGCAGGCCTTTCCCTGGCCAGCAAGGCAACTGCCAGGATGGACTAATCACGCATCCCAAGAGACTGTGTCACTGCCTGATGCAGGTCTAATGGCACCAATATCTTCCCAACATCCACCTTCCACTGCACTTCAATACAAAATCAAAATTTCTTCCTCAAGTGGATCTTGCAAGCAGCATCTATCATTACAATGCTACTTGCCTGGGTTAGGATAGTGCTTTTACTACTTTTGTGTAAGCCTAAAAATGACTTCAATTTTGGAAAAAAAAACAAAAAACAAAAAACAACAAAACTAAAACTAAATAAATACATAAATATGTAACAAAATGAACCCCAAGCCCTTATCATACATTTCTAGACTGAATGCAAACAGGATCTTCAGTTTTCTAGGTTGAGCATATTTATAGTATAAATACACAAAAACATTGATTTCAGTACATTGTTGCAGAAAAGCAGTGAAAAACAGAGGAAACATGGTGAAAACAATGCACCAATTAACTCTATGTCATGTCTCTCCTTATCCTTTTTCTCATTCTTCTGAAGAATCACTGTTTATGTAAGGATATCTTAAAGATAACTCAGGTGATCCAAGCACAACTTTCATCTACTTAAGTAGCTGGCTTTAACTTCAAGGTTTGCTCTGCTTTGTATGGAACATTGGATGAGGTGTCCTTATCTTTAGAGGTTTTTGCAGCCTCTCTTTTGCAGCACTCTCTTTTGCTTCCTGAAGAGTAAATTAAATCCTATACACCAAACTCAGCAAAACAGGCCACAGGATTAGTGCCTGTATATCACCACTGGCAGGGTGAGACAAACACAGAAGCCAGGAATGCAGCAACTGCATCCTGAACTTGCAGGCTCTGTGTTGACAAGGGCTGACTGGTACACATACCAGGCTGTACCATGGTGTTGTGATGGTGGTGTTTTGCTGTGAACAGAATCATCTCAGATGATACTCACACGGGCTGCAACCAGTCCTTTAACTGAGCTGCAGCCATATCCTAACTTACTGTCCAAACCAGAGCCTCAAAAAGAGACACAATTAAAATTGCAGTAAATTAAGCTAAATTCAATTAGATAGGGATCATTTACAATACTCAATATCTGAGAATAAATTTGCCATATTCTTATTCACCCTGAAAAATCTGGCTTTGGCCAATAACCAAGACAATGAAGAATATTTCACTGTCACATACTAGTATGAACCTATTTTAAGATGCATTTTAAGTTACTTAGGAAAATAATCTTATTTAAACATGAATAGGTGTCCTACTTTATCATACAGTTTGCTCTGAAAATTAAAAGGATAAGCTAAACTAAACACACTCTTAAATGAAAATAAGCAGCTAATAAAAACAATTGCTTTTTTATATATAATTAGTTAAAACCACAAAAATAGAAAGCAACACATTACAACTTGTTGCCAATTAGCAACACAATACACTGATATTGTGAGCATACACTGTGCACGTAGTCCTAAAAAAATCACTGTTTTCAAGAAAGTTCTAGAGCTTCTTGTTGTGGCAAACAAAATTTTTGAGTGGAAGACTGAAAGTTCTTTTCAACACTAACCCTGCCAGCATATATATTTTTACATTAAAAATAAAGTTAACTCTGTATGCAGAAACAGAAAATGCCGTATTACATTGAGGATCTAATTATTTGACTTTTTTTTTTTTTTTTTTTTAATTTTGTCCTGCCTGGCTTCTTGCATTACAAGATACGTTTACATCCACAATTACAGAGCTTCCACTGCCAAGACAGGGCTTAACTTCAGTTAACAAAACTAAACAAAAAGTAATTTCAGATACTTTATTAAGACACTGAGAATTAACAATTCCTTAATTTTCTGGTAAACTCTCTGTTCTAATTTAATAATTTTGATGCTAATTTTACTATTGGAACAGACACAATGTATCCAATAAAGTATATTTGACACCTTCTCTACATAGGATGCTTTTATATTCTAGACAAACATCTTAGTGTGTCTTACATCCTATTTAGAGGAGCACAATTTAGCGATAAGACCATATGAGCAAATATGCAAAACTATCAGAAATCTCCATTTACATCCTTCTTTTACATATTGTTTTATAAAAAGTTGAAAGTTTTGAAAATGGTAACTACTTGAATGTAAGCTTGATGTACATTTCCACTTACATCTTCAGCTTTTGAATCTTGATCCTGCAAAGATTTTTGTAGTTCTTCAACCTGGGACTGCACTTCTAGAAGTCTCTGATTTACCAATCTAGGAAAGAGATTTTTTTTTCAAGAAAAAAAAATTAACAACTGGAAGAGGAACCTTAAGATTTTTTAGTGTCCAGTGTTTTCAGGTGATCTACACAAGAGATGCAATACTGTATTCTATTTGCAGAAAATTTACAACAGTAGTTACAGCGCACAGCAGTTCCAGAGATTAAAGCCTGTAGTCATCCAGAATATTCTGATACTCTTTAAAGACAACATAACTGCATGTGTTAAGAAATTATTTCTATATACACAAAACTAGAGTCTCTAACAGTCAGCTATACTGTGGGAGAGCTACTAGCTCACTACTTTTACAGAGTCACAGAATCCTATAAACTTGTAGGTTGGAAGTGATCTCCAGAGGTTGTCTAAATCCAACCTTCTCCTTTAAGCAGGTGCAATTACAGCAGATTTCTGGGAACCATGTCCAGTCAAGGTTTGGACGCTCTCACTGCTGGTGGTCTGAGAAGCTCTTTGGGCCTCTCTTTGAGAGCTCAGAAATGTCTTCTGGGAATGTTTCTTTCCTTGTATTTAGTCAGAATTTCTCCATACTCCATATTGTGTCTGGCAACTCTTGTCCTTCCACTGTCAGTTATGTGAGAAGAGTCCAGCTCTGCCTTCCTGACACCTTCCCATCAGGTAGATGTAGCTCACAGTATTATCTCCTCTATGCCACCTTTTCTTTGACCTGAACAAATGCAATTCTCAAACTTACCCCATATATCACATGGTCCAGTGTCCCTTACCTTAGCAGTATTATGCTGCACTCCTGTACATCCATGTCTTTCTTATACTGGGGAATCCAAAACTGTATGCTATGTGATTTCATAAGTACTGATAAGAGGTGAAGGATCATTTTCCCAGACTGCCTGCCTGCACCCTAGTGAGAACAGTTCAGGTCACAGCCAGCTGCAAGGTCCCAAGCTGACACATCCCTCCTTTGCTGCTCACTGGGACGCCAGAACTTTTGCAGCAGAGCTTCTCCTGGGCCTACTGGTCCAGACAGCATTGCCAGGCTTCTCCCAGACAGGGACAAGGTGCCCATCGGTTCATTTCTCTGGACTGCTGAGCCTCTCTGAATAACAGCTCTCCCTTTCAGCATATCAATCACTTCTCCCAGTGTGGTACCATCCTCAAACTTGCTGAGAGTGTAGTTGCTCCCATCAGTCATTAAGAAAGGTGATGAACAGCATTGGTCCTGTTATTGATGCCTGAGGAACTGGTTGCCAGTTGGATTTTATACCACCAATGACAACACTTCAGGCCCAAATTTCCAACCGATTTTCCACTCACTTTAATGTCCACTTATTCAGTCTACATCTAACCATTCTGAACATAAGGTTACTGTGGAAGACTATGCCAGGACTTAGCTAAAGCTAAGGTAAACACTGTCCAATATTTCACCCTTCTTCACATAGGCAGTCATCTCATTGTAGAAGACAAATGCATCAGTTAGGTAAGATTTGTCCTGAATAAATCCATGTTGGCCTTCCCACTTACTTTCTTGTCCCTCATGTGGCTGCAAACATATTCTTGATGGACTCGCTTTGCAAAATTCCCAGAAAATGAGCTGTGGCTGACCACTATCTGTAGTCTTGTCCTTCTTTAAGGTGAGTGCAGTATTTACCTTTTCCCAGGCTTCCAGAGCCTTACCCAATCAAAGGGGAAGATCAGAGAAGATGAGACAGAGAGGAGATTCAAAGCTTTGATAGAGGGCAGCCTCACAACAGTATCAGCTAGCTACCTCAGCATGCTTAGATGCATGATGTCTGGTCTCATGAACATCCGTATGCCAACTGGCTTAATCTAGCAGGGTCAGCTAAAGCAGGTTGGCCAGGAATATATCCTGTTGGGTTTTAAGTACATCTAAGAATGGAGACAACCTCTCTTGGCAATCTATTTCAGTGTTCAGCAACCCTCTCAGGTAAAAAAAAAAAAAAAGAAAAAAAAAAGGAAAAAAAATATATACATATATATAAATGTTCTTACATTTAGATGAAATCTAATGTGCTTAAATTTCTGCCCACTGCTTCTTGCCCAGTTACTGGGGATGCTGAGAAATGTCTAGCCCCAGTCTAGCACTGCAGGCTTGGGGAAGAGTGGTTGGAAAGCTGCCTGGCAGAAAAGGATCTGGGGGTGTTGACTGACAGCCAGCTGAATATGAGCCAACAGTGTGCCCAGCTGGCCAAAAAGGCCAACAGCATCCTGGCTTGTATCAAAAGTAGTGTGGCCAGTAGGACTAGAGAAGTGATCGCACCACTGTACTCAGCACTGGTGCAGCCCCACTTTGAATACCGTGTTGAGTTTTGGGCTCTTCATCATAAGAAAGACTTTGAGATAATGGAGAGAGTGCAGAGGAACCCAATGAAGCTGGAGAGGGGCCTGGGGCACAAGTCTTATGAAAGGCAGTTGAGGGAACTAGGGTTGTTTAGTGTGGAGAAAAAAAAAGCTGAAGGCAGATCTTACCAGTCTCTACAAGTGCCCGAAAGGAGGTTGTAGCATGAAGGTTGTTGGTCTCTTCTCCCAAGTAGCAAGTGATACGACAAGATGAAATGGCATCAAATTGTGCCAGGGGAAGTTTAGACTGGATATTAGGAAAAATTCTCCATGGAAAGGGCTGTCAGGCATTGGAATAGGCTTCCCAGGGAGATGGTAGAGTTACCATCCCTGGAGGTGTTTAAAAGGTGTTTAGATAAGGTTCTTAGGGACATGGTTTAGTGCTAGAGTTAGGTTATGATTGGACGAGATGATCCTGAGGGCCTCTTCCAACTGAAATGATTCTGTGATCTCCTTCAGACTCTCCCATCAAATACACATAAACATTGAGAAGACCCACTCTGAGCCTTCTTTTCCAGGCTACATAGTTTCTATCCCTCAGACTCAGGTTATATCAAAGATACTGCAGGTCTGTAATCACGTCCTTATAGTCTTTTACTGGACTGACCCTGTTAATTCCATGTCTTTCTTGTACTGGGGAGGCCAGTATTGGACACAGTACAGTCAAAAGTATATGGCATTGTCAGAGAAGCCAAAGGAGAGGACAAAAATTCTTACCTGTTTTCTGTCTCCAATTCATTTTTCCGTAAGTTCGCATCATCAAGAAGGCTCTGCAACAAAGCGATCTTTTCATTGTCAGAACCTTCTTGGTTCAACTTTAACATCTTGTTCTCATGCTGAAGGCGAATGAGTTTCTCCCTAAACACAGAAAATACCATGTTGTAGAAAATGGTATGCCTATCTCTATAAAGAAGAAAACAGTTCACCACAGGAGGTGTAAATATAATGTAAAGATATCTTTACCTATTGAGGGAGACAGCTGAAACAACAATTATGCCTTCAACCCCCCATATACAAACACGATTAAAGGAGCTGTAATTGTAGAAAGCACAACACAAAGGAAACTGCCTGAGTGCCCCTATTAGACCTCAGAACACAGCTGGACAGATTTATAGGTAGAATGTGGAGACTGCAAAGTTTGGTGCCAAGTGTTAAGGGAGATTGTAATCTCAGCTGTCACTGAACTAATGCATGAACTCGGGCACTTCTACCCTGTTGGTCTGGTTTCACAGAGTTATAGAATCATGTAGGTTGGAAAATACCCTTAAGATCATTGAGTCCAACCATTAATGTGATACGTCCAAGTCCACCAAGGACAGTGACTCAACCACTTCCCTGGGCAGCCTGTTTCAATGCCCGGCAACCCTTTCAGTGTAAAAATTTTTCCTAATATCCAACCTGAGCTTCCCCTGGCACAACCTGAGGACATTTCCTCTTGTCCTATCACTCTTAGGAAAAGAAAGTGACACCCACTCCAGTACAACTTCCTTTCAGGCAGTTGTAGACAGTGATAAGGTCTCCCTTCAGCCTCCTTTTCTCCAAGCTAAACAGCCTCAGTTCCATCAGCTGCTCCTCATCAGACTTGTGCTCTAGACCCTTCGCCAGCTTCATTGCTCTTCTTTGGATATGCTCCAACACCTCAATGTATTTCTTCTAGGGAGGGGCCCAAAACTGAACACAGTATTCAAGGTGGGGCCTCACCATTGCCAACTACAGGGGGACCATCACTTCTTTAGTCCTGCTGATCACACTATTTCTGATACGAGTCAGGATGCTGTTGGCCTTTTTGGCCACCTGGGCGCACTGCTGGCTCATATTCTGCTAGCTGTCAGTCAATACCCCCAGATCCTTTTCAGCTGGGCAGTTTTCCAGCCACTCTTCTCCAAGCCTGTAGTGTGCCCAAGTGCAGGACCTGGCACTTGGCCTTGCTGAACCTCATACAATCAGACACAGACCAGCAATCCAGCCTGTCCAGATCCCTCTGTAGAACCTTCCTAACCTTAAGCAGATCAACACTCCCACTCCCACCTAACTTGGTGTCATCTGCAAACTTACTGAGTGCATTCAA
The DNA here is from genome assembly GCF_037038585.1 of Patagioenas fasciata. Taxonomy (NCBI): domain Eukaryota; kingdom Metazoa; phylum Chordata; class Aves; order Columbiformes; family Columbidae; genus Patagioenas; species Patagioenas fasciata. The sequence goes on from NC_092560.1 coordinate 40,606,160, forward strand.
TCCCCTCCTTCAGATCACTGATAAGTATGTTACACAGAACTGGCCTCAATACTGAGCCGTGGGGAACACCACTCGTGATCAGCCAACAACTGCATCTGATTCCATTCACCACAACTCTTTGGGCCTGACCATCCAGCCAGTTCTTTACCCAGCAAGAGTATGCCCGTCCAAGCCATAGGCAGCCAGTTTCTCCATGAGAATGCTGTGGGAAACAGTTTCAAAGGTTTTCCTGAAATCTAGGTACACAAAATCCACAGCCTTCCTTCATCCACCTTGTCATAGAAGGAGATCAGGTTGGTCAAGCAGGACCTGCCTTTCCTACACCCATGCTGACTGGGCCTGATCTCCTGGTTGTCCAGTACATGTCGCATGATGGCACTCAGAATGATCTGCTTCATAGCCTTCCTCAAACCTGAGATCAGCGTGACAGGCCTGTATTTCTGGCCCTTCTTGTAGATGTGTGTCACATTTGCTAACCTCCAGTCAACTGAGACCTGCCCAGTTAGCCAGGACCGCTGATAAACAACAGAAAGTGGCTTGGCAAACACTTCTACCAGCTCTCTCAGAACTCTTGGATTCCCATCCAGTCCCATAGACTTGTGTATGTCTAAGTGAGGTAGCAGGTCACTAACCATTTCCCCTTGGATTATTGGGGCTTCATTCTGCTCCCTGTCCCTGTCTTCTGGCTCAGGGGGCTGGGTATCTGGAGCACAACTGGTCTCACTATTAAAGACTGAGGCAAAGAAGGCATTAAGTACCTCAGCCTTTCCCTCATCATAGAATCATAGAACGTTCTGAGTTGGAAGGGACCCATTAGGATCATCAAGTCCAATTCCTGTTCCTGCATAGGACAACCCCACAGTTCACATCATGTGTCTGAGTGCATTGTCTAGTCTCTTCTTGAATCATCTTCCTGCCATTCCCTCGTGCTCTGTCATTGGCCACCAAAGAAGACATCAGCGTCTGCCCCTCCTCCTCCCCCTGTGAAGAAGCTGTAGCCACAATGAGGTCTCCCCTCAGTCTCCTCTTCTCCAGGCTGAACAAAACAAGTGACTTTATCCACTCCTCATACAGCTTCCTCTCCAAACCCTTCACCAACTTTGTAGTCCTCTTCTGGACACTCTCCAGCAGCTTCATATCTTTTTTTTATCCTGTGGTGCCCAGAACTGCACACAGTGCTCCAGGTGAGGCTTCACCAGTGCAGAGCAGAGCGAGATAATCACCTCCCTCGCCTGGCTGGCAATGCTGTGCTTGATGCACCCCAGGACACAGGTGGCCTGGCTGCCAAGGCACACTGCTGGCTCATGTTCAATGTGCTGTTGACCAGAACCCCCAGATGTCTCTCATCCTGTGTCTCCCCCCACACCCAATAAAGGATGGAGAGTCTCATTAGCCCTCCTTTTGTTGTTAATGTGTTTATAAAAACACTTTTATTGTCTTCTACTACAATAGGAAAAATAATTTTTCTTGGACTTTGGCCACTCTAATTTTTTCCCTGCATAACCTCTTGAGTAGCCTATCCCTTCTTCCAAAGGTCATAAAGTCTCCTTTTTTTCCTGAGTTCCAGTCAAGGCTCTCTGGTTCAGCCAGGCTCGTCTTCATCCCCACCAGCTTGTCTTTTGTCACAGAGGGATGGCTTACTCCCACACCATAAGATTTCCTTCTGGAAGGATGTTCAGCCTTCCTGGACTTCTTTGCTCCTCAGGACTGCCTCCCAAGGGACTGCCAAACAGCCTCCTAAACAGGTTCAAGTCTGCCTCTCTGGAAGTCCAAGGTAGCAGTTCTGCTGACCCCCTGTCCTTACTTCTCCACCAATCTAAATCACTAGCATTTCATGATCACTATGTCCAAGACTGTCTCCAACCATAACATCGCCCACAAATCCTTCTCTGTTTGCAAACTACAGGTCTAGTGCTTTCCCTGGTTGGCTCACGCTGCAGTTGTGTCAGGAAGTTGTCTTCCACAGACTCCAGGAAACATCAAGACTCCTCTCCAGTCTTGTATTTTCAGCAGACATTTGGTAAGTTGAAGTACTCCATGAGGACACAGGCTAGTGATCATGAGATTTCTCCCAACTGAATACAGAATATTTCTTCTGCCTCTTCATCCTGGTTGGATGGTCTATAACAGACTCCCACCATGAGATCTGCCTTGTTGGTTTTCCGCCTGACTTTTACCCAGAAGCACTCAGCCCTTTCATCACCGCCATCAAGCTCTAGATAGGCAAAACACTCCCTAACATACAGAGCTACACCATCGCCTCTCCTTCCTTGTTTATCCATTCTGAAGAGGTTACAGCCATCCATCCCAGCACCTCAGTTGTGTGAGTTATCTCACCATGTTTCTGTGACTGCAACCATATAATAGTTTTTGATCTGCACAATAGCTTCCAACTCCTCTTGCTTGCTGCCCAATGCTACGTGCGTTGGTTTATATGCGCTTCAGTTGGGCTATTGATCCTGCCAACTTTTTGGGGGAGAATCCATAATTCCTATGTGCTGTTATCAGGTGCTTCTGTGGTCTCCACCACATCAACAACCTTTACATTTTTGCTGTCATGTGCATCCCCATCTCCACTGAGATGGCTAAGATGCTGCATCCATTAGTACAGGGACATTTCAAATGTGCTCACTGTGGAGCAGACTGAAGGACCTTGCTACCACACTGTCCCTCCAACGCTAATGTGCTGCCCCCCAGGTTTATCTCTAATGAGCCTGGTTTTATCTCTTTCCCTCTTCAAATCTAGTTTAGATCTCTTTCAATGAGCCCTGCTAACTCCTCACATCACTTAAACTTGATTTCCTCAGGTGCAACTGACAGTCCACATACAGAATCTACCTCACAAAACTCTTGCACTTGGTCTGCAGGTCTTCTCTATGAGATGGAAAATGGTGCTTGAGCACAGACCAATGCTCTGTCATCATGGAAGGAACAAGAGAGGAGTAAGTACTCCTGTGGGTTGGCTGCCTTACATAGTCTTCCCCCTCCATCAGCAGAAGCAGCTGCCCAGATCTCCAGATCAGGAATTTTCAGTCCTACAGCAGCCACTGCTACTGTTAGCATGTATCAAGCAGGCAAGGAGGCCGAGTGTAGCACCTTCAAACAGTCTGCACAAGCATATCCTTGCACAAAATCCAGAATTGATCTTCTGGAGACAAGATGAAGAGTCAGTGAAACCACATGCCATGGTTGGGTATTTATAGCATTTAGGGTACTGCCTTCTGTCATGAAATCATGCCAAAGGTTTACACAGTAGCTGCATACTTCACTAACACTGCCTCAAAAGTTTATTCTTCTCCTATCGTTTCTGAACAAAACTAGAAAGAATTGCTCTTGTAACCTGCAGCAGCACAGCTGGAAGAAAACCAAATCTTTTCTATTATTAGCTTTCTAGAAATATAATGTTTTACCACCAAACAGTATGTTTTGACCCCATATTGAGTTTTCCAAGTGTTAAAATATTGCACGACTATTGGTAGAGATAAAAGATCTCCTGAAGAGCTAACATATTTCTGAGATGTGACTGTCTTAAAAGCTTTTAGCAGACTGGCAAGGCTAATCACAGCCTGAAACATCTTAAGCTACACTGACTTCTAGGTCTGACACTGCTGTTCTTCCTTTTAATACATTTTAAACATTTGCCATGATACAGAGCAGATTTTATAATCTATTCTTCCTTGCACAATTTCAGTAATTTCTTCCTTGTACAACAACATGTTCTTGTTACAAACATTTTTGTCTGTTAATGCACATGCAAGCTGCAGTATATCAACTCTCTGCACAAAGAGACACAATGCGAGGGTAAAGGGATTTTTGTTTTCTCCTTGATTTTTGGAGCACAATACCAACTCAAATAGGGGTCAACTGAATTTTGTCTTAAGCATTACAGCTCCCATCGTGCAGAAATCTAAAAGGAAAGAAAAATGCCCAAACATTATTTGTAGAAGCTTTCCCACACTGAAAACTAACCATTCACCTATGAGTACATTGTTAAGGTTAGTAAAACAAAGCACACATTAGCTTACTTTATTTCAGGAGTAACAATTTCTGCTGCTAAACTGTCTGAAGGCTCTTGTCTTCCCAGAGGCATCAATCCTGAATTAGCAAAAGTAAAAAAGATGGAAAACACACCTGTAACTTTCTTTAAAAGACTAGAGGTAAACATTGTTCTTGAAGTTTCATTTCTAGAGTTATGCTATACAGTGGAAAATGACACAAAATCAGGCTACAGCAAGACAGAGAGACAAGTACAATTTCACTTGGTGAACAAAATCATTATTTCTGTCTTCATCCATTCTGATGAAGGAATTTTCTGGTGTATTTTCTGCTCATTAGTTTAGCTAAGAACTATAAATCTGTGCAACTTTACACATACAGGTAAATTGCAACACATGAAACATCATACATGCATGAGAACACTTAATATCTCTGCAAAGAAAATTATGTAACTACACAGAAATCAGAAAAACATTCTAAAAATATCACCCTGGGGAGGAGACTAAAATGTCTGATTGACTGAAATAATGTATAAGTTTTCAAATGTTTACAAAGTTAGGAATACGTGAAGCAGTTTTTCACTGGTGATCTTAGAGGACCTTAAATTTATTCTGTGCTAAACAAAAGCACATTCAATACTCTCCAGAGAAATGCTGTAAACTTTAGAGAATATGTATTTAATCTCCATATTTGTCCTTTACCTGTAGTGGTGAGTTGACCCTCCTGAGCTTGTACACATCTAAGCTCTTCAATAGTTTCTTTTAAAGAATCTCTTTCTGTTCTTAATCTCTAAATAATTGGAAAGAGAATGAATATCAGTCTTGGCCCTACAAATCCATCTTTAACTGTACACAAGTCACCAAAAGGCACAGCCTCCAAAACTTTAAAAATAATTTAATCCAACTCTAGATATTATTTTCAAATTAAAGCATCTCAGTCTATTTCATAACAAAATAAAAGTAAATATTATATATTCCAGATGAACAGGGTTTTTTTGAGGAGGGTTGTGGCTGTGTATTGCACATTGGAGTAAAAATACCAGGGTACAACCTTACAAAATCAAGATATGAGTGACACAAAGTTCTAGTACCAGGTAATAAACAGCATCCACTGGGGCCACTGAGCCATCCTCCTTTTCCTCTCATTAGGGCTGATTCCAAAGGAAAGGGAAGTGAATTAAGAGTAGCCAGGAGTGAAATAAAAAGAAGGCGAGTACAGTCAACATAACAGACAAAATGCATTAACTTCATTTTGTTTGTCTTACAACAGTGAAAACGTGAGCAGCATTTCCATATCCCCTTCCTCCTTTGTATCAACTGGCCTTGCCATTCACCAGAATCTTAGCTACAGAAGAAAACTAGTTGCTTGAGGCTCAATCCAAAGAGAAGTGAACAACAGGACTGGACCACCTTGGGATCTAGACAAATGGGCTCTTCAGTAGTGTGTGGGAATAGCAGAACAACGGCAAGGAGGTGGACTGTAGATATGCTCAAGCAACTGCCGCTGGGATGTAGAAAAAACACATACACCACACTAATTCTTTTACTGACTTTGTGTGCTTGACAAGTAGAACAGAGGCCTGAGAGATACTCTAAGGCATCTTATCACTATGTTTGAGATTCCTGCTTTGTTGTGAGAAAGAGCAGAGCACAGCGGAAGACTGGTGCCTGCTTGAAGCCTTGAAATAAAGACAAACACAGCAGTCCCAGTGATCTTCTATCAGGGACAAACTCTGCAGCGCCAGCATCTCCACTTGTGTCACCTCTGCCTGGGAGCTTAGGTGCTGTTTTGGAGATCCCCCAGTGGTGAGGTAACTAATATAAATTTGCCCTTTGCAACTGCAATTTGTGGTCTCTGGTTGTTCTTGTGATCTGCGTGCATTGGCTCACACAAGTAGCATCAGGCAAATACTCTCCTAATTTGGCTAAAAAAATTAGAATTTACAGGTAGCATCAAGTTTTTGTCCAGAAGGCTGCCCAGATTCAAAAATGAAAGGAGAAAATGGCAACTACGTAAAGATCCAAGCTGTAGTTTGCTCCAAAGTCAGACATGTCCAGTATTACTAAAACGTGCAGGATAGACCTCAGCTCTATGTAAGTATGGAGTTGTGTCACCTGACAGCTCCTTGCATTTCATCCTATTGAAGTCTGATTCAGACACATTTTATATTTCAGCCTAAATGGATGCCAGACTTGCAGTCACTCTGGCAAAGAACACTTCAGTGAGGTGTGACAGAGGCTTCTGCTGTATTTCTAAATCCAGCAAGGTGAAGTCTAGTGCAACTGTCAAAATAGTCCGAATAAAGTGTACATTCTATTAGCACTGAAAGTCATTTCACAACCCCCACACATGTAGAAACTGTTTTTATCATAAATACTAGAGAAAAAGAGCCACACAGTGGAGTACTCAAACTCAGCTGCTGAAGGCATGGATTCTGCAGTCTGCTACCATCAGTCAGAAAACATTGAGTTGAATAATCTAATGCCATAATGTTTTCATGACTAAGAAAAGTTCTAGGGCTTCATTTGTACACTGCGGACAAAGTCAAGTCATCAAATTATCTTAATACTATCATACAATACATCACAGAGGTAAAATTCCAAGCTACATAGCTGAAGATATCAAACAACCTACCATACTTTGCCAGAACATAAAGACAAGACAAAATAAATTTCAGCAATTGTTTCCAAAACATAACTGACAAGATACCACTACATAGGTTGTGACCTGTGGTGAACAACATCACTGACACTTATCTAACAACAGGAAACAGAAAGAGTAGGTAACACAGGTAATGAATCACTAATTCAAATGCTGAGAGTCTTCAGCTGTATCCTACTTCTCAGAGGTGCACACCCATTCAAAAGAATGTACTGAAAACCATCACCTGCCCCCAAAAATGTTATTTGTCAGGGGGTAAAACAGAAAACTATATGACAATGGCCTGTAATTCAGATCCTTTGTGCAAGATGAAATGGTCCACCAAGCAATGGGTAAGCCACAGACACAGCCTTACCATTGTCAGACATAATAAAACTGGAAAAAACAAACTTTAAATAAAGAGCAGGAAAGAAAGCCAAAGCACAGTATAAACATAGTTTACTATGGGCATTCCAACCTGAACTGAAGGGCAGATGGATTTGGTATCAAGGACAAACGTACACAGTAGTTTGAAAATTTAATAAAATATGAAAATCAAAGACTTATGAACAGAAAATAACTGAAAACTTTCAATTCAAATGCTATTCAAGCACAGTGGCTGGAAATTTTGGAAATAATTGGACAGAAAATATGACTATTGAGAGAATAGCCTGCAGAAATTCTGACTGATGGACAGACGGACTCATACTTAAAACAAGCCTAAGAAATCGTTATCTCAGAAGTCCTGGCCTTGGTTTGAAGCAGTTTGAGGCACCTTGTGTATACACTCCTAAGATATAAGCCAAAATAAACTGGTAAGAAATAACAGTGTGCAAGAGAAGTCTGAAGGATCAAGTCCTGGCAAGAGAAGACAGAGCAATTAATCGCAGAATCACTAGCAGCACATGACAGAGAGGAAGGGAATAAATGTGTATCCACTCTGTGTGTTCCATGTTGGCTGTGCATGATAGATAACAAGGAGCTGCCATAAACTGCGAGATCGCCGCAAAGGACATGTCCCTCTACACGACTCCTAAGCCTCTTGCTGCAATAGTCATGACTCAACAAAGAGTTATGCTGCTGGTACCTCAAAAAAATGCTTTAGAAAAAATTCAAGAGGAAGAGAAATGGAGCAGAAATCATACTTCAAATAGTTTTTTAGAGTACACTACAATTACCCTGAGTGTTTTTAACCTTCTCATGGTAAATGGTCAAGAAACAACTTCATATCCCAAAGATGAAGGCTTTTTCTCTTAAAAATGGGTCACATATGTTTTTGTACAGTCACTTTTTTCCATGCTGTACAGTTCTTAGGTTTAAAAAGGATCTTGTACACAAACATTAGAAAATTCTACCTGAAAACAGACTTCCTAATTTTAAAAGATTGCTGGAAATTGCTAACTATAATTACTATATCTATGTGTCAGAAGGGATACAAAGTTGCTATTGCTACTACCAAAAAAATAACATCTTAGCACTTACATCTTTTTCTTTTTGGAGGCTGTCTACTTTTTCTTTCAGTCGTTTGCATTCATAATCTAATTTATCAGCCTTCTTGGATTCTTCAGATAACCTGTTTTGTAGTTCAACTGCCTGTGAGAACAAGAATCAGTAATTTGTCTGCAAATACTAGCATTAAAACAAAATACACAAAACAAAGCTGCCAGTCACCACGCACCACGAGTCATGTTGCAAAGAAGTGAAATTGTTACCTATAGGACATAGTAAGAACTACTTTCATCATTTCTGTGTTTCAGCAAAATCAACAGTATTTAAATATTAATACTTAGCACAAGCAAAAGAAGCAAAACCTTCAATTATTTTCAGTACATCTAAACCAAAGAATTTAAGCCCAAGCATGGTTTAGAGAAAAAAGATGTATTGTTCTATGGATAAAAAAGCTTAGGAAAAGCAGAAAAACCCTCCTACATTCTGAGAAGCCTAGGAATGAAGATTCAGCTAAAGACGTACAACTGCTTCCGAAGCAATTAATAAGGTGGCTTTTTCATTACTTTTAGATTACAGAGAAAGTGATAAAGTTGTGAAGCAAGGAAGTAGCCATACCTACATGAAGGCTGCCTAGTGTGTCTAATTACCTTTTATTTTCAATGTGTATAGCTCTAGCAAAAAAAGTACCAGACCTAAAAATCTGCATGGTCTTAAATCTTAGAGAAGGACTTTACTACTGTTGTTCTTAAGTTAAAGGCTGCAAAAAAAGGCACAGTCCTGACATTTCTGAGATTATCAGATGAAAAACAATCTATTAAAATATCACATATGAAAATATTCCATTTCTCAGATGTGACAGCTGCTACCAGAGTAATTGCAGGTATAAAGAAAAAAAAAACAAAACAAAGCAGGAATTCACCTGTGATTGTGCCCCTTCTTGCAAAATACATATATTTTCACTTCAAATGGAAACAAATGCATTAATGTTTGTAATCACTCATGCTATGGTAATGCTATGTAGAAAAACACAGCAGGAAATGAATTGTCTTGAATCACGACTTGAGAGTGTACAGGAAGAAACATAGCAACACGGTGATGCAGAAGATTAAAAAAAAAAAATCAACTGCCATCACATTTACTGAGCATTGTCTGATGCATGGAATGAGTAAAGCAGGAACCCTGCAGCAAAGAAAAGCAAGACATACTGTTAGAAATATACCAGAAGGTACATGCACAAAGGGGCTGAATTAAAATTACAAAAAATAATCCTGCAATCTTCACATTTCAATTCCTCATATTAACATAAAAAATATCTAGGAAAATGCTTGTGCTTTCTTTCAGGAAAGTGAAGAAAAGCTCTTAATACATAAATGCTATCACCTCTCACAGCACAATACACCATCACTAACTTAATCTCACAGAAACTGCTGGGTGGGCTGAAGATGTGATTTCCCGGCAGAATACTGCTGGAGTTTGAACCAAGCACTTTCATCTGCACAGCAGAGAGCTTCTAATCCAAAGAAATAGCTCCTCTGATAGCATCATCATGAGTGGAGCTGGATCCTTCAAACACCAGACAAGACACATTCCACTACAGCGGCACACTAGTGCTCAGTAGTGACATAACATCAGAATCTTTACACCTGGCTTAATTCTTATAGCACAATTTGGGATTCCCAAAAATTAATTTTGTGAGAGCTCATGATTCAAAGGCAGGTCTCAAAATGAGCCCAGCCTTACAGACACTGAAGGCATGAGACACCTGAGGTTTATTTCAGTCTCAGCCAGCAAAACAGTTTTGTACAAATCAACAGCTCCTCAGACATGAAATCCTACCCATAAAACACAGGGAATGATGAAGGAGGAGTACTTTTGCAGCACAAATGATGGGACTGCCCCTTCCAAAATCTTTATTGTTGGTGAAATAAGAATGATCAGATACAGATGTCAAGGTTACACAACTGTATCATACACTCATCTGTCCGAAAGAGTGAAAAATCTGTTGCCAATAAACATGATATTACTCATGTGTGAAAGGTGATTGCTTTCTATGTTTACTTTTCCCTTTGATTCTCATTTCACCGTTTTTCTTGTTGAAGTTTTTTTTTTTCTGGTGGTTCTATTTTGATGGTATTTACAATTAGCCCATGGAGGCTGAAGCTAATTGTCTTAATAGCTAAGATGGCCAGGTGCAGGGAAAAAGCTATGAAGTCTTAGGGACAAACACTGCCTCTAGGTTTGCAATGCTGTCAGTGGTTGTTCCTGATTCTTCTGTAAGCTGATGTACAGGGACCCCTCTGCCATGACTATTAGAGCAGGTAGGCATACAGAGCAGGCACTAATGCTTTAATGAACCAGGCTATGTCTGGCCCAGAATGATGCCACGTCGATGTAGTGTAGAAGCACAGAGAAGATTAAGCACATCTTCCATCTTTACATAAACAATATCACATGACACTTTGATAACCAGAAGGATTAAGCAGATGCCTTTCACTCCACAGAGTGTGCTGATAACGCATTTCGTACTCTGCAGGAAGCATATAAACAACAGGGATAATAAGCATCCCTCACTCTTCATACCTGGAAAAATTCAGATGTATCAGACAAACTAGAATCTGAAAAAAAAAGGTTACTTAGTCACAAGAAGAACTTACCTCAGCTGTGGTGTTCCTCACTGCTGGGAATTTGTAAGTGAAAAGTGCATACTTTCTCTGAAAGAAGAGGCTCTAACTCAAGCCCCACTACTGAATACGAATTAAGAGTAATTTATTTGAGAAAAAAAAAACCCTTAACATTTGTTCATTTTTTTTAAATGTGAAAAATATGCCTATTGGCAAACTAATGTAAACTTGGAATAATAAGGATTGCAAGAAAGGAAGATTAAGGTAGCACCCACAAAACATGGAAGCCTTTTACACACAAGGAGCTGTTTGCTCATAATTTCTTTTTTACTTCGAGGTATTAGCCCTGTAATGAAGATAAAGTATTGAAAAATACAGGTAACTGTTGCACTTATGATGTCTGTTCTCACCTGTCTCTTGTATGTTTCCAGCTGACTGCGTGCCGTGTTGGCCTTCCTTAGTTCTTCTTCCAGGCTCACGGTGTTTTGCATGTACATTGTATTCTTCTCTTCTAAGAGTTTCACTTGCCGTCGCAAATCACCCAGGTCTTCCAATTTCTTTTTGTATGACTCCACCTGGCTTTCTAACTTGGCTACTTTATCAGAAGAATGCCTGGAGGGACAGACTTATATCAAATTTGTGCTCTGAAAACTAACAAAATCAAATGTCTTGCAGCTTCCTCAGTATTTTGCCTTAATACAGAAGACATTTTGAGACATCATGGTGAGAAAAAGAATATATCATATCAGTCATATCCTCCTATAATGAATGTTTTCACTTTCAAATTGTCTGTTTTTTTCCCATTACTATTTGCCAACACAAAGAGCTGCTGATGGAGGTACTTTTAGACACTATCACTCTTCCTAATACAGCCTTCTCATCTGCTTCCAATCTTAAAATAGCCGTTAAAGCACCCTCACTCTCACCCATTTCCTTTCAATTCTAAATTGATGCTTGGTCCTGCATTTTACAAGGATAAAGAATAAAATTTTCTGCCCTCCAATTTGTTTTAATGGTAGCCAGTAACACAGTCATAAAGATCCATCTCCTGGGCAGCATTTATAATACTTTGTGACAGAGCACTACCATAATAGCTTTGGAGTCTGACTCCTCCTTAAAAAAAAAACCCTAAAAAACTCAAAACAAAACAAAACAAAAACGGAGAAAGAAATGCCAGGCTTTGTTCATAAAGTTTCAGAGTTTGTTCAGTCCACCTCATGCACTGCCAGGAGAGCACCAGCCCTCACCCTCAACCACCCACACCCCTGGTGCTATTACTGTCCCCAGTTTCATTTTAGAACCTAAGAAATCTGGAAAATTCCCCACTGAATTAATGGTCAGTTTGTGGGACAGTGGGGCAAACCAAATCTCCTTAATGAACAATGAAATGCAGAGCCTCTCCTTCGGCAAAGAATTAGTCCTTGAACCCATGTTGCGCACACAGATAGTTTATGGAATTGTGCAGCCTGATGGGCTCATTCCTTCTATTACTGACAGAGGAGGTAAAAACAGATCGCTTTGGTAAAAAGCTGCTGGTAAATTAGAAAAGGCAGTATTAAAGTAAGTCCCACTAGACTTGAGAGAAAGAGTAATACAGGTGAATAATGGACAGCTGTTCTGCATAACCCATGGCAACAAGATGCACCACTGAAGTTGAGAGAAAGAGTAATACAGGTGAATAATGGACAGCTGTTCTGCATAACCCATGGCAACAAGATGCACCACTGAAGTTGAGAGAAAGAGTAATACAGGTGAATAATGGACAGCTGTTCTGCATAACCCATGGCAACAAGATGCACCACTGAAGGATTATTTTCCATAGTAAAAAGGGCTGCTTCCACCCTATAAACCCCTAGCATCATCAAATCATCACGACTTTGTGTGCTAAAATCCAGTCGCAAAGAGAGCTGTAACAGATGTTGTTCATATTAACATTATTAATATGATGAATCAAAAGCACCACCCAAAGTCCAAATAACACAAACACAGGAAAGGGTCTAGTTCCCTGATAAGAACAGATGCCCAAGTCATGACAAGGGTGACTAGAGAATACTCAAAGAGACCCGTGAGTGACTTGCTATGACTATAAGATGGTGTATGATTGCTAAGTTACTGATTAGGTTCATAATAAATAACTAATTTACTTAAGCAGAATTGTGTCTATGTACTCAACTGAAGGATCCACATGAACCTTGACATTGAGAAAGTGTTTATATTTAATTTAAAGAAAAGCTAATGAAGACTAAGTACCTGAACTATATGAATTAAAATTTAATAGATTTTTTATAAAACGGTTAATGGAACAGAGTTTACCTGAGTACATCTATCTCATCCTTCAAAGACTGAGCCTCCTCTGCCAATGTAGTAAGCTCTTCCGTTTGTTGTCTCAATTCAGCAATTTCCTTCTCTAGTTCTTCACAGCGTATTCGATAATCATCTTTGGCAGCTTCTAATCTGTAGAAATGAAGTAAAACAGAAAACAATTGCTCATCCTGACCTACAGTCAGTTCTCCTCATCACCTTCCTTTCTAAACATGAAATTGCCTTCTAGCACACCGAAGAACAGCAGCCCAACGTGCTTCCTTGAAAATGTAACAGCAGATCAATTTTTTTGAGGCTCTTAATTTGATAACAGTTTTTCTGTTTGGAAGTTTGCACGGTAATGTATGTTCTCTGAGAGACAAATTATGAATTTTTTTCTGTCACTGTAGTTTTTTCACAATGTAAGCTAAAGCAGACATTTCCACCTCTGCTCATCTTGGGGCATACAGAGTTTGAACACGACATCTTTATCCTAAGATATTGTTTCATCTGTTTAACTCCTACACAACTTAATACTAAACTGATTGTCAGACACTCTAAATGCTGTATAGCTCTCATCAAGGTGGTTATACTTATTTATTAACTTAATTATAAAGAACCCATGCCTGTTCAGTATCTCTGAAGAACCAAGGCATACCTTTAGCTGCCTATTAGACTGGTGCAAAAGTTTTGGACCATGATCTTTAAATAATTATAACTATGCTCAAACACATCTTTATTAACCAAAACAGGAACCATTACGATCAACACATTTTTAGCCAGTGAGAAGTTTGCTTATTCCTGCAGTGTAAAAATCCATGCTTCGGGATTTGACAAAGCCTTGGAAAGCATTTTCTGCATCCTGCTGGTTGTGGCGGCATTTACCCTGCAAAAAGCTGTCCAGATGCTTGAAGAACTGGCGGTCAGTTGGCGACAGGTCAGCTGAATATGGCAGATGAGGCAAAACTTCATAGTTCAACTTTTGAAGCATTGGTTGTGCAATGTGCGGTCAATGTGTGGTGCTGTGGAGAAGAATTGGGCCCATTCTGTTGACCAATGCCGGCTGAACGCATTGCAGTTTTCGGTGCATCTCACTGATTTGCTTCGCAGATAGAATGGTTTCACCAGGATTCAGAAAGCTGTAGTGGATCAGACCAACAGCAAACCATCAAACAGTGACCATGACATTTTTTTTTGGTGCAAATTTGGCTTTGGGAAGTGCTTTGGAGGTTCTTCCAAGTCCAACCACTGAGCTGGTGATTGCCAGTTGTCATATGAAATCTACTTTTTGACGCACGTCACAATCCAATCAAGAAATGGTTTGTTGTTGTTGCATAGAGCACAAGAAGACAACACTTCAAAACAATGATTATTTTTATTTTCTGTTAGCTTATGAGACACCCACTTATTGAGCTTTTTCACCAGTTTATTTCCTTCAAATGCCAAATGACCACAGAATGGTTGACACTGAGTTCTTCAGCAGCTCCTTGTGTAATTGTAAGAGGGTCAGCTTCAACGATTGCTCTCAATTGGTTGTTGTCAACTTCCAATGGCTGGACACTGCACTCCTCATCTTCAAGGTTCTCATCTCCTTTGTGAAACTTTTGGAACCATCACTGCACTGTATGTTCGTTACCAGTTCCTGGGCCAAACACGTTGTTGATGTTGTGAGTTGTCTCCACTGCTTTACACCCCAATTTGAACGCAAAAAAGAAAATCGCTTGAATTTGCTTTTTGTCTAACATAATTTCAATCGCCTAAAATAAATATAAACAGCAAGTAATAAGTTAGTAGCAAAAAAAACCTCAAAGAGAGAAAAGCACACTAAAATTACCCATAACATAATTACATTTATTGAAGAATGTTTTCCAATATCAAACAGCAAATGTCAACAATGCAAAAATTGCAATTACTTTTGCACCAACCTAACAGCACGTAAAGAACTCAGACCAAAGTTTCTGAAGTGAACTATGTATATAGAGTACACACAGGCAAAGTTGTATTTCAAAGGGAATAACTTTGTTACGAAGAGAAACTTTTTCAAAGCCTTTTGAAAAAACGGTAGAGGACACAACCTAGAACATGAAGTCCTATTGTGATTTTGATCTGAAACTAAAAAACAATCCAGAAAAGGAGGTATGGGCATGGAGAAAACAATACAACAAAAACACAACACCAAACCCAAAATATAAAAAACAAAACCAAAAAAACCCACAAAAACAACAGAACACCACAAAACCACACCAGTATTCTATTCGTTAATTCAAAGAGTCCAAAAAGAATCTACAAGAATGGAGACAAGAGATAGTCCGAAGGTCACATAAACCATATACAACAAAGATGTGGATCCTGATTACCCAAAACTGTCAAAGGACATAGAGGCAAGAGTGCTAGAAAAACTGTTGTACCACGCTGGGCATCAGCTAAGCTGTACATATATTCTGTTGGGTCAGGCAGAGCTGGGTAAGAAGCAAAAAAAATTTGCCATTAGAAACCACATGCTATAAAGACAAGTGAAGGAGATAATGGAGGTTGGGAGATGAGTCTCACAGGTGAAAAGGGTTTAGAAAGACATTCAGAATCTGAAACTAGAGTAACAGGCTGTGCAGATACTGCATACAGGGAGAAAACCTGTTCAAACAGCAATTGATAAGACTAAGAAATCATTCCAGAGCATGGAGATGAATAAAAATAGATAAAAGGGGACACAAGAGAGACATCGCTATGTTTTTTCTTTACATGGCAGCTGTAGAAAACCAGGCACCAGCTGCTATGAAAGGGAAACACTGAACATTTTTCAGCGAAACTGGTGAGGGCATGTCTGAACATACAGGAAAGAGACTTAGCAAGAGAAAAATCGCAAAATGGGCAAAAAGGGAAAGTTACATGGCAGCTGACACACGAGTTAGAAAAGACGACAGAAGACGACAGAAGACGACAGAAGACGACAGAAGACGACAGAAGACGACAGAAGACGACAGAAGACGACAGAAGACGACAGAAGACGACAGAAGACGACAGAAGACGACAGAAGACGACAGAAGACGACAGAAGACGACAGAAGACAAACTCGCAAGTAAAGAAATACCATAGTTTCACTAACAAGGAATAGGGAAAGTACAGCAACAAGAATGAAAATATGATGGTGAAGTGGACCAGCTTTCATCTGCAGAATAGGCTTACACAGCCTGAAAGCAGCAATTAGAAGGAAGACAAAGGATACTCAGAATCATAAAATACTTTGAGTTGGAAGGGACCTTCAAAGGTCTGCCATTCAAGCCCTCTGTCATGAGCAAGTACATATTCAACTAGACCAGGTGGCTCAGAGCCTGGCCAGAGTCCTGGCCTTGAATGTCTCCAGAGATTATGCATCTATCACTTCTCTGGGCAATCTGTTCCAGTGTTTTATCACCCTCATTGTAAAGAATTTCTTCTTCATGTCTAGCCTGAAGCTCCCCTCTTTTAGTTCAAAATCAGTATCCCTTGTCCTACCACAACAGGCCCTGCTGAAGTGTCTGTCCCCATCTTTCTTATATGCCTGCTCTTAAGTATTGAGAGGCTGCAATAAGGTTTCCCCCAGAGCTTTCTCTTCTCAAGGCTGAACAAGCCCAACTCTCTCAGCCTGTCCTCTTCGGTGGGGGTACTCCAGCCCTCTGATCATTCTTGTGGCCCTCCTTTGAACCCACTCCAACAGGTCCATGTCTTTCCTGTACTGAGGGCTCCAGAGCTTAACACAGGACTCCAGGTGGGGTCTCAGCAGAGCAGAGTGGCAGAATCACCTCCCCTGACCTGCTGGCCACATTCCTTTTGATGCAGCCCTAGATATGCCTGATCTTCTGGGCTGCTAGTGCTCATTGCCAGCTCATGTCCAGTCTTGCATCCACCAATACATCACCAGTCCTCTGCAGGGCTGCTCTCAATCCCTTCAATCCCCCAGCTTGCAATGATACCAAGGTTGCCCCAACCAGATGCAGGACTTTACAGTGGGCCTTGTTGAATCTCATGAGGTTCGCATAGGCCTGCCCCTCAAGCTTGTCCAGGTTCATCTGGATGGCATCCCATCCCTCAGGTGTGTCAACCACACCACACAGCTTGGAGTCATAACTTGCTGAGGGTGCACTTGATCCCCACATCTACGCCACTGATGAAGATATTAAACAGTACTGGTCCCAATACGGACCCCTGAGGGACACCACTTTTCACCAGTGTCCATCCAGATATTAAAGCCATTGACTACTACCCTCTGGATGCAACATTCCAGCCAATTCTTCATCCACCGAACAGTCCACTCATCAAATCCATACTGCTCCAATTTAGAGAGAAGGATGTTCTCGTGGACCGTGTCAAAGGTTTTGCAGAAGTCCAGACAGATGACACCCATAGTCCTTCCTTTGTCCAATGATGTAGTTACTCCATCATAGAAGGCCACTAGGTTGGTCAGGCAGGTCTTGTGCTTGGTGAAGCCAGTATTTAAAGAGGAACTGTGTCTCCATGTGTTGAGGAAATAAAAATGAAGAGCTGAGCTCACTTGTGAATAAACTCCATCTTTCAGATATGAAACAATTTGTTTTCAAAGAAGGACACACTTCACTGTATAATAATAACACCTGTAGTACTGCCCATGCAAACTTTCAGCTAGGAATTCCTACACCTTAAAAGTACAATCAGACTAACTTACATAGAGGAAAACATGCTATTTTAATTCTCACTGATTTTGAATAAGAAGTGAAATGATTGCACACCAACAATTCAAAATACCTTCACGGAGACTGGCATGTATAAAGCATGTCCACTTTAAGAAATTATGCACTTTTTAATGTTGGAGCTTGTAAAGAGGTAAATCACAACACATACATCACTGTAAAAAATTTAATACCATGGTTTTAGCACTCATCATACTAATTCATAATTGCCAACAGAACCAGAAGCACATATCATGTCTTTTGCCAGCTACAAACAATCTAACCAAGTGTAGCTTTTCTACCTGAATGTTTCTTCTTGCAGTTGTTCTAGCTGTGTCTGCAGCTGCAAATGCCTACGACCCACAGGGCTGTTGGGATCTTCAATAGAATCAGATTGATTTAAACGTTCCATCAAAATCTGATTCTCAGCGAGCAAGCTGCTCTTCTCCTCCTGGAGGGCTGCAACCTATTGTAATAAAAGCATAAACCGGAATAACTGAGATATCCAGCTACAGAGAACGTTTTTTTCACGTGCATAATAAAGTATCAACACAACCCACAAATAGAAACACACGGGCTTCAATAATCACATTTCACAAAAAATATATTATATCCTTAATAGGTATTCAATTGCTATGTCACATAACAAACATACTGCAACATTAGAAGCAGGTTTACCACACAAAAACCATGACTAGTTTTAACTGTATTTTGTACAAGCATCTAAAGAAAAAGTCTTAGTTATCACAGAACATAACTTGGTTATAATAAACTCTGCCTACTTTTCTGAAAAACAAATAAAACTAGCCCTCCACAGTAAAGCTTTTAAAATCAATCAACATAGAATATCCAAGCCTGGATACCCAAGGGTGTGCCCTTTGCAGATTTTTTTTTTTAAACCAGTGTCCAATTGCAAGCAGATCTGACACAGGAACGTAGTCCCAAAGATAACTCAGTTTCCTGTAATGTTGTGAAAACAGGCAATAATGCAAGGAACTCAAAGTGCTGCAACTCAAACAACAGCTGGAGCATGAGTTCACACATTAAATAGCATAGAATTAACATGCAGGAGGAGGAGGAGCTGAAGAGATGGAAAGTGAACATCTCAACAAAGGGAAATGCTTCTACAAGAGCTTGAATCATCAAATATGTCAAAATCAACTATGTCACACAAATGAGCTTCATTACGTCTAACGGTCAGTGAACTGTTAGCAAAAGCCTGAATTATACACAAATGTAGGGCTGCAATGCTAATGCGCCTGCTTTACACTTCTCACGTCTTCTGGATGAGGTATGCTTGACCTACAGCAAGGGTTAGTCTAAATCCATACAGGTGATACAGTACAGCAACTTCTGTTTGGGATTTAACTGAAACTTACAGCAGCATAAATTCTATTAGTTCTCTAATGCAAGAGTTGAATCACACAGCTCAACCCCTTCTTACCCAAAATAAAAAAGGTTCGTAGTGTAAATCATTTTAATACTGGCAACATTGCATCAATGTAAGAAAACAACTAAATTCTCTCTGCTACACAAGTAAAATAATTACTGTACAATTTTCCATCTCCCTTTTAAAAATTATGTTTCCACACTATACTTCTTGTTTTAAGCTGCCTAAAAATTAACACATCTCTTGCCCACTTCAAAATGAATATGTACAATATAGCAAACCTACCTGCATATCTAACTCATGACATCTCTGGGCAATTTCTTCTTTTGTTGCTAGTGCTTCGTTCAATTCTTCTGTAGTTTTCTTCAGCTACCATGAAAAACAAACATTTATAGTTTCATCACACTCTGTGAAGTGTCTAAAAATATTCTGAACCACCTGACTAAAATTACTTTTATATTTAGGCAATAAATTCCTTTTTCAGAAAATAGAGGAAATTCTGCTCTTATAAAGAAATGAAGAAGCAGATATGATTACTATTTATTTTGTGTGACAGTAAAAAGATATTTGGTCTTACAAAAATGTTTTAAAATTACCACATCTGTTCTATGAATTGAGTCACAAAATCCTGAAGATCTTGGATCTGAAGAACTCATCAACTCGGTACACTGAAAAAATTGTCAATACCACTTTTCTTTAGAGATGCAAAGAGTGCATAATTTCAGTCTTCAATCTACTTTTTAAATATAGAAAGGACTGGAAGGTGGAAAAGAGGGGATGGACAATGAGGGTAAAACATGTCTAGCACCGGAAGTCACTCTTACTGCACAACAGGAATACAACTAACATGGTAAGGGAGAAGACTACCCTTCTGAAAAAGGGCACTGAACCTTGTAAGCCATGAGCAATATTCAGACACTTCCCTTCAAATGCTTTATGTTCAAAGATATGTACCTTTAATTTTGCATATGAATGCGGTTAAGAGAATGTAAAAAACACAGCTAAAAATAATTGGCCTGATAAGGCAGGTGCATGCATATTATGTACACAGAGATATAGATATGTATTATTATATATGATGAATATGATGGGCTTTCTCAAATGACATTATCATATATTATTCTTTCAAGTTTACTTCTCAAGTGCTTGTTGACATACCAAAATTAATTCCATCTGTCAGAATTTACACACTTCTACTGAGAAAGCATGCTGGAGGAACACAAGGAACAACACTGTACTTTACTTCTCAATTAGAAAAAAAATAGAGGAAGTTAGACAGTGTTAGCATGAGGTCAAGCTAGTAAAAAACAAATGGTTTTGTGTATTCTTTAAATATATCAGACAAGGAAGGATTCACTTTGAAAGCTTTCAACAGTTGCCAGAACTTCTTTAAGGATTTTTGAGCTTCACCTATGGGGTTTTTTTTAAACTGACTTTGGAAGTAGTAAATGGCAAGAAAACATTTTATTAAAATACTACATATTTTCAATCCTTTCTCTCAACAAAGAAATCCTTTTTCTCAAAGATTGGCACCAGTCTGAAGTTTTGCTAAACCATGTCACCTAGCTAAAGCTGTTTTCCAAACTGAGTTTTTCTTCCCCACCACACAAAATGGTAACGCAATTTATAATGTCAAAGGACTTGAAATACTGAAATATATTTTTCCACTCCTTATTTGAATTTCCCCTTCCAAAACCCTTTCATGACTAAACAAAAAAAGACAGACTTTTAATAAAGCAAAATGACTAGCCATTGATGTGCTATGATCAAAGGAAAAGAAACATCCAGGCTTAGATACCTGTCGATCAAGGTCAACGTAAGCATCATTTCCAACAGAGACTGGAGACTCTTTACTCATCAACTGGAATTAGATTACACTGGATTAGAAAACGCAAGGATTTACTTTTATATTACAAGCTAAGGTTCAATGAAATACCAAGCTGATTTCAACTTTTGGGAGCTTAATCTGACTTCATTTAGACATTTTTTACTTCATTTTTATATAAGACATATTCAGAAAAATTACAGAAAGATTTATTCAGAATTTATTATATTTAAAGTACTATAAAAGAAATCTTACATCATCTCTTTTTTTCCTGAAAACACACATTCTTTATCTAGGATGAAACATACACTATATTCTGCTAAGCATTTTACTGAAGTGCCATTGGAATTACGCCACTGTCAACATATCATGCAACACCCGCCCCTTAACTCTTCTCTGACAGTGGTTTTCATTTTTTGATCACTGGCAAGTTCACAGAAATTTACTTATTTAGTTAGTTAAAGTTGAGGACATATCTATCACAGTTAACTTTGCAAAAAAAAGGATGATAAAAATTCCTGCTCTGGAGTTGTTTGTAATTTGCAAATTTAAAAATAAAGTATTGAAATTCGCATTAGAATTCCTTGTATACTAACCTATTTTATTGCACGAATGGCTGGTAGTGGTTTTAGTCTAGAAAACATCACTTTTAACCATAACTTTTAAAACAAACAAACAAGAACATACACACAAAACCACAAAAACAAAACCAAAAACCACATCCCAAACCAAACCCTCCGAACTGAGTGATGTAAACTAAGTTTTCTTTCAGCAGCCCACTGATCAGCTACACAAGTAGTTAAAAGTTAAATAAAATGTAATTGAAAGTTACACAAAATACAACATGAAACAGTCTTCCACATAACAAATACGTTGTAAGTAACTCAAAAGGCATCATTACAGCACCACACTGATCTTTTCTGTCATCCTGTCCAAACACAAAGTATTTTATGAGTTCTCCAATAACATGATTCATGGAAGTTACAATCAAAAAGGCCCAATCCTACCAAAATCTGGACAAAATTTCTTTCCTAAGGCCTCCTGTCTGGCCTAATTACTTCCTCTAGAGACAGGGTTTCCTGTATTCCTTCCAGAAATCAGTGCTTTTGCATTACTTTTCATTGACAAAGTTCCTCTGACACACAAGCACAGAGCTTTCATTTCTTCTCCATCTTTTCTGTTTATACCACTGTGTACAAGAGAAAATCTCTGTTCGACATTCACATCATTCAAGTATTTATACATATACATATTTCTCCGGTTCTCCTTAATTGGGATCTAGCCATGTACTACATGCTTAATTTCATCTATCCGTCCTCAACAGTTCTTCTCAGACTGATGATGTCGGTTGCTAACTGCTGAATTCCTTCCATTTTGTCTACATCTTTACAATGACAAACTACTAGAAAATGAAGCATTCTACAAAGCCCAGATTCTCTGTAACAATAATTAGAAAGAGCCTAGCCTCAGAGCTGTCCTCTGAAAAATGAAGTCAAAATTTTTCATTGCCATGTATACACTGGCATTACAAACTTGTATTTAATTTAGGTCCATGTATTCTGATTATTGTTTTGCTATCCAAACCAAGAATTTCCAATCTCTCTGATAAATGATGTTTATAAACATTTCAATTAAACTACAAGGAAAGACATTTGGTCTTTAAAAAAAAAAATCCACCAATTATAAAATTTAAAACATATTATACATAGCAATGTATTAATTGCAAGTAATAACAAATTATAATAACATAATGAGAATATAGGAGTGTACAATACAGAATATACATAATTTATAATTATATATAATATTTTTGCAATATTTTTCATCACTATATCATTCTCGCTCTTCCTCTATCTTGTGCACAGTTTCCATTTAGAAATGCACATTTGCAGATCAGAATTTAAGAATCTAGGTGGTGGTAACACACCAGACCAATTTCAGTGCACTGAAAAAATAAAAGTATTGTTCAATTTATAAAAACTTTATGGAACACAATGCATATTTTATTATTAATATTTTATTTTAAACATTTAAATAAGAAAGGAAATGCTGATGAGTCACAAGCTATTAAAAAATTTCAAACCACCAAATAAAATTTAAAACACTAAATGCTCCTGCTTTCATTTAAAAGTCACTTGTTTTACGCAAAAAAAAAAAAAAAAAAAAAAAAACCAGAGAAAACAGGGCACAGGTTTGTTCTATGGTGCTTTGTGTAATATTCTAATGAGTGAGATGATTAATGAAAACCAAAGTATCAAAACTATTTATATGTATTTTGCTGAAAGAGAAAAATTGATTACACAATACATCAGTAAAGCTCAGAGTGGTCTTTTTACATACCTAGAAGAAAGAGTGCCTGCAAGTCAAATGCTTTGAAATGTTTGGATCAAGTGATATTCCAACTTTTCAAATACACACATACACCTACTTTTCTAGGCACTTTATTTTGGTGTTTCCTATGTATTGTTTAGTCCAAGTCACTTGGATTCCAAGACCTGCTTAGAGTCCAAGAAACAGAAAAACCTTATATCCACTGAAATTTCACCCTCCAAAGACACAGAGTGCAGGTACAGTTCTGGAAAGACCTTCTGGACCTAAATTCTCATTAGAATCACAGAATATTTCAAGTTGGAAGGGACCCATAACGATCATTGTGTCCAACTCCCTGCTCTTCATAGGACTACCTAAAACTAAACCATGTCACAGATTCACAGAATGGTTGGGGTTGGAAGGGACCTCTGGAGATCATCTAGTCCAACCCACCTGCTAAAGCAGGTACACCAAGCAGGTATGATCAAGAGCATTCAGATGCTACTTGAACTCTGACAGGCTTGGTGCTGTGACCATGTCCCTGTGGAGCCTGTTCCAGTGACCAACTACTGTCCCAGTTAAGAACCTTTTCCTAATGTCCAATCTGAATTTCCCTCCGAGCAAGCTTCATTCCATTTCCTCATGACCTACCACCAGAGAGAGAAGAACAGCACCTCCTACTCCGCTGGACCCCTTGAGGAAGTTGTAGACTGCAATGAGGTCACCCCTGAGCCTTCTTTTCTCCAAGCTGAATAAACAAAGTGACCTCAGCTGCTCCTCTTAAGTCTTGCCATCAAGATCATTCACCATGTTGGTTGCTCTCCTCTGGACACACTCTAATAGTTCAATGTCATTCTTATATTGAGGCACCTAGAACTGCACACAGTACTTGAGATGGGGTCATACCACTGCAGAGTAGAATGGAACAATCACCTCCATCAACCAGCCAGTTATGCTGTGCTTCATGCATTCCAGACCTTTTGGCTGCTAGGGCACACTGCTGACTCATATTCAACTTGACATCAACCTAAAACCATAGATCTCTTTCTGCAGGGCTGCTCTCCAGTCTCTCATCTCGCAATTTGTACATACAACCAGGATTACCCCATCCCTGGTAGAGCATCCAGCTCATGCACTTATTAAAATACACACAGTTGCTGACTGCCCAGGTCTTTATTCTATCCAGATCTCCCTGTAAGGCCACTCTACCCTCAAGGGAGTTCACAGGTCCTCCTAGTTTAGTATCATCAGCAAACTTCCTTAATGTACACTCAATTCCTGTGTCTAGATCATTTATAAAAACACTGAAGAGCGCTGGCCATAAAACTGAGCCCTGGTGAACCCCACTGGTGACTGGCCACAAGCCTGATGTAACCCTTTTACTGTTACTCTTTGGGCCTGACCTGCCCATATATTCTTGACTTGTCTAGCTGTATACTGGACATTTTGTCCAGAAGGATGCTGTGAGAAACAGTATCAAAAGCTTTGCTAAAGTTCACCCCTAAAAACACATCTACTGGCTTCCCTTGGTCAACCAGATGAGTGACTTCATCATCAAAGGAAATTAAGTTAGTTAAGCAGGACTTTCACCTAATGAACCCGTGTTGGCTATGACCAAAGACTGCGTTGTCTTTAACCTTCTCCATAAGTTTCCCAGGCACTGAAGTAAGACTGACAGGCCTGTAAGTATCAGGGTCCTCCTTCCCTTCTAGAAAATTGGGACAACCTTTTCCAGCTTTCAGTGGACTGGGATCTCTTCTCTCCCAAGGCAGTAAGAAAGTTTTTGAGAAACTTTCTGATGGTTTTTTATGCAGCTGAGATCCTCCTCATTTGGTTCTGAAAGCCTTGGACTTCTAGGCAGCTTGGAAGGTAGCACTATAATCACTCAGAACTGTACCAGTAGCTGGAACTGTAAGCTCTTTGATTCATTGAGTTTCAAAAATCTGTCCCAGAACAACAGATCCTCATCCTGTGATTTCTCCCTACTTTTACTCCTCATCTCTGAAAGAGGGCACAAACACTAAACAAGTTCAATGCCTACTGCAAAAATGTGAAAAATTGTGGGCTGCTTCAGACCTGTCAATTTTATCAAATGAAGGAAAACCATCAAAACATTGTATTACAGTAAAAAAGACTGCTAAAGTAAAATATCCCAAAACTAGTGCATAGCAGCACTGACTGGAACATGACTTATCATAAGGATTCTTTCAATGCTTGTTTCAAAGTCCTCTCTACAGTGCTATAAATGGCAGTCCACACAAAGACAACAGGATGTCCGTCTGCATGGGTACAGCATTGGCCTAAGTGATAACAGGGGACAGGGTTCCTGTAGACTCACGAACATCTCTTCCTCTATTCAAACATTACAAAAAAGTGAAATTGCTCTACAGTTTAAACTGGTATTTAGTTTCTGTTGTTCAGGTTCAGAGAAACAGGATTATCAGTGATTTCCTGCTTTCCTTTGTGGCCTGCCATGCAGCAAACCTCCATCTATGAAGACGGATATGGACTTCACCTATGGGCACTTTGGGCTCCTAAGAAGTGTTCTGGTTTTGTTAAAAACAAGTTTCTCTTTTAGTGAATTTGCCTGTCAGCTAAAGCCTTCATGTTAGCTGCATTTTCCTGGAGAACCTGACACATGCTTTGGTTAAACCTAGCAATGGAATGCAAACTTATTGATAAGCACGGATGGACATCTCGCGAGAGGGGCAATGAGAAACTGGTGATCTAGAGACTGACCAACAGTGTATAACATTTCATTCACGTGAATACTTCATATAAAAGTGGGAGATCACGAGGATCTCGGCCCTTTTTTCCCTTTTTCCTTCCCTTCTGCTTATGGCCAACATTAGGAGAGGACCTTGCTGGTCGTCCCTGCGAACTGAGGCCTAGTGAGAGACTGAATCCAGCTCCGGTTGGCTACAGAGTCTAATCCAGGACTTTGGGTGCTGGCTCTGCAGTTGCTGAGACTTACAAGATTGGTTTTGTATATTTTGTGTTATTTTCTCTATTCTTATTAGTAGCATTAGTAAAACATCTTTAACTTTTCCAACTCTCTTCTCTCTGTCCTTCTTTCCCTCCCGATCGCCTGTCCTGAGTGGGAAGGGGGGAGAGGGAGGGGCAAAAGGGGGAAGTGGGGGGGGAGGAGGTTAACAGTACATTTGCCAGGGTTTGATTGTCACCCCGCAATCCTAACCGTCGACAGAAGTCACATGGCAGCTTCATGGCTATAGCAGTCACTAACACTGTGGTTTAATTTTCACTGTGGCTTTAATTTACTACTGTACAGCACTTCTACAAAATACAGTGCAGTATACTTGCAAACTTGTAAAAACACATTAGCACGAATACCTTCATTAGCCTATTCATAACACTACAGCTGACAAAAGAGTACTCTGCTCTTAATTTCTCTCGTTCACTTGTCCAGTAAAAAAAGCCAGAAAACAAAAAAACAAACAAACAAACAAACAACACAGTTCATGGAATTCTGCTATTTGAAGGCACAAATTTTGCAGAAATTCTACAGTATTTGGTTACTCATATAAAAGCCACCTACTGCACTTCAGGAGTAACAGGGACCCAGTATCTAAAATATCCATAAATTTCAATCTTCTAGATTTAAAGAAAAGTGGGACATTCAATTAGAGTTCCTGACATAAAGCAAGCTTTACTGATTCATTTTTCTAAGGAAAAATAATATATCTTTTAATGTAAAATGAAAAAAATCTATGTCCTTTATTTACTTCCAAGTAAGCCTCAAAGTGAAAAAAAGCACATTTTTGTGAAATACTTAGAGAATGA
Organism: Patagioenas fasciata; assembly: GCF_037038585.1. Taxonomy (NCBI): domain Eukaryota; kingdom Metazoa; phylum Chordata; class Aves; order Columbiformes; family Columbidae; genus Patagioenas; species Patagioenas fasciata. Next base: position 40,633,175 of record NC_092560.1, read on the forward strand.
ACTTATACACACTGTGGGCATCCCAGCATACCTCCTGAATGGCTGTCATGACAACATGTTGAACCGATTCTTCCATCATCATTATGGTCTGGATGTATTCTGAAAATAAGAGCATTCTGAAATGTTACTGTTGAAACTCAAGTCACAGAGAACATGAGGTCTGAAGCTGCATCTTTCCTGCAAATGATTAGGTGTCACAGATGACAGTCAAATTTATAATGACCAGTCAAGTCCCACCCCAACAAACTCAAAAAGACTTTATCAGAAGTCTGTTCAGACATAAATCGAGGTTCATTGTCATCAATCTTTTTCTTCCTGCATCTCACATTTTTGAAATAACTACTTGTACTCCTTTTCTCACTTTGTTCCCAAATTATTCTGGCTATATAAGTAGGCAGTTCATGCATAGCTTGATCTTCTCCACATGTTTCCTGTCTTCCTACAACACCCTCACTTTAAGGCAATTTCATATCTGTTCTTGGTCTCTGTTCTTGTTCCTATGCTATACCAAAAATAAGTGTCCTCCACTTTTCCATTCCTCACCTACGTGTAGATGCGAGCAACTCCTTGACTAAGTCAAGGAGTTATGACTTGCCCAGTATCATACGGTTTCAAATCACATATGATCACCTTTACACGTGACCTGTATTCTTGTAATGATCTGCCTGAAAGGAAGATGCTGGGCACTGGTCACCTCAAAGTCATTAATTATATCATACCAAGTCTCACTCAAAGTACATAAAACTAGACTGTTCTCCTATTTCAAACATGTACATTTGTAATGTTAAGACTGAAAGAGTAAGAGATATATAGGAACAAGATACACTTCCCACTTGAGGATGCCAAATAGTCACCAAATAAAGGAAGATAATTCTTAAAGAGAGAAGCCAGAGAGTGGTGGTCAATGGTGCGAAGTCCAGTTGGAGGCCAGTATCTAATGGAGTGCCTCAGGGGTCAGTACTGGGGCCAATATTATTCAATATATTCATTAATGATTTAGACGAGGGAATTGAGTGTACCATCAGCAAGTTTGCTGATGACACTAAGCTGGGAGGAGTGGCTGACACGCCAGAAGGCTGTGCTGCCATCCAGCGGGACCTGGACAGGCTGGAGAGTTGGGCGGGGGATAACCTGATGGAATTTAACAAGGGAAAGTGTAGAGTCCTGCATCTGGGCAGGAACAATCCCAAGTTCCAGTATAGGTTGGGGAATGACCTATTAGAGAGCAGTGTAGGGGAAAGGGACCTGGGGGTCCTGGTGGACAACAGGATGACCATGAGCCAGCACTGTGCCCTTGTGGCCAGGAAGGCCAATGGCATCCTTGGGTGTATTACAAGGGGGGTGGTCAGTAGATCGAGAGAGGTCCTCCTTCCCCTCTACTCTGCCCTGGTGAGACCCCATCTGGAATATTGTGTCCAGTTCTGGGCCCCTCAGTTCAAGAAGGACAGGGAACTGCTGGAGAGGGTCCAGCGTAGGGCAACAAAGATGATTAAGGGAGTGGAGCATCTCCCTTATGAAGAAAGGCTGAGGGAGCTGGGGCTCTTTAGTTTGGAGAAGAGGAGACTGAGGGGTGACCTTATTAATGTTTATAAATATATAAAGGGTGAGTGCCACGAGGATGGAGTCAGGCTCTTCTCAGTGGCAAACAATGATAGGACAAGGGGCAATGGGATCAAGCTGGAACACAAGAGGTTCCACTTAAATTTGAGAAAGAACTTCTTCTCAGTGAGGGTAACAGAGCACTGGAACAGGCTACCCAGGGAGGTTGTGGAGTCTCCTTCCCTGGAGACATTCAAAGCCCGCCTGGACACATTCCTGTGCGACCTCACCTAGGCGTTCCTGCTCCAGCAGGGGGATTGGACTAGATGATCTTTTGAGGTCCCTTCCAATCCCAAACATACTGTGATACTGTGATACTGTGATACATAAAACAGTGAAGATAGGAGGTCTAATAAACCACAGTTACTTATATAGCCATAGAAGAAAATTACTTTTATTTCAATTAATACGATAGCCAGACTGTCTCCTGATTCAGGGAAGAAGAAAAGTAATGTCAGAAGAAGAAATTTAAGTGATTTAGACACCTGAGAAAACTGGAAAGGGGAACCTAGCTACAAAAGCTAAGATGTACCATGCAAGCAGAAGGCAGAAGATCTGAAACCCTGGTTGCCATTTTGTCCGAAATAAAACCAAAATGAGTTAAATCAGGAGGAAACAGATATTTGACGCAACTTTAACGTAAATATAGTAAAGTTTTACTTATCCACATGTATATTTTACAAATATGTTCCTATGTTTCCTGTTTTAAGTGTTGAGAATAAATGTTTGTAGTTGCTTTGTTTCCTTAACCTGGTTTGAATTAAGTGAATTTAAAGGTAATTGGTAGCAATAGAACACCCTGCACCCAAGGCAAGTTTAGAGCAAGAAATCTGGGACACTTCAACAAGCATTTCCCTTGTTAATCACATCCTCTGTGGCATCTGTAGGAGAAACGAATGGGTGTCTATTTTACCTGTGCAGGTCAGAGAGACAGTTGTTGCCATGGGAGTCAAGAGAGGCAGAAGTCTCTTTCAGTGACTGTTGAAGTGGGATTCAACTGCCTAACATGCCTCAAGTGACATTTTGGATGCCCTTACGGTATTGTGCTCAGCCTTCAACTGCTGCCCAGAAAGGCATGATTGCCAACATTGCTTTTTCCTATTTCAAACCTCATGAAAAAGAATCAGAAACTACAGTACCCAAATCACACCACATCACATCTTCAGAGCAACCCCCAGTCATACTGATGGCTCTCTGCCATGTAGCAAGATGCTGACTGGAATGCATTTCTAAAACCAAGATTCACACACAATAGTGTAATAATCACTTTTTTTTTAATTCATAACTATCCCAATGTCCCTCATAAATGGCTAAAGGGTAGGCCCAAGAATTTGCCATAGGAGAGTACCTTCTCAGCTCAGCAAACAAAACCTGAAAACACATATGTTGGAGGTAAAATCAGTTCCACAGTCTGAGACTCCAAAACTAGTGAAGCTTATAAAAAAAGTACAGTTATTATCTGCAGGACAAAATAATGTCATCACTGAAAAATTTTATATTTGTCTCTGACAGCAACCTGAGAAATAAAACCCCTAAGAAATTACACAACATGCTGGATTTTCATTCACTGCCTGGGAAAAAAACATGCTTTCAAAATTTAATACCTTGCTTCTGTTCACAGTTCACAGCGCATCCCAAAATAAGCTGAAGCATTCTCCCAAGCTCTGCAGCATCAGCATGCTCTCCAATCAGGTTAACGTCAGGAAGGGTGAAGTCATTAATCTGCTGCCCTAGAATCTGCATAAAGACCCAGTACATATATGTCTGTATTACTACATATATACATACACACATATTTCAAAACACAAAGATTACTCAGAAGCAACAAGAGCAATTCACTCCTACTTTCACAAAGTTTTCAGTCCACCTTTAAAACGAAGTAAATTGCCTAACATCCAAATAATACACCATACTGCTTGACACAACTAATATTTCGGAGAAGACAAACCTGATTGTCTCAACTAATAGAAACTATTAGTTACAAAGTTAGTAAGACTTTTTTTCTCCAGATAAGAAAGGCAACAAAGGCAAGCTTCCACAGTGATCAACAGCACACAGATTTTTTTTAAGCATTCCATTAAAAAAAAGGTAATGCCTAAAACCACCTCATATGACATAATCATTGCCCATAAGTCTCACATTTCTTACCACTAGAAAGGCAGAAATTGAAATATTTCACATATACAATGTATGTGTCCAGCACTGACGTACAACAAATATAAGAAAGTAAAAAAACTCAATCACTTGGTCTCATACTTTCAGAAAATGTAAGGATATTTAGCAAGTCTCAGAGCTAAGAAAGCTAGTTCCATGGAAGAGAATTTGAGGTAGTAGTACAATATATAATTAAACATCCCACATGCAGAAATTAAAAAAAAAAACACACTACCATATGATTTACAATTAATGTAATCTGATTTATAATTACGAAGGATTACATTAATGATTGTCAGTAGAAAGAATTAAACAATTCTGCTAAACCGTTCACAAAAGGCTTTCAAGTGACTGAAAATATGAATATGAAATGGAGAATCAAACACATCTCTGACACAGTAATTGCAGATAAAAAGAAACTGTCACTTCTTAAGCAGTGTGCAATAAAGAAATGAGGACTACGGAGAGAATCAGTCATTTGTTTCCTGGATGCCCTTTTTCCTGTTAATACTCAAGAAAAACAGAAAATGAGGCAAAGGTATTTATTAAAAAAACCCCAAAACATTTAACCGGTATATACGAAGAATACATGGAAATCAAGTCATCCAAAAGTTTTCCAGGGTTGGACTTTGTGGAGTTGCTGTGGTTGAGTTTGTTCTTGTTTGGTGTGGTGGTTTTTGTATTGTGTCATTATTTTTTTAAAAACAGCTTTCTCAAGGAACGAGTACCAACACTACTGAAAGTCTCTGTATATTTTAAAGGACTCAGATTCATTCTTGTTGGCAGAGACTTCCTTTAGGTCATTCTAGTGAGAAAATAAGAAATCTGTGAATGTATCAAGCACAACAGAAATATTACCATTGTATATAGATTGTAATAACAGAGTAAAACACAATATCATTTTAATTATGCAAATCTGATGTATTCATATATTCATCTGTAGCTCATGATTTTCTCTCAAATACAATGCTGGATTTCAGTTAATAATACTAAAACTGCTTCATAGTTATTGATAATATAATTGCTGTTGAAGAAAGCTGATGGGAACACATATATCAACAGGCACTATAAAGAAGCCAAGGATGAGAAGGAGTAAATAGAGGACTTTGAAATAAACACAAGAGACAATTTTAATTAAAAAAAAAAAAAAAGAAAATGAAGGATAGACTCTGCAACAAATATCTTGAGATGAAAAACGACATTTTCCCTCCTTTTAAAAAATAAATACAAAAGCCCTTAAAAAAAACTAAAACTGAAAAAAAAAAAGTTTCAGTTCCAGAGCGGTATAGTTCTGCAGCAAGGTTACTGGTAACTTCGGCTGCTTGTTCTTTATACTATGACTCACAAAGACAGCAATGTAAGATAGCTTTTGAACGACTAACCTCCTGAATGTAATATAAATTTTTGATTTTTTGAAGATGAATAAAATTAGCACACACACTTTTCAAAGGTTTTTAGCTGCATTGGGAAAAATTCATTTACATTCACATCTATATTTTTGTAGAAGGTGACTGCTAGGAGAAAATCAGGTTGAGGAAAACATAACCAGGATTCATAGTGGAATCCAGATCATCTCCATTATCACCACAAGCATTCTCTTAGCACATAAAAAGACACCAAACGAGAATTCAGTCAAATGTATAAATGTGCATTACTTTTGCAGAACTTAATGAGCTGGAAACAGATTAAAACTTGCTTAATAGTAAAGTTTTCACACCAGAAACTTTATTATCATGCATACCAACTAGCCAAAAAGAAGCTGACATCACTTTGTCATAGTCCTACTAATTTTCTATATAAAAAACTTGTTTGTTCCTTTCTAGAATTACCAGTTACGACCAGCGTGCCTAACCATCAATTTTCAAAAGTTATTTCAACATGGACACCTGACCATTTGCTCAGTATAAGCTTATAAGTCTAACTTTTCCTTTCTGTAAAAATCTGATGATTTTTAAAGATTTAAGTTTATTAACAAATATCTTCCTCTCTAAAGTATTTATGAGAAACTAATATTGTAAGACAAGCAATGTCCAGAATGTACATATAATGGATTTTATGCTGCAGTCTGTGCAAATCAATTTGCCTCAAAACATCACTGAAATCAAAAGCATATTTTAGTTGAGAATTCACCACTGAAAAAAAATAATGTACTCTGTCTCCTTTGGAGTGTTTCAATTCCGAGTTTGCTCAATAGTCTAAGTGAGAATGCCAAAGGCAGACTCCAATATACCAGGATTAAAATGTTCCACTGAAAATTTTAATGTGGTAAAGGAAAGAGGCAGACTTTAGCTGGAGCAAAGGAAATAAAATAAGGAATCAAATACAGGTACTGTTAAAGTCCAGCATCAGAACACAGTCAGCAAAGACATCTACTGTTTCTATGACTGAATTTCCACACACATAGGACTCCTCTGGAAGCCTTGAGTATTCAATAAAGCAGATGAGAAGTTTTAGAGAAGGCTAACACTGGAGAATAGGTCATGAAACACTGTATACCAAACACATAGCAAGAAAAAGTCAGAACTTAATCAGTAGAATATAATTTACATTAAGCAGGTTAACTAAAGTATATAAAAAAAATAATGTAGATGTAGATTACTTAAAACAGTCCTTACCTCATGGTTATAATCCAATATCCCTTTTAAAATTTTCTTCAGGTTGCTCACCTATTTGACAAGCAGGAAATACAGTAAATGCAGGGAATATATTACAGATAAATGATCAGAAAGCAGGTAATCACAGAAGAATCACACACACACACAAATCATCCAATTACATCTATTTGTACAATGAGATTTTCTGTTTGAGCAGTTTAATTTAGAATCATAAAAGTTATGCAGTAGTCCTTTATATAGTTCCAGACCTGATAACAAATCTTTCTTAGTTGACAGAACCCATTCAAATTTTAAAAAACTATTACATTGTCTTGGAGAGGTCTTAAATCAGATCTCAAAGCATGAATCTTTTTTGGAGCAGTTGTTTATTATAGGATTATTTTTGTATGCAGAAGCTGAAACATTCTTCCTTTCTTTTCTTTAAGTATCCTGGAGATCTACTTTCTGCAGCGATAAACCTTTCAAAACAAATATAGCTACTGGCTCAATATCCTCCTTTATTCCCCACCTATGTAAGCTTAATAAATTAACTTTCTCATTAATTACTCCTCTCAGTTATTTAATTTTTCTTCATTCTCTCCCCCTTCTTCCCCCCCGTTCTTTACAACTGAATGTCTTACAGTACTAAGGTAAAACTGCAAAATTCACATTGCTCTGTGATGCCTTCAGTGCCATAAAATGATAACTTTTGGTCACTCGTATAACAATGGCACAAGTTGTCTCCTCATGTATAGAATCTATGCCACATTTCTCTTCTACTGAGTACAGCTCCCATTCCAGCAAAAGCATTTATATCAAGTCTCTGAGATAGAGAGCGCATTTAAAAATTATAGAAATACTCGATGGATTGCATACGTGATAACTTGAAAAAAAAAAAAAATCTTTGCTGAAAGTAACTCTTACAGATTCACACCAATTATGTCCAAGCATTTAAGCAAATAATTTGGATAACAGTAGCAGTGCGGGAGCAGCTGAGAGAACTGTGGCTGTTTAGCTTAGAGAAAAGGAGACTGAGGGGAGACCTTGTTCTCTACAACTACCTGAAAGGAGGCTGTAGCATGGAGGGTGTTGCCCTCTTTTCCCAAGTAACAAGATGAGAGGAAACAGCCTCAAGTTGCTCCAGGAGAGGTTTAGGTTGGATATTAGGAAAAATTTCTTCACAGAAAGGGTTATCAAGCACTGGAACAGGCTGCCCAGGGACAAGTTGGAGTCGCCATCCCTGGAGGTCTTTAAAAGACATGTGAACGTGTCCTTTAGGGACATGGTTTAATGGCGGACTTAGCAGCGCCAGGCTAACAGTTGGACCCAATGGTCTCAAAGGTCTTTTTCAACCTAAATGATTCTTTGGCTCTGTGAACTCTATAAACAGCTTTTGCAAAGACTGAACTTGACTGAATAAGGATTCACAAAGTAATGTTCCTGACAACAGTAGTCACACAAGAAAACTGTGGAATTATAATGAAGGGAGAGTGAAAACTCTCAAATCCCAAGTGTCTTTAAAAAAGTCCACAATAACTTCTTTATTCTTGATTACATTCTAAGAATATCCAGCTAGGAGATTCTATCCATTGACAGAAGTAACTTATCTTCGAAAAGATCTAAGGAAACACTACAGAAAATAGTTAGAAAACCGGGGACAAACTCAACACTTCAACACAGTCAACAGACAAAATGAGGCGATGAAAGCAAAATCCAGCCTCTTTTCTAAGAGAAACTCAAGAAAGGAACAGGCTAAACACACACAAAAAGATCTACCCATGAAATCCAAACTGATAATGATTTGATTATTTTATTCCTACTAATGCATACCCTTTTGGAAAAAAGTGGCAAGAGCTGACCACTTACTAAAGTGTAAGAACACCCTGTCTTCATAATCACTGAACTTCAAGTCATAAACAAAAATCCACTTAGACTTCAAAAGTGACACATAAAATATTCTGGCAACCTAGAACTGGAGATGATATGCGATAGCAAGTATATAAAAACATTTACTGCCCATCCCATTACAGCATAATAACTAGTTTACTTTCACGTTTATACCTTCTACTCCCAAACACATACTATTTCTGTCATATTACACATAACACGTTTCTGTAAGAACTACAAGTATCTTCTAGATGTCTTTCCAAAAGAAATCACCACCACCTTTCAAAGGCTATCCACAATCACAACCAAAGTCTGCAACAGATTTAAGAATTTTAAGAAATGTAAACAAGTTGATTTTTATACCAAATCACCACAACTATACTGTGCTGATTAAAGTATAATTTTAAAACTTGATTCATTAAAACCTTCTAGTTTGTAATTTACCTGAGTCTGCTGCGAAAGTGTCACAGAAACACAAAGGTCATGTTGCAGAATTTAAGTCCAGCTTACTGATGAGAGCATTGTGAGGAACCTTGAACTTAAACACAAGCCCAAAAAATGAGAAACAAAATGGAAAGCACCTGCCTATAAAATACTTCTTTTTCCCTTGCCTTGTAAGAATTGTTTGCATTAAAATCCCTTGAACACAAAGAGCCATCTTTCTCCACATAACTTTCATAGAGCTTAGAGTTGAGATGCTGGAACAAAATAAATATTCATCAAAATCTGTCATCAAAACTAACATACAGAACAGCACCCTCAGAAAAAGAAAACAGCAAACTTTAAAAAAAAAAAAAAAACAAATTTGTCCTTGTGGTCCTATTTTATTCCACTGCCCATCAGTAGTACTAGGACAACCTCCTTTAAAGAGTTAACTGTATCATCTTTGTATTTGGCACATAATCAGACAATTATAAGGCTAAAGCAGCTTCTTTATAGACTAGCTTAAACCTAACGATTATCTTCAGTATTACTCCGAGGGCTCTCAATATTTTTTTTAAATTGTCTGCAGCGAATACACTTAGATGGTTCTACTGCCATTGGCACTGGGGTGGTGGCGGGAGGGGTGGGAGCAGGGAGGCACAGGGATGGGGGAAGGAGGGGACACAGAGTGCATGCATTGCTCCTACCACATACATTAGGTTTCTGCTTTAAACTGCATTTTGCAGGAGCAAGTCTCTTCACTGATTACAAATGGAGCCTAAAGAGAGACTACACCATTAGCTTAGGACGCTATCCTTATCCAATCTGCTTTCTGCAAAAAGAAATCCCAAAAGGAACAGATACAGACACTTCCTTGAGTTAAATGACAAATAAAATGTGGCTCTGAACACAAAGAGCATTCCTACATTAAACTTTTGTTTGGAGACATTGTTGACTTCGGAATTAAGGGTATAAAGAAACAGAATCAAATATATCAGATCCTAATTATCATTTTGACAGAAACAAATGCTGGCTTACAGTACACCTATAATCTCTCCTTGCTTGCAGATAAACATTCACATGACAGGCTTCCATCCTTATCACAAAAGAAAAAAAAAAACCACCAACAAATAACCTACTCTAAATGTCTGTTCATAAGTGGTCCCTTCCCTTGCAAAGAACAAGCAAGTAGCAGAAAAGTGATACTGCACACTGAAAACTGGCTTCCATTACTCCACCAGCCAGTACAGCTTGTACTGCAGAGGAACTCAAAGAAGACAGAACTGTACTAGCGCAGGGAGTAAAAATTAAACCTCAAAAATCAGGTTAGTTTACTTAGATTACAACACTAAGTAGTCTGTACTCTAATTTCACTGAGTATTTCATTTTGCAGCACTGTATCAAGCGTAAGGCATTGAAACTGTATTAGCTGCAGAAAGTCTAGTGGCTCCTATTGTTTGAATATACTATTCAGTAATGGAACAAACACAGATTGCTACTGTGCGAAATGCAGTTGTGATTTGTGATAAGAACATGTTTAAGGTTTACAGATATAACCAAATGAGGCACGGGGTTTGAACCTGAAAAAAGAAAAGGTGGTTAAGTTCTATGTAAAAAGTTGTGAAACTTGTTTATGAAGTTATATTGACAGAGGGAACTAACATCTTAAGGGTTAACCAACCACATAATGAGTGCCTACTAACGAACTAATATTTTAAGCCACATGATGAATGCCTAGTTTAGAGCCCTATGTAAGCAAATGTGTTAAGAAAAAACAGAACCTCATCAAATGCCAAGATAAGAAGTTTTACAGCACCAGCTATAAATCTTGAGGAGACAAGATAACCAAGATTTACAGCAAAAGGGGGTGCCAGTCTGGTTTCAGTCAACCTGGCAGCTTGGGCTCCAACCAATTCATCATAATGACCCAAAAAGGTAAAAAGTTCACTGTAACAAAGCTGAAGGAGCCTTCCTCCAAAGACCCCTTCTCAAGACCACCAAGTGACACTGCGCAGGCGCAACAGGGAGGGGTCAAGGAGGAGACTATGGAAATTATTATCTGAGACTCATTTTAATAAGAAGTGGGGAAAGGTTATGAATATGTATAGGCCCTCCTGGGGTTCTTATGAATATGTAATACCTTACTGGTTTTAAGAACACTTCTTATTGTTAGAAGGTGTGCGTGTTGGGTGGAGCCAATCCCCCACGCACCCAGCACTGTTTTGCTTATGCTTTAATGAACACGTGTTTAAGGAACACAATTAAGGAATTGGATTAAACGCTGCTTATCCATGGAAAAAGTGTGAGTTATTTATTTCGCTACTAAAAACATCAATACAATTGTACTTTTAACTGATGCTGTAGCCTGAATGCCAAAGGAAAAAGTCCAGAAGAAAAAGTCAGAAATCAAGCTGAACAACATCTTTCCTTACTTTCCCGAGCTAGTTATAATCACTCTGAACGAAAGGGGGAGAGAGAAAAGGGTGTCAGTTTTATCCAACCCCTCAGACAGTCAACAGCTTATTCTGTAACTGCGAAAACTGATGTGTGTGTATCAAATAGTTAACTGTTTAAATTTCTGTTCTGTTACTGGTATTCCTGTATGGATTGACATTGAACTATTTTTGCAAAATTTTGGCAACAAAATTATTTTCTCTACTGTCCTCTATTTTCAATAAAGGCCATCTTATCTTCAAAATGTCATCTTCTTCAGCATGAAATACTAGTGTGCACACAGTTTGAACTCTGACTATATTAAAGTGTTCAGTTGTACATCAGGAAAGAAATAATGTCTTCATTTATTTTTTTTCTACCACCACATAAAATTGCAGCTAAGGTAGCAGTACGAAGCAGCTTATTTTGTTGCCCAAGGGAACACAAACTTCTATGTACACTGATATATGCTATGCCCCAGAAATTTTAAATCCCAAAGAGTAACACATTTCTCTGCTGAAGACAGTAGACTAATATCTGCTCAGCAGATATTTACACAGAATGCTTGCTGAATGCTTCCTACTTTGCAAGTAGCCTGAGTTCTAACATTTCCCTTTTTCTATCCTGTGCATTGCTCCATCTCTCAAGTTGGACAACTTGCCCTGTAATCAGGCCTATAACGACAATCCTGTGAATTTATATATTTGTTTTAAACTGGTACAACAACAGGAAAAGTATTTTAATAAGAAGGCATTCTTGCAGTTAGCAGAAAGTGAACTGCAGAACGAAAAAAAAAAAAGAAAGATGAGCCATATATTCTTGTTTATTTTCCATACAGGACAGCATCCAATCGAAAGTTAACAACTGCATGATTTTCTGAGTATCTCTTTCAACAGTGGTTAGAAGGGCTCTATCAGGCCTACACTAATCTCTATCCTAACCACTGTTCCAAAGTAGAACAACCTGCACATTACACTTGTGTTTTGTTTGGTTTGCTTGTTTTAAATAATTTCCCCTACTACACTGACTCCTTTATGTGGTTCATAATACCAAGAGCTTGTACAAGTAGCGACTATTACACCATATGATATGACAAAGAGCAATCACATTTAGCAACAAGAATATAACTCAGCTCATTATCATGACTTGGGAGATGGTGATAAAACCCAATTACCATTTCTCATAGTGCTTTTTAAAATATGAAGGGAAATCTATATTAATGAGACATGCAGAGGTATGTTGCCTACATTTCAAATCTAGAGAGAAATGAATAGAAGTGCATAGATTGGAAGGGTTCCTACAAGCCAGACTATAAATGACAGATTGACTGATAAGACAGTTGAATAACTAGATTACTAATAGTATTTACTTGCATGTGAAGAACAACAGTTGGCATAGTATAGGATTACTTTCCTGGTTACAAAATAAATAATTAAAATACCACATTTTGCCTTTTAGTATTCTTTATGGAAGTGGAAGTGGTATATAAAAAAATGTATACAAAAAACTGAAGCAAACATCTCTTACAAAAAAAACCAAAACAAAACACAGTCTTTAGTTTTTATTTACATGGATCTATGAAAAACAAGGAGGAATGGCATCAGCAAGAACCTGAAACTTGAGCTTATGTTTTTCCAACCTCAATCACATACGGAAGTTACTAGTTTGCTCAAACTCTCTTTTTTCTTTTTTATTCACACCTGCCCCAAGCTCCATATGAGAGTTACAGAAGCTGCTACTGCACTTTCAATCAACCAAAATGCTATTATAGCAAACAGTTCTCAATCTGTTGTTCTCCAAATTTAACAGTCAAGACTTTAATATTCCTTAGAAAAAAGCCACAGAAGTATTTTAGAGAGAAATAAAACCTTGCATACAGCTGTTAATTGCAATTCAATATGCTTATTTGAAAAGTTCATTTAAATTAACTGTTCTACAAGCAGCAGAACTAAGAAAGCTTGTTTGACGATCATGTATTTTATTTACCAGCCAGTCAACACATCCTAATCAATGTACCCACATTTTTGCTGGCAGTCCTGGTAGACAAAACCTTCTAAAGGAGCCTAGTCTTGCACACTGCTGGCCAGGCAGCAGAGACCATGCTGACAGGTGTGCTGGTCAAGCCTAAACATATAGACTCCCCTTGCATGCCTCAGGTGGCACTTATATATGTGTCCCTTTTCTTCAGCCAGTGATGCTAACAAGCCTGTAAGAACTAGAGCATTTCACAGTTGCAGCCCTTCTCAAAATGCTAGAAGGGGTTATGGTGGCCAGAACAAAACAGTTTTATAGGAAACATGAACTAATAAGACAAACTGTCACCATTTTGTTTCCCCAAGTACTCAGACTGAAAATGGCAATTTAGAAAGGTACATCGATCATTCTCTGAACAAAACTGGTCAGAAACTACACTAACATCGTATCTGCATTTGAAACTATGTTCTTCAGGTTTTATGAGCCAAAATACTTCTCAGCTGTAGCACTGTAAATTCTGTTGCCTTAAGGTTTGCAGAGAAAGTACTAGAATATTTGGTAATAACCCAGCAAATAGACTGTGGTTGAAAAACACAAATTCCTTTCTTAAGACTCAGTAGTTGCACAAAGCTGCCAAAGTAAAAGAAGACAACACTTGCCATTTTTGTTTAAATAAATTGCTTATTATTCTGCTATTTTTTAAGCAGCTGCTTCTCAGAAGTCTGTTTTTCAAAGCTACTTTCACACTTTACATTTAAAAAAACTTTCACTCAGCATTTGAAAAACAAAGAAAGGTAATCAATGCATAAAACTTATTCTGATGCTTTCCTTTGAAATTACTGAGGTGTATTTACAAACTCAAAATGACTTTTCTTCCTTAAACTGTACAGGACAATAACAACATTAAAAAGTAAGTGTAATTAAAATCGTCTAAAATTCAAAATGCTGTACTACAAAGCAAGGCCTTAATCTAGAAATACACTAATATTTGGATACAATATTGTATTATGAACTGAAATACAGATTTGCAGACAAGTCAAATACCTTTAGCCTCCAATTATCTCCTACTTCTGTTTTGATCCTGTTCAGCCAATTTTCATCAAAGTAAGCTGGATCTCTGAAAAACAAAAAATTTAGAGCATTCATTAAAAACAGGTTGCAGAAATTGTGAAGATACCTCAGTGATTAGGCTCCTATCTCAGGCTGAGGTTCTTTAAATTTCTACCTCTGCATCCTACACACTGCCTGTATAGAGTAGTTCAGAATCCTGTTACTACTCACTCCTCTAATGCCTTAAATCCTATTGACAGCACAGCTTCAATTGTGTACCATGATTAGCTAATACTTTTGAAGAAGCTGTTGTGCTTGGAATGCATTTTGTCAGGTTTTCCTTCTGTAAATTCTTCTTCCTCTAATTTATAAGCTGCTGCTGGAGCAATATTTGCTTACATTACTTGCAAATATTATGAAATTATTGGTTTTCCACATGCAATGGTTTCCTATTGCTATACATTGCTTAGAACTATTCCACTTCTAAATGGGAAGCTTGAGACTGAACAATACATATGCTCGTTTAATGCAGTGAGAAGAGTTAAAATATATCTTGTCCCAAGTTCCAAGATCATTTAAAAGGCTAACACTTTCTACTGTTCACTTAGGTCAAATTTTTTTTATATCATAGAGAATTTTGAAAATACTGTGATCAGAAATAAGGAGAGACCACAAATAAGTGGTTTTAAAACAGTAAGTCAACATAACGCTCATATTTTATCCAACATATAAAATTAATGCAGTCAGGGAGAAAAAAAACAACCAAACAAACTTCATTTTTTCGTAAGCATAAGTCTCTTAAGAGTCAGTCTGGTAGAGCTGTTTAGAGTTTCACATACAGTATTCTAATTCCTGGACTTAAACTGCTGCATTTGCCACTGAGTACCATTAGATTTACTGCTATACCCTCTACAGATAGAAGGGTTCTGGACTAAGCTCTTATTTAAGGGCAAGATGCCATGAGAACTTTTGGCAAAACTTTAAGAAAACTGCGAATGTATCTGGAGATTCAAATCTATATCATATATGCTATAAACCAGCAATTATATTAGTACTTAGGTTAGAGTCCAGGCTTTGTAGCTACACTTTGTACCTGATGCACAGTATCTCCTGTATTCCATCTTCCCCACATCTTCCTCATGATGTATCAAGATCTGCAAGCAGCCCGTGAGAGAATACACGGCAATGCGGAGAGATCACAAACAACACTGCTTCTCTGCTGACACATTCCAATTGCTATTTTTACACATTCTGTTACAGACTCTGATGAAGATTACGTATTTCCTTTCTTCTGACATGGCATCGACAAACATACAGCTTTAATTACTAGTTAAGCTGATGACTCCAGTTACTCCCATTCAAAACCAGTGCAGTTCTAGCACAGATGACAACCTTAAACTATGAAACAGAAAAAGTAATGTCTTATCCATAGCGTCTGGTTTTGAAATAAATACTTTCAAATAGCTTTGAAATGGCCTCTCTGCCCTCACAAGACAGGTAAAAAGAATTAAATGGACTCCAATATATACAAGATCCACTAGAGATGAAGATGGCTTACACTCGGTTTTTACATACAACAAACGGCTCTCCCCACAAAAAAAATCGTAATTTGCCTAACTTCCACTCAATCACAACAAAATCACCTAGAAAGTAATGAAAAAGAATGAAAGTTCAAACCTCAAGTAGCCCTACTTGAATCCATTTGAGGCGTGGAGTTCAAAAAGCAACCCAGGATCCTTCAGATGGGTCTTCTGGGAATTGTCAACACCCAAGTGAGTCTTGTTTAAAACAGACTCACAACTACAAAGTGTTTATGCAGCTGAGTGAGAAAGTAGGTACGCCTCACTACCTGTGTTTCACCAGCAAAAAAGACCAATTGGACTATCCTAAGGACTGTATCTTACCATTTTAAGGTTTGCACTTGGTCACTACCATCTTCAGCTGCTTCAAGACCACAGTGCCATGAATATACCAACTACTGACTTACCATTTTCATTGTAAATAATGACTCCAAGAAGCAGCACAGGTGAGCATAACCAACTACGCACAAGCAAAATTATATTCAGACTGACAGGATGCCTAATATTGCATACCTGATTTTCAACAATAAGGCATTAGCTGAGGAAGAGTAAGAAGATTTCAGGGCCAGCTCCAACCCATTCCACTCTGGAAGCATGCACTTCAATAGCAACTAAGCAGTTCTTCTTACCTACTACTGCAAGAAAAGTAACACATGAACCAGCAACTGGCTTTCACTGTCTTCACTGAATTCTTGGGCTATGTATACCTTTATATCATCAGACATATATAAGGAAGGGCCCTCAGAATTAAATCTAAACTCAGTGAGGTAGTTCTCTCCCACAGATCCCTTTCTCTTTTTTTTAAATTTTTTTTAAGTATACAAACCTCACGGAAGTATCCAATGGTCCAGCAGTTGATGAGTAACCCACTCTAAATCATCAGCATTTAACAGTGGTCAGAATGACAGCCTTTGAAAAAGCAACACCTAAGCAAATATGAAAATGTGTGGTTGAGAACTGAGCAGATTACAAAACCTACCAGCTCATTTTGAAGAAGTACTGCACTAAGCAAGAGCAGCAGAAAACTGACCAGAGTATCATAACCATGAGATGACTTGTTTGAACCAAGTTTGAACCAAGCATTTTGAATTCAGTAGGTTCTTGAGCCAAAATCCAAGCTTGCACTGGATAACTTTCCAGGTTTGTAACAGTGTACCAGTTGATGGCTGCCTAGTATCTGAATAGTACTGCATATAACTGGGACTTTTCCTCAGAGCACGAGATATTTGCACTGTTGTTAATGCTGTATTGCTTCATGTGATGCTGTTTTCAGTAGTGCTCCTTTATACCATCTCCACCTTATTTTATATGCAAATTTTCCTTTATTTAAATGATCGTCTCTCCACATCATAGATGCCAAGAGACAGAAATATTCTTCTGAAGAAAATCAACCCACAGAGCATGTAGTATAACTCGTGATCATTACTCATTTTAACAGTGGTGTACAGTAAGCTGCTTTAAGAAATTACTGTTTACAAAAATTTCCTTCCCCCAGCAATATACAAAAGCATAGCTTTTGTGTTCTGCATGTGTCAAAACATACACAGCATGCTGCAATGTATAATATTACAAATGAATAATTCATTAAGGCACAATGCGCAGATGACAAATGAAAATACATGCCATCTCTCACATTTATCAAGGCCAGTATAAGAAAGAAAAAAAATAAAACAAGAGGGACACCTGGTACTAAACAGTCTCTGGAGTGGGTTGAAAGGAAAATTTAAAGCTGTAGTATAGAACAGGGAATTATGTTGTTCGAGGGATATCAATAGAAAGTGAAAACATGAGTAACACAGTGAAGGCAATTAAAAAACATGAAGAAAAAGTGGATGCAATTCAGGGGCTGTGGCCTTCTGTTTGCTCTAAACAGCATAAGCTACATGATTTTAGGCAGTCAACTCATACACAGTTCGAACATTTTCTTTTGCTTCCAATCTTTACTCTGAAGTACAGCATTCTCTAAAATAATTATCAATACTGATTGTGTACAGGCATCTTATCTTACTGTATTTCATACTAATTCTAGTCAGAGGAACCAGTAACCTTATACAACTGAACACAAATGTACAGTACAGAATAATACAAAAAAACAGTAAGTTAAAGCATAAACTGAAGTTCTTCCTCCAAGGTAATATAGTTAGCACCGGAGAAATCCATTCAAATGGTATCTGAAATTCAAAGATAAATGTTGTATGATAAAAAGAAAGTGTCCTTCAGGGAATTACCAACACCTGTTTATTAACAACTGAATCCATAAGCAAAATGCTCATGCTTGGGTACATGGTGCCCATTTCTGACATTTTATATCACACATGTTACATCAGTGAGAAGTTTCTGATGGTGTAAGTAATTTCCTCTGTATCCTTCATTTCTCACAGCCTCTCTAAGCAGTTTTATTACAGAAAATTCTGCTACATGAGTTGTTACTTCAGGTGAATGTCCCCTATTTACAAATGGGCTGCTACACTGAGTGCAAAAACTATTGAGAACAACATACAAATAACTGAGAATAATGGAAGGAGCTGCTGGCCTTTTCTAAACACTTGACAGAAGGCACAGCTGGTTTTTATCAGCTAATGAATAAGCAATATTCTTCCTTTTTTTCTTTTACTGACAATAAATCCTACAATTCTGTATTGTGCAAGTCTTCTGTGTATCTAAAACAATTCCCTGAACCAGGTTTCGCTTTGAAACTGTTCCTCATCATTAACTACTGTCTTAATTTCATCTTGTTCCCACCGTCTGCCATCCTCACAAGTACCAATGGAGTCTTTCTATGAAGGTGCAGGTTAGAAAAACAGAAAGAATAGTGAGTTCAGACTTTTAATATTTAAAGTTTTTAAGAAGAAATGCTATCCTTACTCTCCTATGAAAATAAATCCAGATCACTGGATCACCCCACTATCTTCCAATTTTCATCAATGCTCTACCTCACTTAGAGCTCTTCACTGATTGCATTTTCTTCATTCAGAGCAAACGTGTTTTTGTTTTTTTTTTTTAAATTCTCACTGGATATATCAATTTGCTTTTTCAGCAATTTTTCAAACATGAATTAATTTACTATAGTAAAAGTCCCAACACACCCAAAAGTTGTCAGATTTCTCCCCTCCCACCTTTATGTAATTAACCTATGAATGCTATTAGCCTCAAAGTACACACATTGAAGAACCCTAAACAGAAGGCATCTATACCAACATCCAAATTTCAAGGAATGTGCATTACAGAAACAGTAGTCTGCCCTTCTCCATGGAATAAGAGTAACAGAGTTTAAGCTTAGTGTCTCCAGCAGAGACAATAAATTTGTCCTTTGAAGCCAAACTTGTTGAGCAATTTTCCTGTCACAGCCAATACTGTTCAAGTTTTCACTGCAAATGGCATCTGTTTGCAGTGATCTGGTTCCTTCAGGTTGTACATGCTCTTTGCTATTCAATGTCACTGTGTGACTTTTACAAATAACTGCAAGCACCCAGTTGTCTGGTTCTTACACATTTCTGTGTCTGGAAAAATTTTCTTCTACACGGCTATCTTTTTTGGGACAGAAATAGAGACAATGCTGTTAATATAAAAAGAAGGATAGACTGGTAAAGTGTGCTCTAGACTTGTTTCATATAATTGAACATTCCCTGATTCCTCACTAAGTATTCTTCCTGTGCTGCTTGAAGGAGCAGAAGGAAGATTTCACTGCTAGTGTCAAATCTGATTTTGTTTTCAAGAACACTTAAAATGGCTTTGCCAACATGCTTCTGATCAGTTTTCTGGTCAACTATAAAAACACTGATCCCTGTATTTGATCTATGTTCCCAGTCTCTCATGTCCAGGGAAACAGCTATTCCGCAACCCGTGGCATTTGCCTCAAAAAACCCACTAAAACTGGAGCCACCTTCTGTTGTTACAAAAGAAAAAATAAAAGAAGCAATAATATTTTCCCTCAAAATTGTCCAACTTGTTTATCATTCCTGTTTTGCAATCCAAGATGTGCCTGGTGTTACAGTCCAAAGCTTATATCAACAGGAATGCAGTCAAGATTTAGCAATATTGTTGCTAAATCTCTGCATAAGAATCAATGTATTAATTGCACAAGAATGGAAAATGGTAAATATGAAGCACAAATATCAGAAAGATAGACAACTACTAACTATTACCTAGGGCATAGAGAAAGAACTTTAAATTGCTTAACTGATCTTTACATATAAATCAGGTAAACTAAAGAATGCATTCAGTGTCAGCATGACAATTGCTACAGGAAATATTTTAAAATCATACTATAGAAGTGCAATATTTCTATTGTACATCTCCTTTTAAAACATCGGTTCATCAATTGAAAACAATATCTCAGAACAGTTTTCCTTTAATAACACCAAGACAGGGAGAAAGGCAGTATTTCAAGTCATGGTAGTATCAGTCTAAAACAGTAAGGTTATTAAGGGGCCTTTGACACAGAAGCTTCATTTTGGTTTGTATCAAGGTATGTTATGTTTTAGATCCAAATTCTGATGAGTCTTTGAACTAGCCAATCAATAATATATACAGTTATCAACTGCTGGCCCACCATTATGTTAAGTGGAAACTGTATCCTCCAGAAGAACAATGGAAATATAAGACAGATAATTACGCACATTAAATGTGTCACTATGACATTTTTTCTATATGTATGTCACTATTACATTTTTTCTAAATGCTCTGAAAACAGATTCACAGATGATTATGCTGAAATCCTGACTTCCTATCAAGTTTACTGAACACACTATCTATATGGTCACCACCTTTTTATACTCCAGCAGGTACAAAAGGATGATATCTTTCTAATCCTTAAAGAAAAAAAAAAAAAAAAGGAACTACATCCATCCCATTTACATTGTGTTTAGCTTCAGACTTGTAAACTTGATGTTCAGATCTCACAAAACTTAAAAGTGGGCTGATTCAAATGCTGGGTTGGAAAATCCATGTGTACTGAGCATGGGGCCATGGTGTCATCTTTTATGTAGTAGCAAAATACACTAAAACAGTAGAAAGACTGCTTCAACTATTCTGAAGCAAGAGGACCACTGACATTACCTGAAAGTAACTTTGGTTGACTCAAAAATGTGTAAAGACCGAATAATTCTCATAAGTGATGCCCCATCTTACTCACAGAAGAAACTAATTGCAGAAAGGAACCGTAGAATTTACATGTTCTTTGAAGTTTCAGGTAGGAAAGGCTGTTTTCTACTTTAAGATTTTACAATTCTACTCTCCACATCTTAACTTTCCGCATGCTAAAAGGTGTTCCCTTGAAATATTTGATAACATCGAGATTTCCTCTTTCACCCTGTGAATTGGTGGCTCTTTCTTTCACTGGGAGGAAGGCTCCTGCTCCACCCAAGGATTTGCAACTGCAGAACAAATTCAGTGAACCTTGTAGCAGTTAAGAGGCCAGGAACTCTGTCAAACATATCATTTGTGTCCAGTAAACCTGAGCCACGCAGCAGCACAAGAAGTGGCAAGACTTAGCAAGGGATGGAGGGCCCCCATCTTCTAATTGACTCATCATCTAAGAAGGGTTTCTGCTTGATAGGGGTTTGAATTCATGGCATTGTTCAAAGACTGCCAGAGCTTGTCCAGCCCTCAAACTATTACTCCTTCTGCCCTCACACACAGGCACCAGCTATACAGATATGCAGATCTGGAAAGTACTAAGTGGCTCTGGAAGCTATGATCAAGGCCCAAGGGGTGGTCTCCCTAGCTGCACTAGTTAGGGGGAAGAACCAGAGGACCAGACAGATCCTGCAAATCAACAACCCGCTATGAAATGGTGTTGGCAGCAAGGTTTTGGTTTCTAAGACCACAGAACCCTCTTTGAGGATCAAGGACCGCTTGGAAGAGATGGGATCCACCTGACTATGGTGCGCAGAAGCATCTTTACCAACAAGCTAGTCAGCCTGGTAAGAGCAGTTTTAAACAAGGAACAACAGAGGAGAGAAAATATAACCAAACATCAAGTGACAAAGTAGTGGAGTCTGTTGGCAAGCTAAGGGTGTGGGATGATGTGAAGAAGAGATACCTCACAGTCAACACAACAGGACTGAAGTGGGGTCACCCCAAGCATATGCACATAAATAAGGAAAGGCCTACAGAAAAACACTACAGGTAAAGCTCTCAGACTCATTCTTGTAAATAAGCAAGACTGGATGCACATGTGAAGTGTGTGTGCACTAATACATGCAGAATGGAGAACAAACAGGAGGAAACAGAGCTCTGTGTGTAGTTATAAGGCCACTGCCTCACTGGGATCATGTAGATGTGGTCAGGTGGTTCATATGACAAGGTTGCTGCTATAAATGAATACAGGCTTTTTAGGAAGAACAAGCAGGGAAGGCAGTGGTGGGAAGATGCCCTTTATGTGAGAGCGCAGTGGGATTGCAATAGCTCTGCCTTGGAATGGATGATGAGCCAGCTGAGAGATTATGGGTCAGGATGACCAGGCAGACCAACGTAGATGACTCTGTTACAGATGCCCACTACAGACCAACTGATCAGGATAACATCATCATAGACAAACTGATGAAGCATGGCCTTGGTAAGTGACACGGGTTGAAAAATGGATGAACTGACAGGCTCAAAGGGTTATGAGCAGCAGTGGAGGCCAATATACTAGCACCATATCCAAGGGGTCAATACTATTAAACATCTTTAACAGTGACCTAGATGATGGAAGAGAGTGTAAGTTTTCAGATAATACAAAACTGGGAGGGGTGTTGAATACACCTTATAGATGTGCTGTCATTTGGAAGTACCTGGAAAGGCTGAAGAAATGGGCTGATGAGAACCTTATACATTACAGCAAAGGTAAGTGCAAACTTCATGCACTGGTATACGCTGACAGCCAAGTGGTTGGAAACCAGTTTTGCACAGACAAAGCTTGGTAGAAACCGAGCTGAACACATTCCAGCAATGCGTCCTTGTAGCAAAGAACATCCTGGGCTGCACTGGGAAGACCACTGGTGACACCACATCTGAAGTGCTATGTCCTGGCCTCCCCAGTATGACAGAGATCTGAAACATACAAGGAAGCTCAGCAAAGGGCATTAAATATGATTAACAGACTGCAGTATCTGTCATATGAGGTGAGATTGAGCAAGCTGTGTCTATTCAGCCTCAAGAAGAGAAGGCTCTGTGGGACCTCATCAATCCCATGTATAAATACCTGATGGTTGCTTCTTCTTCATACCTTAATATAATCTTCTCGGTGGTGTTCAGTGAATACAGATAAGTGGGCACAAATTGAAAGACAAGTACTTCCATTTGAACAAAAATTTAAAACGGCCCTGTGGGTTGTTTGTGGTTTATTTTTGATGGGGGGTGGTTTTGGTTTTATTTCTTGGTTTTTTTTTCTGAAACTGTGAGGGCAATTGAATATTGCAAAAGGTAGTCCAAAGAGGCTGCAGAGTCTCCATCCTTCTATATATTCAACATCGGACTGGACACAATCCTGGGGCAACTTGCTCCAGCAAGCTGTGCGTTTGAGAAGGTGAGTTGGATTAAACACTCCAGAGATGCCTTCCAATGTCAACTACTCTACAATTCTTTGATATAAACCAGAAAAACTCTAACAGAAAGCTGTTCGTATCTATATTGTACCTGTCCAGTCTACATTTTCAACAAATTACATAAAAAACATTTCATTCTCCATTTACACTCAAGACAGTATCCTCTTCACATTAAAAGGAATAAAGCACACCTTTTAAAAACAAAAACAAAAACAAACAACAACAGGTCTGTAGGAACTGGCAAATTCAATTTGGATGGCTGACTGGTAAACTGCTGCTGAAGTTTCTGATGAGTGATAGTAAGTCGTGTTTCTGTTAAAACAGGTAATTCTGCATATAGCTACATTTCAATTCTGCATATAGCTACATTTCAGATGCATATCCGTAGTCCCCAGAAACAGCCTAGATTACACTGTGATGTTCAACTAATGCATTTTACTCTATCTGTTCTTGAAGTTCAAAAGAACAAAAACATTATCTAGTGTAACCGTAGTATCTTTGCAAACAACTAAATTGACAGTTTCATTCAGTTTATCACAGAAGTGTTATTGCATGAAACTAATTCTAGCATTACTGATATACTTGACCATAGGTTCAAGCAATGATCAAGGGTCAATACCTTACCTTGTACTGGTTCCAACTTTTTAAAAACATCTGAAACTGTAAACTTACTTTTAATCCAGCTTACTTTCCAGTATGCTCATACTTTAATAAATACCTAAAACAAAACCTTTTTTTCCATTTAAAATAGTTATCCGAAAACTATAGAGAAAAAAACATAGTAGTCATGTTCTATATTAAAGTACTGTCCAAGCATAGGAAAAACCACATCCTTACAGAATACCAGACAAGTTCGAACTAAAATACACATAAATATAGGAAAATGTAAAGACAATAAAACTGTGTGTATTTAATTCATTAAATAAACAATTTCTCACATTTTTTGAAGAACCTGGGCCATCACAACCCCATTTGTTAAATCTTCCACAGTCTGGCATGGTGCCTCAACATTAAACGTCTGTATCTGTGGGAGAAAACAAAAGGTTACCTTCTTTTACTTCAATATAAAGGTATTTTCAAAAGTAAAAAATAAGGGTGCCAAATAGCAAATCGAACACAGTAAACCCCACAAGGTTAGTGTACATGTGCAGGAATTAAGAAACTTTAGGTTTAATGGCAATCAAGGAAATGAACTACTTACAGAGATTAGCATCTTTGTCTTCAAAAATTTGTACAAACATTACTACAAATAACAACAGTACATTCTCCAAAAGCCAAATTTTCTACTGCATTTTCTAATTTGGAAATTCACTGTTCTGTTCTCCCATTCAAGTACTTCTGGAGCATATAGTCAAGTGCACTCTCACAACGGATGTATGTAAGAAACTCAGCTTTTGGAAGTAACACTGATCACACAAAACTCTCGTAGGGTCCCAACAAGCAGATGAAATCCATACTCCAAACTTCACTATTCCATAGTATCATGTGGAAGAGGAGAGCACAATGCCGCTAGGCCCTAATGGGTCTACGCACTACTAGTGTTCTGAATACTCAGGGTGTTCTATGAACAGAGTGACAGACAGGTCCTTATAATGGTAAGCATCTGGTCTTTAGATGGAAGCTAAGATCTGAAAATGCTGCTGTTCTGAAAAGCAACGGCAAGGACCATAGGACTTAGGTGTTTGATGACAGAATTACTTATGATTAAAAATGAGGTAGTTTGTATCAAATTCACCTTTGCAGACTGCAAACGGAACACACCTGAGACCAACCTAAGATTAACTTTCTGAGGATGCTGTGTAATATTCTAGATTACATAGGATCAAGAATCTTCTCAACAAAAAACACTCATCAATACATGTACTTTCTGTATGGCTCCTATTCACCAACTCCATTTTCACACACATAGTACACAAGCTATCTGAACACCCTACCATATCAGCAAATGTACAAATATACAAGGCAAAGCTCTCTTCTCCCTTCCTCAGCATGAAAAAAATCTTTTCACTTCAGCACAGTCTTTTCAACTGGTCTGCTACTTGAAAATTTTAAATGAATATTATTTTTAAAGGATGAAGTGAGTTTTGTGAAAATAGTTTTGATGACATGTTATTTGGAGGGTACCTGCCTAAGTCCTGCTGCTATTGTCGTCCTCCTAGAAGTCCAGGTTTATTTGTAGGAAGCACCACTCATACACACCAAGGATAAGAAAGACTACAAGAGAGCTTGCAGCTACAGGCTACCAACCATTTTTTTCTGAATATAATGTGTAACCGTTCATGCTTTAGTGGTGTTTGAAACACTAATGCTGATTCAAGCCATTTATCAACAAATACAAGACAATTTATGTAACATGGGAAATTCTGCAGGTCTTATTTTTTTTTTTTTACAAGGTTCACAAAGAATCAAGAGCAAAATATCCAGATTCCCGTAATACCTATGGTAACACAATTTAACATTAATTTGGAGAACAAGCACCAAGGTAAATGTTTTTTTCTTTCATTTTCTCTGGAAGAAAAAAAGAATAGCACTCAATTAGGAAAAAAAAAACAGCAATGATGTCCATGAAAAGTCAAAAAAATGAGCTCTCAGAGCATGTTTGCTGAGGAAGTTCAGCAGTGTCCAACAAAAGGTCATGAACGATGTCCATGTTCTAAGAGCACGAGAAAAAATTACTCTGTGGTATACAAAACAGACAGAAGGGACTCCCACATTTCAGATGCAGTACATTTTCCTATATTTTGGTCTGAGCTATGCAGAAAACACAGATTCTCACTTCTCCAGAGAATCAAGAAGCCATCACAGATTGTCAAGACACTAGGTGAAAATAAAAATGGGTGGATCAGTAAAAAACCCACACGTATGAAAAACAGCACAAAACAGGGTATCACATAAAATTGCTATTCTGCCAGAAAACTGAATTTACCTACAGTTTCTGAATTGCAGAAAAGCTGTTGAAGAACAGAGACAATTCTGAGTTTGAATCCACAAAGTCAGCAACACTTTACAGGAGAAATAATACTTTCTAGCAAAAATGATGCAATGACACCATGGACGCTTACGCTTGAAGAACTTCCAGATGATACAAGGATAAAATTCTCAAGTACAGAAAATGAAAACTTGTTTCTAATTTTGCAAATAAGCAATACCAACATTAAGGAGGTCCTCAGACTGCAAACTCATCAGATATGATTAGTCTGATATATGAAACACTTCCTTGACTAAACAAAATTGTACACAGGAGATACCACTACAATGATGGAAGAAGGAAGGTTGCTAAGCCTGTTTTCAGGACACTGAAAAACAAGATGCATACTCTCTGTCATTTTTTAACTAATTTTATTGTCATACTTACCCAATACTTAATACACAAGAAAAGGTCTAAAATGTCATTAAAGCTCAGGTAACCAAGTCTGAACTCTTTTTTCTCTAAAGTCACATGTTACCACCAATTATACATGTTACACAGATTACCACCGATGACAATAATGCTTTTCACAGTTAGATGACACAGAACAGAAAGAAAGACAAAAATTAGTTCTATGACTAATTTCTTCACATGCATTTAAATTTTGTAAAAAATTTCTTCGCTTGCCTAGGAAAGGAATACACAGCATAATATTTCAATTAAGGTGTCAAACTTATGCCACAAAACATATACTCAGCTCTTAAAGCAAAGGAACTATATCCTTTTCATACCCTTCAGAGATATGAAAGTAACAAATTTTCTTTAAAAAACCCTACATAAACCAGCCTTACAAATGCATGTCAAAGTTAAACTATGTGATTCTCAGACAGTTCTACAAAATGCTGAACCCCTCTAACAGTAAAGCTCATTTTCCAGAAGTGAGAAGAATTACAAGAACGTGACAATGTAGAAGCAGAGTTCAGCTGTGATGACAAAGTAGCAAATACTTTGTGTGTGTGTGCCTCTAAGGAGCTATTCAATAACAGCTGTTAAAACACTGTCCTTCCTATGCATTGTGATGTGTTTCCTCCTGGAAGATTTGTCTCTCATGCTGCTGGAACTGCTACTACCTCTTGAGTATTTGCAATATTGTCCCCATCGTTAGTTCCTCAAAGCTGTAAATTAGTATCTGTCCGCTGTTATGATCCCTTTTTTTTCAGTTCTTGTACCATTATATAGAGCCTTAATATCATGCCAGGATGGCATCCCGTCCCTCAGAGGGACGTAGACAAACTCAAGAAGCAGGTCTATGTGAACCTCATGATGTTCAACAAGGCCCAGTGCAAGGTCCTGCACCTGGGTCAGGGCAGCCTTGGTATCAATGCAAGCTGGGGAATTAAGTGATTGAGAGCAGCTCTGCAGAGAAGGACTTCAAGGTGCTGGTAGGTGAAAGACAGGACATGAGCTGGCAACGCGCGCTCGCAGTCCAGAAAGTCAAGCGTATCTTGGGCTGTACCAAAAGAAGTGTGGACAGCAGGTCAAGGGAGGGGATTCTGCCCCTCTACTCCACCTGACCCCACCTGGAGTCCTGCATCCAGCTCTGGAGCCTTCAGTACATGGACCTGTTGGAACAGGTCTAGAGGAGAGCCACAAAAACATTCAGAGAAATGGACCACCTCTCTTACGAGGACAAGCTGAGAGAGTTGGGGTTGTTCAGCCTGGAGAAAAGAAGGCTCTGGGAAGACCCTGTTGCAGCCCTTAAGTACTTAAAAGAGGTCTATAAAAGAGATAGGGACAGACTTTTTAGCAGGGCCTGTTGTGATCAGACAAGGGGTAATGGTTATAAGCTAAAAGAGAGGAGATTCAGGCTAGACATAAGGAAGAAATTATTTACAATGAGGGTGATAAAACACTGGTACAGGTTGCCCAGAGAGGTGGTAGATGCCCTATTCCTGGAAACATGCAAGATCAGGCTGGATGGGGCTCTGAGCAACCTCATGAAGGTGAAGATGTACCTACTTATTGTAGGGCGCTTGGACTAGATGACTTTCGAAGGTCCACTCCAACACAAACCATTCTATGATTTTTTCAGACAAGCATATGCGAAAAAAATGGGGAAAAAAACATTAATCACTTGGGTCAATCCCTAGCCCTAGCAGACCTTCATACCTTCCATCAACCATCACATAATGAGAGAAAAGGATTATTTTATTTCATGTTATTAAATATTAATCCAGGCCTCAGATTCACAGAGCCATGAACAAGAGCTGTCAATTTTTACAGAAACCTTAAAATAAGGAGTAGCAGGTACTGTTTCAATGTGAAGGGGCCTATCACTGGGGACTAAATAACTGCTTCAGGAATTCAGAACTTTAGAAAATCTCAGTTACTATTTCAGATTACATATATGAATACTGAGGATTTGCTAGCAAGTAGGGATAGGAGACAAATATATTTCCTTTAAAATACTCTTGATATGAGGGTGAAAGAACTGAACAAATACTCGGTTCTCAAAGACAGTAGCTGAAGACCAGGATAAAAGCTGCGATGAGAAATTTAGCATCCCATGAAGCTGGAGAAAAATGAAATTTTTTTTTAAAAAAACAACCCCCTTCCCCTCCAAAGATAAAAAAGCTCTCCAGCACCTTTCCCTTCTTAACACTAAGAGTTAATGAAAGACCTGTTCTTTGCACGATGATTATATACGTAGTTTGGCTTTTATTGCTGATGCAGTTGCATAATATTTTACATGTTCTTTTGTAATAATACCTGAAATCTTTAGGTTCTTAGCAGATATAACACTCTGTGACTGGTTACCTTATGCACAAACACAACAAAAGATAATGCCTAGTTTCCAACTAGTTAGTTATCAGAGCAAAGCAGTCCCCAACCTATAAATGATCCTTTAGAATTATTCACGCATATTTCCCTACATTTTTGGAACTGACTATGCAAGCTTACAAGTAGCTGCCATGTAGAACCTAAAACAACACTATATCACCACAGAAGAAACAGATCATGTAGCTGGCAGGGAGAAAAAGCTAAAAGTAGTAAGAATAAGAAAGGAACCATATGTGAATCACTACTCAAGCCATTAGCAAGAACACTTGAAAGAGCAAATTAGCAGGAAAGATTAAGGATGGTTCAATACTTCTGTCCTTGTACATTCATGCAATATTACCCATGAGACCTGCAAGAATCCCACTAAAACAAATTGCCCTCAGCTTCAATACCAGGAGGAAATCAGACCATTTACTTTTTTTTCAAGATCGTAAGCTAATTATGAGGTACAGAAAGTTGTTCTTCCTCAGATGCCAAACTCTTGTATTGAGCCAGATCTGTCATAATGCCAACTGGATATCCTGTAATCAGATCCTGTGCTGCTGGACAACTTCACCCATTTTTCTCTTCCCAGTTGTCAGCACTGCTATCTTCTGCTTGGATAGTTATACCATAAGCTATCTGTTTATGCTTTTCAAGAGAGCAGCAGACTGCATGAAACAAAGATGATTCAGGCTCCTCAACAAGCAACAGTTTTATCATTGAATTTCCGGAGTGTGCTGGTTTGACTGAAAGTGAGTTAATTTTCTTCAAGCAGTTAGAAACCTTTCTTTTTCATAGCTAGCATGGTGGTTGTTTGAATTTAGTTTGAGAACAAGAAGATAACAGCCCTGGACAGAGTTAATGTTTATAATTGCTCTAGTCTGAGAGCCAAGGACATTCTGAGCATTCTGCCCATAGGTGTGAGGCATCAAGGAAGGGGGACATGGATGGGGCAGAAACTGACTGATGCCATTAGCATCATGTTTCGTATTTAAGGAGAGTTGGGATCTTCTGACTAGCCTTGGAGCAGCTCAGAGTCAGGAAAGAGACCTATTTGGGAGTGTTCTGCTCTGGAGTTTATTTACTTTGGCCTTTTGTCATTCTGCCATTTGCAGAGACCTCTGACCCTTTCTGCTTTTTCTCCTCTCTTTTCTCTCTGGGATTGGCTGTTTGGGACCAGGGTGCTGCTTCCTGAGACTGGCTGCTCAGTGTGGATGGAGTTCGTGAGGAAATGCATTGAGTTTATTTTTATTTTATATTCTATTTCCATTTTTACATAGTAGTAGTAGTAGTATCTTAGTGTTAATTTGTTATTTTATTAAACTGTGTTTACCTCAATCCACAAGTTTCTCCCTTTCCTTTCAATTCTCTTGCCTATTTGGGGGTAAAGGGGGATGGAGTGAGCAAGTGACTATTGTGGTTATATTGCTAGCTGAATTTTAGGTTGCCAAACTCTCCTTATCAAAATCTCAAGAGTTCCTTTGTAATCCAGCCATGAGGTTACACACTCGGCCAAATGAAAAGGCAAGGTCTTTACATTACTGGCAAGGTGGGGATTCTTTCAGGGAGGAGTCAAACATAATTTTCATTAATTTCCCTCTCATTTTACATATACTACGTTTGACCCCAAATACCTGAACAGGTCAAAGCCATGACAGAGCTCAATCAAAATACTCCATTCATAGTTTAAGATTTCGAAGATTAAATACTTTACTCACTGAAACACAGTGCAGATAGAAGAGATACCTTGACCAGAGCATACATAGTAAAGGACTGTGAGATAAGAGAGCCATGACAGCATAAACCAGTTACTATCGCATTATCTTGGCATTGTCATTAAATTGCTGCTAACTGAAGTGTTCAAGTGATACAATATTAATACATAATGAACAGAGTATCAAGTCTGAATGGTGTTTGATTTAACCATTTCAAAAACATTCATAAGAAGCCAAACTACTGTACCAACTCCTGGGGAGAAAAAGAATGTGTTCCTGTTTTCAGTGGAAAGACACAGGAGCCAGGTAATGAAAAAGAATACTACACAGTATTTGTGATGAGGATAAAATGAAAACATGATATCTAATTGGAAGGTCTAAGACAGCTCCATAAGCCAAAAGTTCTCTACAAGTTCCCACCTAATCAATCATGTTTTATTTATTCTTCTCTTCTTCTATGCAACAACAAACCATTTCTTGATTGGATTCTGATGTGCAACAAAAAGTGGATTTCATAGGACAACTGGCAACAATCAGCTCAGTGGTTGGAATGAGAAGAACCTCCAAAGCACTTCCCAAAGCCAAACTTGCACCAGAAAAAGGTCACGGTCACTGTTTGGTGGTCTGCTGCCAGTCCAATCCACTATGGCTTTCTGAATCCCAGAGAAACCATTACACTGAGAAGCATGTTCAGCAAATCAAAGAGATCCACCAAAAACTGCAACACCTGCAGCCGGTATCAGTCAGCAGAAAGGGCCCAATTCTTCTCCACAATGATGCCCAACCTCACATTGCAAAACCAATGCTTCAAAAGTGGAATTAAATGGGCTATGAAGTTTTGCCTCATCCACCCTATTTACCTGACCTCTTGCCAACCAACTACCAGTACTTCAAGCATCCTGACAGCTTTTTGCAGGTGAAACACAAAACCACTGCCAGTAGACTAGGGAAGGAATTAATCCCTTACCCCTTCCTGTGTGGCACGACCTGCCAGGCTGTTGGCAACAAAAGCCACAAGAAGGACACTACTACCCTATTCCTCTCTCTTCCTGCCACACATTCATGCCTTAACCTGTGCTAGTGTTAGTTGCTGTGTGGCCAATAATCTCAGTGGTTTTTTTTAAATTAAGGACTAGGACTTGCAAATAAAATTTATGAAGCAACCCCAGACCTAGGCGCTGAAGCTGCAGGCAAAGTGAAGTTAGTTAAGTCCTTCTAAACTATCACAGTACTCAAGAGGCCTCAGCTCAGCCAAGAAAGCAGGCAGCAGCAAGTCCAACCGAGTCTTGCATCCCTCTTCTCCCTCCCCTGCTCCAAAACCTGGAAGTCTGCAATTGCTCTACAGAAGTCAAACACATTGCAGGAAAGACTTCTAATGGTCCAGAAAGAAGAGGAAGTCAGAATTTTACCTCCAAGTTCAAGAGCCTCAAACTGGTCTCACAATAAGAAAGACCAAGATAATTGTGCCAAATTCACAACCTGACTTCCGCTCTTTGAAACAACCGTTTAAGTATTTCAAAAATAAGACAGAAACAGGTCTTCACCTCCCACCTTGAGGTTAACAAGCAAACAGAAAGGTTGTTTCCTTTATACTGTTTAAGGTTCACAGTTCTCAGCAGTAAAACCTGTTTCTTCTCCAAACAACATCTCACAAGCCCCCTCAAAGAATGAAGGGGCAGAACTGAGAGCTGAAATTGAGCACATACTGAATCACATCTAAATGTGGGATGGTCTTTTTGATGTTTTTTGGTTGGTTTAGTTTGTTTGTGGTTGTTTTGGTTTTGTTTTTAAGTTGTTGGTGTTGTTCACTTGCCTAGGGTCTTTTGTTTTCTTTCAGAGAACTAGCAATTGTCATAAATGTGCCAGCACTATACAGCAGCTCTTCAGAAAGGAGTAAATTGAAACAAGGCAGAACCAGCTACAAGACCCCAAAGAACAAAAATCTAACACTGTGTCAAAATGCACATATGAAAAATGATGCCTGCACCTCCAAATTCTGCTTTCAGCCTTCCTTCCTATTGTTGACTCACAAGGAGGGGGAAGGGGAATACAAACAAACAATATCTTATATTTTATTATCATATTCATATATTATCAGAATTACATCACTTTTTGCACAACACGATCTTTAAAATAAGTTCTTCTGCCTCTTCTTTACATCTCAGTAGCAAGTAAAAAAAAGATCTCTAAAACCTAACAATGGTGCTAGACACCCTAAGCTCCTTCAAATATAGTGAATGATAACACTCAGAATATCACTCTCTTAGACAACTAACCCTAAAACAATGGGGCAACAAATTCTTCACTATCTTAGTGAGAGGTCATCAAAACAAAAAGTTGCTCAACCTTCCGGTCTGTCACAGCAGGTACAAGAGCCATGATCTGCCAGATACCTCAACTCACACTCCATGACTACTGGCAAGCTCAGTGTTTTTTTCCCACAGTCTGAACAGCAACATATTCAAACAGAACTATCTTCTTGAGCTGCTGTCATCACCAACACAATCAACCACACCTGAAATATGAAGTTTTCTTCAAGAGGTAAGAGATGCTGACGTGATGAAATCATCAGAAGAAAATGAAACCCTACCACTTTGTGGTCAATGATCAAGGTTTGAAAGAACAAAGAATTTAAACAGGCTTAGCAAGTCTCCTACAATCTTTGCATCTACACGAAAGCAGAAGAGTACTTAAAACCATAGATGCACAAGGATTAAGAAGAGCATAGTCTAAAAAGGAGGTAATCCAACAGTAGGAAAAAACACAGCTTTCCTAGTAAATTCCAGCAGATTTGATCCTCTTTGAAAAGGGTACCTACAAAGCATTTACAAGGAGCCTTCCTGGGCAATCAAAATCTCTGCTTCAGTACTTGTTTACATGGTCTCTATATTTCAAACTAACACAGGCAAATCTTTGTCATTAGGGAGAGGCCATCACACAAAAGACAGAAATACACTGTACTGAGAAGATTTTTCAATCAAAAAGAAGAAAGATCAAAGGATTGATACCACATAAATGGCTGAAGTGCTTTAAATGGAGGGTGCTGAAACAGGTACCTTGTACATTGTTTACAAAATTCTTTCTCATAATGAAAGTTTTAAAATGTCTACCAGAGAAAATGGTTTTGGCCCTGAGGGTTGGAAGAGAAAGAAATCCAGCAAGATGCAGCTTTGTGGAGGCAGCACATGGCAAAATGAGATATTTATCATAATGAAGGAAAGAAAGTTCATGGTGTCTTCACAGCAATCTGCTACTTATAACCAGACAGCAGTGACTCTTTGAGGAATCCTCCTGTTTACATACCCATGCTAAACAATCTTTTCAGTATCATATCTTAGGTTTATGTTAAAAAAAAAAAATCTCAAATTACACAGCAAAAACCAGTAGCCTTTACGCTGATTTCAGATACAGACATATTAAAGTGTAACTGCCACACACACATTTGACAGCTCTCCATGTTTTAAGAAATGACTCAGCAATGTGTCTGAGCTAAATACACTCCTGACACTACCCACAAAGAAAAAAAAAAGTGTGTGTTCATATGTGGACTAGTCATAAGTTTTAAATAGAAAATGTATTGTGAATCTGTATTAGATATGCTGAAACAATTTTAATATTGCAAGTTTACCTCACAGCCACATTGTTCTAAACTGCTTTAGCTGCAGTGCAGTTTGGATAACTATACCACAACTTATAGAACAGTCTCAGAGGAGGATTCTGGAAGATTTTGTATAGAGTAATAGTTCTGCAATCACAGTAAGCTACAAACTTCTGAAGTATGAAACTTTGAGATATCAATAAGCTTCAGTCCTTCATTCAGTTTCACTGGAGTTGACACTACCCTGGCTGCCTCAAAATAACATCATGGTCACCTGGTAAAGTGGTAGGAAGCAAAAGTTGTCACAGTTGTTTAAAATTCTGAACGAAAATTATTCGGGAATCTATTTTGTGATGCTGACAAAGAGAAAAAAAAAAAAAAAAAAAAATTAATAATTACACCCCAAGCTAGACTGTAACACCAAAAATGAGGGTGGTGGGGAAATATTAAAGAATAAAATAAAACATATTAACAGGTAAGCAGTTTGCTCCAGCTTAAAGATACCAGAACAGGAATCACAGGCATGCAAGGTAAAAGCCTTGAGGAATATTCTCATTCATTAAAATTGTGAGCTGGCAGAGGGAGGAGCAGTTTCACCTCACCTACATCCACCTGGAAAAACATTCCATTTAGGCTGAACAGCTTATTGGACTCGTCGAAAGTTTTATCTACTCTGCTTAAAACACAGAGAAACCAGCTCAAGCACTTCTATATGCATGTGAAACAAACAATATGGGAGGTTAAACCAGTTGCTAAGAACAGTCAGCTTCTCTGGCATAATGGAAGAGACTGGTTGTCCCAGCTATGTATAAGCTGCAATTAAGACAGCTCTATTCTCCCATCTAAATGAACGATTTCCCAAGAATCATTATGGGACTTGACACAAAGCCAGGCAAAAAAAGCATCTTGTTTATACAGCCAGTTTCACTGAGGACTAAAAAACATCCACTGCCTCTTTTGCAAATTTCATGTATACATCCTGGAATAAACTGAAACCACTTTTCTTCTTCTCTTTTTTTTTTTTTTAACTGACTGTTTCAAAGCCACATTCACATAAAAATACTGAAATTGTAAAAATAACCCATAACTCCACATATTCATCTAAAAAACCTGTTGACTAGTTCTAATGCTGTTTAAGAAGGACTTACTAATATTTCTGCTAACCTAAAAAGATGCAGCTATTTTCCTGAATAGCTCAATGTTCAAGGAGGTGCAAGAGTAAGAAACGTAAAGAGACCTTCACGGACCATTACTACAGACAGGACAAGACTCCACCAGATAGGTACAGTATCAGGACTGAAGATTATAAATACTAAATATTGCTCATACATGACCATATGACTGAGTAATAATTCCTACAGATTGTGAATGCCACAAGACTTTTCTGTTGCTGTGATTTCTCTCTCTAAGCTTGCCATTTTTATGTCTTTTTTTCTAGGACAGCTTTTTGTGCTAAGGTAATTTTTTTTTCAAAAGTTTATCTTTCCTAAGAGAGTTTCAAGGGTAAAGTTTGCCACTCAACAGATCAATTGCCTCAACTACCAACCTCAAATGTAGCAATAAAAAACCAACAAACAAAATCACTAGTTCTTTCCACTCTTTCTTTTACTGCAAGAAAATCAGCGGAGATATTTACTAATGCTGAATAGACTTCACAGAGATATACTTGTCCTCTTCATCTCCACAAACAAGAACTGGTGACTCTTTTATTTTCTATCAAGACTAATCTAACTTCCACTGTATTTGAACACGTGCAGAAGTTGATAAAAGAATCCTTTTGAACACATATAAACGACTGGTTTGTAC
This sequence comes from Patagioenas fasciata, assembly GCF_037038585.1. Taxonomy (NCBI): domain Eukaryota; kingdom Metazoa; phylum Chordata; class Aves; order Columbiformes; family Columbidae; genus Patagioenas; species Patagioenas fasciata. The sequence goes on from NC_092560.1 coordinate 40,669,248, forward strand.
TATGTTTGGCTGTACAAAGAATTATTTTGGGGAACAGGGAAGTAGCCACTGCCTTCTGACTCGGCATTCTGTGATTTCTCTCACTAGTTAGCAAACACCTTAACCTTTTAGCATTTTAAAAACAACTCCATTGAAATATTAACACCTCAGAATTATACTTCAACAGCATACTTAAACAACCGAGTACTGGAATATTTCTCGTTCTGAAATCTTTTAAGACATGACACAGACTTCTGCAGAGATGCTATACATCAATGAAATATTCTCAAGTCAGTAACAATTTAGTCCAGCCTGTGATTGGATAAGGGGTAAAATCAACAATTCAAATCACTCTTAACAGGTCATTGCCATACAGGATAAAACCCATTATCTTTCTTTCCTCAGCAGGTTACATGTTTCAAGTACAGTAGTCTCACAAGCAAAGGAAAGAGTTACTCTGTTGGTCACTCGGAAATTTGCGGAGTTAGGAACACATTGGGACCGTGACCACTTGCTAGACAAGCTTTCAAGTTTATCCTTCTCCCAGCGGCATACAGTCTTACTGACAGAGAGCACAAGAGGTGGATATGTAAACCAGTTAAGATGAAAACACATGGCAGCTAGCAGCATGTATCAACAGATCTTCCTCCATCACCTCTAACAGTCAGTGGATTTCCCTTGTTCATCTGCTTTTGATTTTCACAGAGAAGCCTAACCTGTCATTGTTCAGTAACTTACTCATAACCATCACAGCTTTAGCCAGCTCTGGCCTTGCACAGACTAAATGTCTGAAAGAGAAAATCTCTGTTTCTCTTCAACCTTCACAGTGGGTATTTCTTTGGCAATTTTGCTTACAGAGAGGAATAATAACAATAACAATAACAATAATAATAATAATAATAATAATATCCTCAAAACCAAATCCAGCCGTTACAAACAGCTAATCAATAAACTAGCTACTACAGAAATACAAGTTTCATGGCTATGTTCCAGCCACTGCTGAAATTATAGATTAGCTGCAAACCCAAGTTCAAGGTCTGCTACATTTTGGCAGCTCTCTGAATGACAGCACAACTTCAAGATATTTAGAGACCACGCTTCAAGCACTGAAATGGGGAAAGGTAATTCTTAGGTTGATACTGTATTATCTTCGACTTCACTGGTGAATTTCGTCTCTAGAGGCCTAAGAATCACTTAAAAATACAGAGAAAGAAACAGAGCAGAACAAAGTTTCTGATCAGAGAGCCTGCCGAGCGCGGCCGGCAAGTCACAAAAACAAGGCACTGACACACCGGAACCGCGCCAGGAAGGGCGTGGGTCGCGGCGCAAGGATCAGAGCTTGCGGGCACCACGCTGCCCAACGCGCCCGCGGGCACGACGCAGGGCGGGCAGCGCACCTGGGCGCACTTCCTCCGGCCCTCCCCGCCGCGCCGTGCCGGTTCCTTTGTTTCCTCGGCGCGGAGGCAGAGCTAAGTCGGCGGAGGACCCCCACCCCGTGGGCAGCCCCCAGACAGCCTGCCCCGCTGCGGCTAGACGAGGCGGGGCAGGTCCGGAAGAGCTCTGTCGAGCTGGAGGCAGCCCGAGCACCAGGGTGCGGCCCGGGCGGGCGCTGGGGAGGCGGAGCGAGGTTCCCCCCCTCTACCCCCCCGGAGCAGGGCCGCGGCGCGGGGGGGGCGCACGGAACCGTGTCCCTGCCAAGAGGCCCAGCTCCTGGCGGAGGCCTGGCGGCCAGGGCACTCACCCAGGTGAGGAGGCTCTCCCCGAGCTCGGCTCGCTCCAGGCTCTCCACGTTGAACATAGCGGGGCGCGGCCAAAGGGGCTAACGGCCGCGGCCAGGTCGGTATCACCGGCGGCCTGGGCCGTGGCGTCGACACGTCAGAGTGACCTGACAGGAACCTCCCGCGCGCGCCTGCGCCGTGGCGTCGACCAAGCGGGGGTGGACGAAACGCGGCGACGCTAGCGGGGGGCGGGGCCGCAGCCCGTGGCGAGCGTGGCGCGCGCCGGGAGGAGGGGTACCGAGGCGTGGAGCTGCGCACCGCCCCGCGCCGCTGAGGGGAAGGGGCGGGGGCTCCGTCCGGCCCAGCCCAACCCAGGCCAGCGGGGGAGCTTCTCCCTTTCGGCTCATTGTAACTAGAGGAAGGCGCGAGCGGCACCGTGGGCGTCGTCGCTCGTGTCTCTTCCGGTCTGACCTGGTGTGGTCCGATCCGGCGTGGCGGTCTTTAGACCTGTTGCCAGAGGTGGCAGCGAGCGGGGGCTGACGTTGTGGCGAGGTGAGGCGTGATCCACTCACTACAGGCCGCGGAGGCCCTAGTGCACCGCTGGGCGCCCTGGGGGCCTGTCCCTCTTCACCTGGCTGCGTGTGCCCTCGGCTGTCGCCGCGCAGGCTGGTGGCGGATGGGAGCTGAACGGGAGGGTCTCTGGCGGGGCCGGGAGGGACCCGCAGTGACCTACAGCAGCACCCCAAGCCCCGGTTGGCGCTGGCTTCGGGAGTGTGGGCTTGTGAGGACGCTGCACATACAGGCGTTCTCTTGCCTGTGTATCACATGGCTTGGCTTGTGAAAGGAGAAGCCTCTATACGAGGTTTTCATCTTTTTTGAGTAGAAAATGACATTAACTTAATCTAAGAAAAATTCAGCTGTAGTAAAAAATAACTAAGGTAAAATAAGCTTACTTAGCATTAGCTGCAGGTAATTCAGTTAATTTTTAATCTCAAAGATGACTGTGTTTGATGGCCAGAGTGGTTCTGTGTCCTTACTCCCCTAGCCAGAGTAGCTCTCCATCAGACTGCAAAAGCAATGCCTGAAGAGTTTAAGAAACTTCTTGTAAATAGCCAGTTGAATTTTTGCCCCTGCAAAGTTTGCAGTGAGAATGTCAGACATCATGATAAGCTGTACAGTTTCCTATCAGTTAGCAACTGGCCTCACTTGCAACAACACGGAATAAGAAGGGCAGTGCACTGGTAACAACTGAGAATTGGATAAACAACCAAGAAAGAACGGGTTGCAGATCTAGTAACTATCACTTTGTTCCTGTTTTCTTACAGTTCTTCAATTAATTAAGTTAGCAGCATGTGCAAACTCTTGAGTGTTCTTTTATGTTAACCTGTTTTGAATAAAGTGTATTGTAAAAGCTATGAAAATTCTGAAGTTTCCCAGTAAAGTACCTTCTCACTGATCTCATTGTATAGCCCACTGTTTTCATTTTTAAGCTATTAATTCAATCTATTTTTGTTTAAAGGTAGATTTCTTGTCTAGGAATAAGTTTGTAAGTCCTAAAAAATCTATGTATGCTGTGGACCTATAAATTTCCATTCCAGCTTTTAATGTGTACTTTAAGTTATGTGCTTGGTACTTTTGGCAAACAATACTTTCACAGGTGAATTTCAGCATTTAAGGTTTGCTGTTATGTCTTCCTTTATGTAACTTTCCTACTCTGCTTTGCCTGTTATGATGTGTAGCTTATGTTTTGTATTTCATTGGTGCAAACAAATACAGTAATGCTTTTTGTCTTGCTGTCTATTTTAAATGTGAAATTGTGTACAGAAACATTACTTTCTACAATAAATTCTTGGGCAATTTTATCTTTAAAGCCTTTTCATTCTTAGCTGAAGTATTACAATATCTGAGTAAACATTCTTGACATTATTTACTGATCAGTTAGATAACTGAAAGCATTGGCAGGCTCTTTCTCACGCTCTGAACTGCATATGAATTCAGTTCTACCCTTTGGGTTTTTTTTAGAATTCTATACCTTTCAGTATGTTTTAGCCTCATAAAACAGTGGAAAACATAATGGGCATTGTTTTACATAGGTCATGCATCATCCAGAAAGAGATCCAAATAGTAATGCTATATAGACTCTTGAAGTTGTCTTTTTGCTTCAAGCCATCAATATAGTTTCAGGCTCATGAGTAAAATGATTGGAGGCTTTATTTTGTTTTCCCAGTAGTGTCTTAACTTGGGATTACTTTCCCTTACAGAATTGCATCTGGAGCTTGCATCTGTAGTACTTTTAATTTGCAAAGCATGATTCCACCAGCACAAGTAAAATACCTACTATTTTTTTTCCTCTTTAGGAAAAAATGTACCTCAGAGACTACTGATCTTGCAGAGACCTGCTTTGCCAGACAAGTGCCTCAGTTGGTCAGTTCTTAAGGTATATTGAACAAAATTATTTGCCTACTGAAATTGCCCTCTCCCTTATTTTTCCAAGACAATTTGGGCTTTTTTCCTTTCTATTTTGCAAAGACTGTGTGTGCATATAAATGTACTCCACATACTCCTGAAAGATGGTTTATGGTGAAGAGAGAACCGAATATGATACTGCTGAGTTTGGCTATAATTTTGCTGTACCAGCTGAACTTATTTGTGACTCCAAAGTTGCTGCTAACTCATGATAATGCTGCGTTAACAGACTGTGTGAAATCCTAGTAAGATATTTCCAAAATACTATTGTAACCTTCTCACTGAATGCATATGGTTAATTTGTGTAATTTTTGTGTTGCTATATGTATATGTAATTTTATTTTCTCTTCGTAATGTGCCTTTTAGGTGGTCTGCACTTGATTTTTAAAATATATGGAGATACTTAATACTGGAAATTATTGTGGGTGCTTGATTCAAATAAGGCTATGCTCATTAAAATTACAAGCCAATTAATCCTGTTTCCTCAAAACCATTTTTCTGAGTATACCATCTGCCATTTGCCTTATTTCTATTTTATAATGTTATGTATGTCTACACCACTATTTCGAAGTCCAACTTTTAGTACATGAAAGTACCTAAGTAGAATGTATCATCTCAGGATTTAGGCTAGTAAACTCATGCCAGAATCTTCAGTGGTATTTATACATGGACTGTTCATCATGCATGCTTGATGCCTGCTGTTGTTAATGCTTTCTGAATGCAGTCTAGGCATACCTTTGAAGTCTTCATGAAGGAGAGTAAAAGTAACTGTAAGATCCAGTTTGCCAGGTCAAATCTGTTCATGAAGTCCCATTCTTGACTGCAGGCAGTGGCCATGACTGGCTGCTACCCTGAAGTAGAAAGTAATTGGACAACTTAAAAGAGAGGTCTCAAGTATTGCCTCACAGCTAAGAATTTGTCCTTATTTTGGGAACTTATGTCTGGTTTCTCTTAAATGAAAGAGAAGCACTAAATTTATTCTTTAGATATTTCAGTATAAGCTTAACATGCATGCAGAGGGTGGGTTCCAGGGTAAACATGCTCCATTTAATTATGCTTAAGTTCTTAAAAGTTGATTTATGTTATCCAAAATCTGTCAATCGTAATGGAAACCTGGTGATACAAATGAAACCTTGTTGTTTTTTTTGCCATGGAAGAAAATCTCAAGGAGTTAATCTTTTTAGTCTTAGGAAAAAAAAGTTACTCAGTGTTTTACTAGCTGGAAAGAGTTAGCTTATCGTGGAAAATGCACCATCTCTACAAAGTAAGCAGCATTTTTAAGAGCGGAGTAATGCTTCTGCTAATAAAAGAGAATAGGCAAGATGTTATACAGGTTCTGACTCGCACCCTGGCCCACCACCATCTTCATTTTATAAATTTTTCAGGCATTGAGGGAAATAATTAAAAAAACCCAATCCTGTTGTTCTCATCCAGTGCACTTCTGGCCAACCCCTGAAAAGATTCGTTGTTATCCAACTTGTCTTTCAGATGTTGAGAAAATTGTACCATGCTCTTCAAACAAAATAGAATGTTGGTTACTAATTTGTATCTCACAGCAGTATTACTTGTGCATAATCTAATTGTTTACTTCTCAGATGTAAGCAATAACCCTTTACTACTTTTTCACTATGCTTGTGAATTCCTTTGGGACCTAAAAATCTATTTTTGAGAGTATATTAGCATACAGTACTTCCCCAATAAACTTAGGAAAGTTTGAATCCTTCAGGAAACTATGGGGATATTCTAAGTTTGGATAGCTGGCAACAAGTGTTCAAAGTCTCGTGGCAAATGTATAATGTTTTTAATTTCTTTACGAATCATGGCATGGGGTATTGTTCTAGCTGTGCTATATGTCAAACATTGAAAGTCTTCATAATACTTTTCAAATCTGAAAAATTAAGAAATAATACATTCACACTACATGTCCTCATGCCCTCACATATCAATATGATCTATATGAGTTCCCATTAATAAAATACATTGCAATTGCAGTATTGCTCATTATGGTTCTCCTTTTTTTTTGCATAAATCGGCATGCATTGTTCCTACATAACCATAGAGGGAAAAATGTAATTTTTAAGGCCTGCAATTCTTATTTAAAATATAAGTAAATTGGTGTTGCTTTCTGTCAGTGATCACTTGCAGAAAAACTGAGAATAAATAAGGCGATTTTGTGTTCAGATGATTAGTCTGTGATGGTTTTTACAAAAAAATCCAGTGATTTTAGAGATTATAAATTCCATTCCCTTACATTTCCAAGCATTTTGTGTTCAGCTCAGTCTGAGGTTGTTTATGTTCTGTAGCCGTGGAACTGCAAATTAAGTTTGGGGCTCTTCTGTTGTTGCATTTAATGCAGGAAAAAGGCCCCAATTTTTTGTCAGATTTTTTGAGCTTTGCAGCTGATACTTTTAACATTCTGAAATTGATTGTGTAAATTCCAGTTTTTATGTGAGTATTGTTAGTTGTGGTTTTGTTTTCATCCCCTAATTGAGACACAGGATGGGGTTATGTTATCATTTGAGATAGCTATCCTTGTTAAATGGCTAAAAAAGGGAAAAATCCCAAGTACAACAAAATATCAATTATCAAAATTTAATCTATTTTCAATTAATACCTTTTTTTTCCTGACATGGTTCTATTAATTTGGTACTTTTCTCAGAGAGCTAGTGTAGACAGGAAGTAATTTATTGCATAAAATAATAAAGGTACAGCATTAAAAAATTTCAAACTTTATTTGTAATTATAATAGGAAAAAAGTAGCATAAATCTGCAGAGAAGAAAGAATTCAGTGTCTGAAAAGCCTGTGGTCTAGAATGTTGATCCGGAAAGAATTATGTGATGAAAAGGTTGATGAAATACTGTTATTTTTGCATAACCAAGTGTAATCAATCAACACTAAAATGTTGAATTTAGTACAAACCACATCAAGTTGCTATTAAATTACTTCAAATTATTACTGGTTGTTATTTTAAGAAAGATCAGTTGTCTGTGATAAAGCCTGCTTCTAGAAGTCTTCTCTGACATACCCTGAGTCCTTGCCAGTGCTGGTTGTCTCTGAAGACTGAAGGGTCTTCATAACCTCATCAAGAATTAAGTCTCCAGTAGCCTACTTATTAATTGTACGAACTGGAAGAGCACCACTGCTGAATATATGCATTGTGTGGCAAGATTCCTGAGCAGCTCTTTGAGGTCCATTAGCTAGTCTGTTACGCTTTCACACCACTGCAGGTGTGTTCATTGGCTGTTATGGTTGCACCCGAAGGAACATGAACTGCAAGTTTGCAGTTCTAGATATTTTGTTTGAAAATGTTCAAAACAGACTTGAGATCAGAAAATTCCTTCTTCCTTCAGTCAGAAACTTTTCAAATAGTGTATTTTAGCAGTGTTCTTATAGCCATTGCTTTTTTTACATGCTAACCCAAAGATGAGTAGTAGGAGGAGATTGTTACTTTCTTTACTGAGGCTTAAATGACTATTCTGAGAAATTATGTATGGATCTTTTGAAGTGAAACCCTTCTGTTTGTAGTTTCTAGTCTGTGCATTTCATGTCAGCCCTCAGAAAAAGTGCTAGAGGTAATGAGGGTAATACGCTTAGCACTTTTTGTCTGTCTAGAAGCAGCAAGTAAGTTGAAACATGAACATGAGCCTTAAGCATCAGTAGACCATCTTCCCTATAATTTAGTAATAGAAGCAGCTGGGAGAGACACTGAGGAAGAGATTCTTCTCCCCTCTTTCTATATCTTGGCAATATTGATATGTAAGTGAAAAAAATGTGTTTGAGGGAATGACATTTTATGTAGTAGAAAGACTAAACAGTAATTTCTCTTGGACACTAAGTTTGTGTGAAAATGGTTAATGAGAAAGTCGTATGTGGTAAGTGAAGGGAGTAGATACAAATGACTGGTATTATGTGCAGGAAGGAAGAGAGGATGAGGATCTCTGTATTGGTTTTTCATATTCTGCTGCTAACCTTGGCACCACAGTTTAGTATTTCAGGAAGAGTACATGAGTGGAAATTCAGGCAAGCAAATGTAGCAGGTGCTGTTTATGACAGATAAGGATTAAAAGTGTTGTTGTAAGGAACAGGCAGAGAAGGAGAGAGCTCTACAGTGGATATCTTGAAGGCTGTTCAGGGAAACTGAGTTAACTTTGTGTGATACTGATGATTAGTGTGTTGGTTTCAGAGTGCACCAAGGAACCAGTGACATAGGAAGCCTTTCAGGTGGCAGTGTGAGAAACATTTGCCTCTGAAAGGTGGAATTAAAGCATCTGTATGTCTCTGTCAGTGTGTATTTCAGGAAAAAAAGCATGTAAAATGTGGTGAATGTAGCTGTTATTACCATGTTGATCTAGTCTAACAGCTGATGCAGGACAATGCAGGAATCATCACATAGCAGTTCTTTGCCATTTACTTCTGGTTTTGTGCTGAGTCGTCAACCCAGAAATGACAGTGTGGCACAGTAAAAATAAAATTAGTGGACTAATGATGGCACATAAGGAGAGAAAACATAGGAGTTGAAGATAAAAGCATACTGATCAAGACACAGTTGTGGAAAATGAGTGTCTTAGAATGATGTGTTTTAAGAGAGAGAAGCTTTGTCAGGATTTGCAAAGAAATAAAGTATACAGGTTGAGAATGTTGAGCTGGAGTGACATCACAGCACACCTATCCGTCCAGATCCTCAGCACCAAGGAACAGAAAACTTGAACGACACCTTAGCCTCATGGCTTTAACTATAACAATATAATCATGTAGCTAGCTACACAGAGAAATGCTGTAACTCCTTGCGTAGGCTTTTGTTTCTACCTAAGACCTTTCCACGAAGATCTAGTCTTTTATCCATTAGCATATATGAAACCTGTGTCAATATCAACATACTTTGAACATGGCTCTTGATGAGTCACTGGTGTTCCACCTTTGGGAAAAGTTATGCTTTCCAAATATTAGTTCACATTTCAGTAGCTAGACTGTGGCATGGTTGCTTGTGGAAAGCTGTAATTAGCAAAAATTATTACTATAGTTACAGAAATAGTAGTCTCAATTCAGGTTGGATGCTTAGGATAAATTAATTTATTGTTTCACTTCACATATGTTTCATTATTTCGTTTTGTTTTTCATGGTGGAAGCCCAAAAATTCAACAACAAAGGAATCTACTCTTCATTCTCCATGAGCTTTCTCTGCTCTCATGGTACTTAATTATACCACTTTTCCTTTTTTATGATAATGTTAAAATATACCAACTTCTCTTGCATTACTGGTACAGAGGGAGGCTCCCACAGATGTGGGGAAGCTTGCTAAAAGCTTGGTAAAAGCTCAACAACTTGTATGAGAAAAGATCTGCAGGGTGAGAGTAGCTGTCTTACGGAAGAGATGACACTATTATGTTATCTTGAAATCTTGCTAGGGTAGTTATTACAGATATGCACTAAAATCCAGATGAGATGTATCCCATTTCAGTTTTTCAATTAATTCAGGGCCGGGCAGTGTCTGGTGATATTTGCTAGACAGTAAGGTTCAAATTAAAAAGTTATACATGAGCTGTGAAGTAGAGAGAAACGCTGCTGAGAGCTTGCAAGCTTAAGGCACACACACTGGACTACGAAGTAAAGTAAATGATTGCAGTCTTACCTCAAACTGATGCTGAGATTTTATGTCAGCTCTGTATGAAAAATACTTTGTGTGTGGACACATCTTCAACTTGACTTTTTTGGTCATTTTTCAGAGTTAGCTTCACTCTCCTGGTTTCGTAATATTTGCAACTGTAGTTCATTTCACTTCTTGATAGCAACAGGAGTGATTTAGCAGTGTGTTGGAAACTGGTTTATTTTGCTTTTCTCCAGCTGTAGGTTAATGCTGTAGGGTAATAAATGTTAACACTGGCCAGCAATTCTGATTCTTGCATGTGTGCAATGAGTGTAAAACAGATGAATGTAACGAGGGAAGCCTGACAGTATTCTTTTTCTTTCAAGTTTTTCCTGTTTTCAGCTGAGTGATGGTAATGCATGGAAAAGACAAAATACAAAGCGCATTGGCTCATTCCTGTGTATCCATATAGGCATTTAACACTCTAAAAAGAGCTAAACTCTAAATGTCGTTCTTTCTTCATTTAAATGGTGAAAACCAGGTTTCTAAAAGCTATGTTTTCTCAGGCCAGCAGCAATGATGTGTTGTGTAATAATTAAAATTCTTGGTAATGCAGGGTCATTTAACTTTTAATGAATGAACTGTCCTTAGAATTTGTCTAATTCAGCAATGACCTATTCCTAGGCAAGTTATCTGCTAAAGATTCACAAATAAATTATCTGACAGATGTCTTTTAAAAAACTCTTTAGATTGCAACAATCATGCTGCTGTGCAACATAGATGTTTTGCAGCCCTCTGCAGCAAGCTGAGTGTTTCTTAAAAATGCATCTGTTCCCTCTTATTTACCATTTTTTTTGCCCAAGCAATGACTGGTGTGTTGCTTCAGGAATTTGTGTGTATGAGTAGATGTGTATACATATTACTTGTAACTATGTTTAAAATGTACTTATGCGTGTGTATGTTTTAACATACATATATGTATGTATGTGTATATATTTCTTTTTACATTTTAGAGCTGTGATGGCCAGTCACCAAGCAGAAGTTCAGAGTCTGAAGCTAGATAATGATTCAGTTATAGAAGGAATAAGTGACCAGGTACTGGTGGCAGTTGTGCTCAGTTTCACTTTCATTGCTGCTCTGGTATATACGATTTTAAGGTGAGAATATTTTGACAGGAATTAATCTACATATCTGCATCTTTAAAATTCCAACTTCCTCAACAGTTTTTTGCATTGGTATACAGGACAACTGCACTTTTGTGACATTAAGGAATTTATTGTTTTACCACTTACTCTGTTTAACTAGTTGCTTGGCAGAGTTTCATAATTTAATTCACAGTTAAAATGAAATTATGCATTTCTCAAAAGTGAAGTTTAACTCTCTTATCTTCAGACAATCAAGCTGAATGACGTTCATCATTCCTTAACACTGAAAATGGCTGAATTCACAATCTAGATGGCTGGTGTGTCATATTTCATTACAAAGTACAAATTTGTCAATAATGACTCCACAATTAAGGTCAGATATAATCTTCAAACGTGTGTTCTAGTTTCAGTCTCCTTCCACTCCTTTAAAAAAAGAACAAACAAACAAACAAAAAACCCCACAACCCACAAACCTCAGTAAATCGGCTGCTTTGTTTAAAAATTAATATGCTGGAAAATAATGGACTTTCTTGTGCTGCTTTCCGTAAAGCAAAATGTGAAGTTCAGAATTCAATAACTCTGATGTTCAAGTAATTAAAGCTTATTTTTCATTTCAGAGTGTTTCGTTGCAACCTAACTAATATCTTGGCCTTTGTGTTTTGGGAAAATAAGTCTGAGCTTCATATTTGCGCTTTTTTTTTTTTTATAGAAGCCTGTAGACTGCTGAACACAGTCTAAGTTTGACAACTAAGATAACTCAGTTTTAGTGATGCATTGGCATTATGGAATTTACTGAGGAACTGAGGAGGATCTGTCTGTATGAAAAGTATTAGCAGGGTAGGATGTATCTGAGAGCAAGCTACAAAAGAATCCAGAAGTGGGAAAGCTTGGCTGGGCTGCCAGGAAGTGCTGCTGCTCAGGACCAGGAGACAGCAAAGGAATCTAAGAGAAGTGTATGCACTTCACCTTGCTTTTCTTTCCAAGGCAGTTTCAGTTATTCTGATGGCTTCAGGAGTGCCTCTTTTCCATCTGCTCTGTCATGCTTTCTCTACCCCTTATACTGACATTTTTAGCATTTGTGACTTGGATTTTAAGTGTTTAGTTTAAAAGTAAACATTTTATTTTTGAGCTTTATAAAGGGAAGTAAGTTAGCAACATGAGAGAGAAGTGCGTGGAACAAGGATCTGCAGTGTACAAGAGTAGTGGGAGTTCACTCAGGATTAGAGTTCAGGGCAATAATACATTGATTTTGAAGGGTTACTTGGGGAGTGAGGAAAGGGCTAGTTACTAATGACTTCTGCATTGTCATGAACTAAGTAAAAAGTTTCAGTGGATCCTGTTACAGGCCCTGATGGTTTATTTTCTGGAGGAGCAAACAAACTCAGACACAGAGCTTCCATACTTTGGAAGTCTTGAAGCTTGTTTACCTCTGCATTTCATGACTGGCTACTGAAAGTCCAATCAGCATCCTCTTCGCTCTCTGCTGTGTCTTCTGGTACCTTCTGAAATTGTCTGTATTCAGCAGCATTTTTCCTCTACTTCCTTTGTAGTGTCTCCATCAAAATACGCACAGTATGGTAGAAAATTTGTACAGTACAAAAATTGTAGTAATTTTTATTTATTTAGCATTGAAGGGAGAACAGAGAAGAAAAGGAGTATTTTCTTCTCTAGTTATCTTAGGCAATACAGTGATCTGTGTGTTCCTTATACTGTATCCTTTACCCCAATCTATTTGTCACCTATGCTCTCTGTGCAACATCTGAAATACTTAACTTGGGTAGGAACAGGTCCTGGGTAAAAATACATGAAAGAAAGCTGAGAGTAATGAATAAGGTTGCAGGAACTGAATAAAAAGGGAAAGTAGGGAGCATGGAGTATCTTTTGCAGTAGATTTCAGGGGACAGAAGTGGAATATGGAAAGAACTGTTAACGGATATGGTTGTTTTACCTGTTTCCAGTAGGAAGAACTCAATGAAATGTCACATCAGGACATGAGCTGAAGGTCTCTTTACTTTTGGTGGAGAAACTTACTAGCAGTAATTAACATATGTACCAAGTTGCAGATGTCTAGTTCAGTTACTATAAGATACTTCTGCAAAGCCTGTATGTATTTGAGCTATAAATTTTAATGAAATACAGCCATATTTTTTCCATAATCTTTTAAACTTGTGAGTAGGTTGTCACATTACAAACAAGACTGTGAAAATTTAATTTATCCAACAAATCAAAGAGAGCCTGACCCTCCAGCATTTTGTATCAGAGATTCCCTACTTGTCCCAGACTACTTACCTGACTCATATTTAAGAATCTGCAAGTTAAAATCTTTTTCTCTCATTTTTCTATCCCATCATATGGTTTGATTGTAGGATCAAGTCAGGATTTCAGCAAAAGTGGGACTTTAATCCTTGGAAATTAACAATGGCTATCATTGCACAGTGATGAACCAGTTCCCATGACTACTGCCACTCACTTTCCCTGTGTGAGGCTGCATACTGAATGAGAAGGCAGCCTTCCTTCATCTGGTACTGATAGTTTGATGGGGCCCTTTGTGATACATAATATAATCTTTCCACGTCATGGAATTTTTTTCCCTCAACTTATGGAGTACTAACACTCAGAAATGGGGAAATGAAAAGATTCTGCATCTAACTTTATTTATTTATGGCTTTTGTTTGATAATGTCTTTAATTACATAGGACCGTATCGTTCTTCATTTTTTTCCTTTATTATCTCACATTAATTACATGACAGAAGTTATGAATTGCGTATGTCTTGAGCTGCGCTTGTTGACTCCTGGACATTGTGCACTATTCTACTACCTCAGCATCTTATGCATAAGTGACGGATGTTATACATACTGTACCTCTCTACAAGTGCTCTCATGTATTCAACATAGCATGGGATACCAGAGTAAAGTCATAAATGAAGTATTTGCACAAGGATGATATGCAAATATTGCCCAGGTAACTTTACCATATCTACCTTTTAGATTTGAGGACTCAAGGTTCTTCTTTGCATAGTATAGCTTTTCACTGGATAACACTTTATTAGCAAATTTGCAATTACGTGTTCATGAAGAAATCAGAATAAACTTGCTTATACTGCTTCCACTTGTTTTTTATTTTAATTGAATTTCATTATATTTAAAAGTTCTGGCAAACTGGAGGTGCAAAGTGTGCTTGTTTGTAGCATCTAAACAGGAAAATTGTATGCGTAACATGTATGACAGACAACATCCACAAAATCTGACTCATAGAGACCCAGGGTGGGCAAGAAGGTTTTTGATGTAAGAAGGTTTTATGATGTAAGCTTTCCATCACATAGCTTTAATAGGTGTCACCCACATTAGTGTTAAATAGATTTACTTTTTACAGATAACCATGTAATTTTTGGTGTGAAAAGTCTGTTTCTCTTTGAAGAATGAATGAAGGTGACAAAATATTAAAGATAGCAGTAATGCAGTACTGTGATTGCCCATGTGAAGGAAAATGTTGCAGAAGCTCCTAGAGCCATTGAGGAAGTTATGTAAATAGAACTGCAACCAGAAAATGTCCTAAAAATTCAGCCAGTCCAACCCTCAGTACTGACAGAGGATCAGCTTGCTTAGATCATCTGTGGAAGCAGTGCAACATGTTTTTTGATTTAATTTTTGGTCAAAGATAGATCACAGTATCTTGAAGTAACCTTTTCTGATTTTATACACTTAGCAGATAGAAATGCTTTTCCACCAACCTTAAATAACTGTGGGAAATATTTGCTTGTATTTATAGAATGAAAGCCTTACCCCATTCTCTTTTGTCTCCGTGAGTTCTGTATGAACTGACATTTCTTCATGCTCTCTAATGTTTAAAAAATGTGGGCAGTAGTTCATATTATCTTCTGAACTTCCTCCAACTTCTCTATGTGTTTTTATGCATTTAGCCCAGAATGAAAAACAGAATGCAGCTGAGACGTTGACAGTGCTGAGCAGAATATATCACCAGTGAAATCCATGTGAATAAAATAAAACTTAAAAATCAACAGTTTTGATTATGATATAATATTTATGGTAACTCGACACCTTTTAATTTTGTCAGCATCATTTTTCATTCAAATTCTCTTCCCATTGTGCTTTTGAATTTCAAACTTGTAATGTATCCAGCCTCTGTTCTTCAATGAGTCCCTTCCCCATGATTCCCCTTGGCATCTCTAACATGTAATTTTCTTCCTCATAAAGTTTTCCTTTTTTAAAAGTGATTTTAAAATAATGATTTATTTTTATATCCAGTCTGCTGATAGTGCCATAAATTCAACATTTGAAATCTAGGGAGTTTCCCTACTCCTTCTTATGTAGATGTTATGTCTTAATGTTTAACGTAGCAGATAAAGTTGAAATAATTAGGATTTTTCAACTCTATAATTTAGGTGCTGAGCGGGAAAAAAAAAAAGAAATTTACAAATAGACCAACAGCACAAAAACTAGCAGTGGAGGCAAAAATGAAAACTATTTCTACAAGATGAATATAAAAGCTTTCAAGCAACTTGATTTTTTGCAGGTTAATGGCTTAATTTTGTTTCAGATTAAAATCTAGTTCTAGCATGATTTAATGATTGATTATGGAGCCTCTCTGAAAAATCTTGCTGCTGTACAGCTTTAAATGTCCAGAGTAACTTTAGGATCTAGAATAAAAGTCCTGTTTCTTTAATTATTTTTGTACTTTCTTTAAAATCCTTTATAGCAGGAAATAATGATTTTTTGCTCTTTGTTCAAATATATTTTTTTGCAATCAGTTGTTTTTCTGTGTTCAGTTTTTCTTATTGCTTATATTTCCTTTCACAGAAATGAACATCAGAACATACACCCAGAAAATCAAGAGCTAGTGAGAGCTCTTCGTCAGCAGCTTCAAACTGAACAGGTGCTGTGCCAAGTGTTGGCATCATTCAACTACCTGTTTTGGGGTGGTGTAGATTCCTCTGAGGTTCTGGAAGAAGCTGGTCTTCAAAGCTATGGGAGCTTACTTACTGTACAGAAGCATCCTTGAAATTTATCAAATAATGAGATAACAGAAGTTTTTTTACGGATAAATTCAGTAATTTAAATTAAATATTAATAGCTGGTCAGTTCTTTTTTCAAAGAAGTTTTTTACCACAAGGTGGAGTATGTTAGATTATGTTGTATGCTTCCTGCAATATTCCTGGGAAGTCAGTGGTAAAGGAAAAGAGATCTGGTGTACAGCCTGTTGCCACAGGACAGGGGTTAGATGTTTAGACTGATAAACTCCGTGTAGCAGAACAATGGCACATCAAGGAGAGCCAGGCAATAAAGATTGACAGAGATAAACTTTTTACCAAAGCCGTTAGAGACAGGACAAACAGCAGTGGTTTTGGCCTGGAAGGGGTTAGGTTTAGATAGGATAAAAAGAAGAAATTTCTTACAGTGAGAGTGGTGAGACACTGGAACAGATTGCCCAGAGAAGTTGTGGGTGCCCCATCCCTGGAAGTGTTCAAGTTCAGGCTGGACAGCACTTTGAACAACCTGATCTAGTGACAGATGTCCCTTGCCTATGGCGGAAGAGTCAAACTACATCATCTTTAAAGGTCCTTCCAACCCAAATCATTCTGTGGTTCTACAATTGCATCCAGTTCTGACATGTAGGGCAGAGGATGGGAGGCTCTAGGCTAGTTTACTGGAAATTGCTGAGTCCCATCCCTTAAGTGAAAAGCCATACTTTCGGAGAGTATCGAAGAAAATCTTTCATTGTAATACTTCTTGAAATAATTACAGATTTTTTAACTGCAGTGCATATTTATGTGGAAGAAAAATACAGCAAAATGGGGAGAAAAAACATTTCATGGCAGTGACATACACAAGCTGGTGTTTATGCTTGGGCTTGGGAACAGTAAATACTGCAACTGGTAAGCAATGCAGCTCTGGCTCTACACAGAGCTACTTGGAATTATGAAGTAACAGTGTAGATCTGAGCTGTTAGTCATACTTAAGCATGTCTAACCTAACTTAATGTGAAGGACCAAGAAGGTTCATTCTTTGCAGTCTTTGACTGGATTGAAGCACATACTTATGTAACGGAGGGAAAATAATGGGCTTGTCACAAGAAGGACTTGTTTAGTGAATCAGTTCTTGCATTTAAGCATCTTTGATTTTTGAATTCAAATATATTTCTCTTTCATTTCACATAGCTTAGCATCTGACTCTTTGACTTAAAGTAAATGAACACTGGATTGATTATTGTTTTTTAAACTCAGTAGACCTATATAATAATAGTATCTCTAATACTTCACATTTCTCATCTGTTCCAGCAGGATGCTTCTGCTGGTGATAGACATCACTTCTATACAGATATGTCTTGTCCAGTCTGTTTGCAACAGGCTACATTCCCTATAGAAACAAACTGTGGACATCTTTTCTGTGGTAAGCAAGGAAAATCCCAAGCCTCAAAGATAAAACCAGAATAGAAATACAAATTTTTGGCACTAGTACAGTCTCCCTTACGCAAAGCTTTGTTTGGTTGTAACTCCTTATCTTCTAGTCTGTATCAGAATTTATATAAACTGTTGAGAAAATAAATTTGTGAATAAGCAGTAACTTTGAGAGTGTGCCATATTTTTTCTGTGTTATCAGGATTGAAACTGTTAATTTTATTGAAATTGAAATTGTTAATTCAAAAATGATGAGGAAAGAGAACATAATTTATTTCCAGCTAGTAAAAAAAAATGAAGAGGCTGAAAAAACACTTGGAAATTTACCATTTAAGAAAACTGGTTTAGAAAGAGTAAAAAAATTATTCTTGGTATTATCTTTATCTCAGAATGGTGTGGATTTTTTTTTGTTTTCTTGGATGTCCTGGAGAATTAAGACTAAGTTCACAATGCGTGAAGTGTTTTTTTTGTTTTAAGGCCCAGCTATTCAAATTCACATATAAATATCCTGTGTAGCATTTCACTTCTCCTTCAGGTTTCCAATAGTATTCTTTCACTGCATTCATCTAGTTTTACTGAATGTATAGTGTACACTATATATTAGTCATTTAAATGAAAAAGTTTATAAATTTGTAAAGGAATTAAAGTATACATATTTTTATATATTCCTTCACCTGTTGAAACTCTGATAATAAAGCCAGGTTTTTAGTATAAATTTTACTTCTCAATATTTTTGTGACTTCTAAATTTTAAACTGGTAAAATTTTGAATTATTTGCTTCTTCAGTTAATGATTAAGACATTTTCTGTCTTTTCCAGAAATAATACTTTAATTATTCAGTTAATAGCGTTGAATTTGAACACATTGGTTCTTGGTGCCTTCAGTGAATTCTGTATACAAAATTACACCAGAAAATATAGATTTAACCTAGCTGCTTATACTCTTCTGTTGTTTTCCTTGGCGTGTAACATATTATTTCAGTCTGTAACTTACCTTCATCAGGTTCCTGCATTATTGCCTACTGGAGGTATGGCTCATGGCTTGGTGCCATCCGTTGTCCAATCTGCAGACAAACGGTAATATTTCAAGTAATCATGGACCTGATAGTTTGGCTATCTAGTATAGGTTATCGAAAAAGCACATACATGTGAACTGCAATGGTGAGACTGACAGAAAAGAAAGTCTGAGAAGCTGAAAGAATATGGATATGTGAGGCATAGATGGCAGACATTAAGTTTCTTTGAACTTTTTGCTTTGCCAAATGGGTCTAAAAAATACAGACTGCTCCTGCAACTCAAATTTAAGTGAACAGCACTGGTAACTTAGCCATTTTCCTGTAAAATGTAAATGTATATAAAACCAGAAAATCCTAAGATCCTAATAATTGTTCTTCTATGCTTGCTGTTCAGGATGTTATATATTATAACTTCTTTAACAGAAATTGCATCCAAAGGTCCTGGCTGTTGTGGAAGGCTGCCAGTATGCAGTATACTACTGGTTTCTGAGACATACCCTCTCCCTTCCTTCTCTCCCTGCCAGAAAAACTATGTCAATTTCTTTTTTTGTCCCTATTTTTAGTTTGTATGCATGAGCTTTGTAGAGCAAGTATTAACTTACTTCCTACGCAACTTACTTACATTGTCAGTTTGAAATATGTCCCTGCAAACTCATTAACACTTAAGATCTCTGAGTCTTATAGTGTATGTTTGAACAAAAGAACATTTTCATTTTAACAATGCACAAACTACAGAGCTGGTAACTTCTGATGAATAATATACTTCATGCTCTGGCCCATACATTATATCCTTCTTTGATTGCATGTATCAGGCAGGACAAAAGACTAAGAACACAGAGGAAGGAAAGACAAGTTGTTATGACTAGGGTAAGAATGAGTAGCTTTAGAGAGTAGCCAGTGAGGAGAGAGACTCAAAAAATAAAGATGAGGAAGATGCTTGCATGATTATGCATTTACTCTCACCCTCTAGAGTAAGAAAAGTGAGGTCTGATTTACAAATGGGGGATGGAAGTATGTATGCATAAACAACTTGAGTTGTACAGAAGGTTTGTGGCAGGGCTAGGAGTTGAATGTAGATTATCTTCTCATGCTGTCATTTGCTAGATGTGACTGCTGCACAGATATAAGATATATATTTAGTGGTATAGAGGGAGCTTTTGAAGACTGTAATAATTTAAAGTGCTATGCATTTTCTATTTCCTATGATAATCTGTCTCTTATTCCTGGACATAGCTTCCAAATACAAGTGTTAAGTTTTCAGAGACTCCTATACAGAAAAATAACATAAAATATATGTGAATGTGACCCTACGTATTTCTCTGTGTTAGTGTCAGGAGAATGGAGCCAGGCTCTTCTCGCTGACAACCAATGACAGGACAAGGGGCAATGAGTACAAACTGGAACACAGGAGGTTCCACTTAAATATGAGAAGAAACTTCTTCACAGTGAGGGTGACAGAGCCTGGAACAGGCTGCCCAGGGAGGTTGTGAAGTCCTCTTCTCTAGAGACATTCAAAACCTGCCAGGACACCTTCCTGGGTAACCTCATCTGGGTGTTCCTGCTCCAGTGGAGGAATTGGACTAGATGATTTTTGAGTGCCCTTCCAATCCCTAACATTCTGTGTTAACCCAATAACATTGCAGAATTCTCTGTGCTTACAAAAGCGCTCAAGATTAATATATTTTTCTGTTAATTTATTATTCTGTTTTGTTCTCCTTGGTCATGTTATGAATGTCCATATGAAAGTGTGAGTTTTGCTGCTTGTTTACTGAAATGCAAGGCCATTCTAAAGAAGGAAAAAGAATGTGTGTTTAGAAAAATTTCCTGTAAACTTCTCTGGGAGGGTTCTTATGCTTGTTTTTAACAATTTTTTAAAATTAATATTGTGTAAATAATTATAAGCCATGAATTTATTAAAACTTAGCAGCAGAATCCATGTTAGTTGTTTTCATTTTATTTCACTACTAAATTTTTAAGTAAAAGTTTGTTCTATGTACTTAACTGAAGTTAACTGTTAAACTTTTCATTTATAGTTCACAATGCCTGCATTTAAAAGACAGTTGCGCATGTAACAAAGTCTTCCTGCTGTGCCTAGGTAACATTGTTTTTACCGCTCTTTGGAGAAGATCAGCAGAATGCAACGCGAGTATTACAAGATGTCAATGATTACAATCGGAGATTCTCAGGACAGCCCAGATCTGTAAGTTTTGGACAAATTTGGATGGAAGTCACCGATTTTAGGGGAGGCTGGGTTCACTTGTTTGTTGTGTTGGGTTTTTTTTGTTTTTCCCTGGGGTATGGATTTTCTCTTTGTGATGCTTAGGGACTTTACCACTTTTCGTTAGGAAATTCCCGTTTATATAGTTAAGGCAAACCCATGACCTTGAAAATATTTGTTTGTAATTTGTGGAAACATATGGAAATCTGCATTTTTGTTGTGAGTGAGAACTACTAAGACTTGAGCTCCCTATTCCTATGTTAAGATCTTTTAAAATTATGAATAATTTATTTGAAAGGATTAATAATTAGTCAGTAAAAATACTTAATTAAATACATGACCTGCAAGGAAGAATAGTCACTGGATTAATCTCTTTACACTGATAAGAAGAATCTAAAGTTCTATTCTGTGCCATTTTTCCTCAGATTTCAAGCTATATGCTGTCGTTTTTGTTTTTTTTTTTTTTCTCCTAGATTATATTACAATCTTTATTCTGTTCGCTGAGTGAAGAAGACAGGGTTGGTTTTATATAAATAGCTAAGAGAACTTTAGAAAGTCAGACTCGTGAGCGTGTCTTCTGTGTGCATGTTCTGATTTGCAAGGTGAAATGCATGCACATGCATACTAGTAACTTCCCTACTTCCTCTGTTCATTGGATTTGGATTTAATAATAAAACATTAGCAAGAAATATTTACAATCCAGATAGACAAAAAAGATATGAGATGGTGGTGTTGTGGGGGTTTTTTTGTGTTGTTTTGTTTTTCATGTTCAGGTATGCTTTTGATCCAGAATAAATTGAAACTACCTTTCAGGCTCCAGTGGACCTCTCTGTGGGCTCTGTGTCTAGTCCCTGATGACCTGTCTGAGGTCATGCCAGAATTCTGCATTAAAGCCCTAATAGGACAAGATTTGTGCATGGCGTATTGCCTTAACCACATACAAAATTCCTTTCTAGAGAACTTTTTCAACCTTAACAATAACTCATTTTAACATCATGGCTCTCTGTACAGTAGAAAAGGAACCAGTATATAAAAAAAAAAAAAAAAAGCAAAGTTCACCCTCTCTACACATCACAAGAAAAACATTAGTATTTTCTACTGAGCAATCCCTCAGTAAGATGACGGAATCATAGTAGAAAAATAGGAGGGAACCAGGCATAGGTTCATTTAAAGGTTCTTTAGTTTAGTTGAAGCTTGATCCATTGTTTGGAAACTTGTGTGAATCAGTGGTTTTATGCCAGGGGAGGGGGTGTTGTGTTTCTGAAGAACTGCATCCTGTTCTACTTTACCTATTTTTTTTTCTTGCAGTCCCTAGTTGTCTTCCATTCTGATCCATATTTCAGTCCAGTTAACCTGTTTGCTGTTTCTCACTGTCTCAGTCACTTGTTTTACTGTAGTGATCACTGCTTTTCCTTCTTGATATTAACAGATGCCAATGTATTCTGTTGTGAGTTAAATGTATGTTTTGTGGTATAGAATCACAAAGTTTAGCTGTTTATTGAAAACATACGTACTCTAAATCTGACATTTTACCCAGGAAAACGAAGTCCATGAAGTCTTATCTTACTTTTTTGTTGTTTTAATTCTAATGGATTCCAGAGGTGTAATGTAGTAATAGAAACTCCAGACTAAAAGAAAGACCCGTTCAGCTTCGGGCTGTTGGTAAATCAAAATATTAACTTTTGCTTTTGTTCTTTGTAGATTATGGAGAGAATTATGGATCTGCCCACTTTATTGCGTCATGCTTTCAGGGAGATGTTTTCTGTTGGGGGCCTCTTCTGGATGTTTCGCATCAGAATATTCCTCTGCTTGCTTGGAGCCTTGCTCTACCTGGCGTCACCTCTGGATTTTCTTCCTGAAGCACTCTTTGGAATTCTGGGTTTCTTAGATGATTTCTTTGTCATTTTTCTTCTGCTGATATATATCTCTATCATGTACCGAGAAGTAGTGACACAGCGACTGAATAGATGAAATAGACAAAAATGGTCCAAATGCGGAGGAGGCTGTGGAATGTTTAAAAAGAGAACTCTAACATAAGTATGATAAAGCAAGGCACCTGTGTACAGTTTCAGTAGTTACAATTTCATAGCTGGTCATCTTATATAAATATGAAGGGTTAGTATGTGGTGATGTTTAACTGGAATCTTTAATCTGTGTATTACATGTGCTTCATATAGATGAGGTTAGTTTTATAGCGTAATAAACAAACTTCATCTGCTTCCACCTGATAAACAATGGTATGTCATCAAAACAGAAAAAACTTTTTTTGTGCATGGTTTGTGAAAAAGGAGTTTTAGTAAAGGACTTCTAGTAAAAAATGCTTTGGGGTAATCTAGGCATGTATAATGAAATTCAGAAATTCTTCACAATACAGTTATCACAGCTAAATTGTTTAATGTCTCTGTTGTGCGATAGAGTTTTTAAAAATAAAAGTAGCATTGTGTGCCTCTGTGGAAGAAACCCAAGGACTGTGTTACAGTTATCATTCTGCAGTTTGCTGTTGTCCACATGCTTCACAAAAACAAGGAGAACACCTCAGTATTGCTTGAACTGCACCTAGTACGGTTGCATGCAATTAGTACAATTTTATTTTTATATTTGGGAATATACACACAGTATCTGATCTAGATAGAGAAACCAGTATTATGTACTACCAGACTGGTTAGTGCTCTATTTTTAAACAGGAGCATGTTTTTTCTCTTCATGCTTGTTTATTTGGTAGGTACGTATCTTGGAAGCAGGGTTTTTATGCTGCTTTGGGTCAATGCAATGTGTCTGAAGTGAGAGTTTGCATTCCTTTGGTTGCATTAAAACATTTAGCTAATGGAGAGAACCCTTGAAGTTTAGACAGTGTTTGAAGAAGAGAAGTCAGTACTGGATGTTTGCACTGCAGAACTTTACCTGAATGTACATACTGCAATATAGGTGTTAAACAACTTAGATATTGAGACATTTGTTTTTCTATTGGGGTTTTATTATTGTTTGGCTTGTTGATTTGGATGTGGGTTCTGATTACCTTGAAAAAAATTTGTTATAGGGGACCACAAAAAATGCTGGAAATGTTTTCAAAAATACCAGGGTATTAATTAACCTTAAAGTTGATTTTTTTTTAATGTTGAGTTCAAAATGTGCTATCATCACTACAGAAGTAATTTGAAAATATTTTCATTTAAATAAATTAATCCCACTAGAAAGGTCAAGGATATGATAGATCTACGTACTTTTTAGCCAGCAGAGGAATTATAATTGCCATTTCATTTTAACTTCCTGAGTACTTGAACGACAGTGATTAGACAGGTGATTCTTTGTGTGTTTACATGTATGGGATGAGGCTTACAATGAAAGGGACATTCTCACAACTTCTCTGTTTTGCCCCTGCAGGTGTCTTTTCTAAGCATGTGCAGGGAGATGATAAAGCTGGCACCTGACATGTCAGTGGTTGCAGTAGGAGATTGTCCTTCAGTGTTTTAAATGACATTCATTTCAAAGTAAATTCACTGATTCTTCATTAGAAAATTTGCTTTTGAAAATCCAAAGATATTTTACAAATGAACTGGAAAGCTAAATTTTTCCTTGTTTTTCCTTGTTCGTTATTGATGGGCAAGAGGAGAAACAAGAAGTGAAACGAGGGGAAGGAGGAGAGCAAGACAGAAAATGACATTTTTGGAAAAAAAATCTGTTGGTTCTTGAGCATCTTAGTTGAGCTTTTTCCTTTGTGTTGGCATCACTAATGTATGGTAATGGTTTAGTGGCTACCTCAGTTAAAAGTTAAGGTATTATTGAGTAAATGTGGGATACTCATTAACTGTTGGGTAAATTTACAAAGAAAGACAGTAGTTTAGGATGTTAACTAAGACAGGATTTTGCAGTTTTGCTGTAAGCATTGTTTTGGTTTTGTTTGGATTTTTTTTTCCCCAAGAGATCCAGTAGACAGCAAACTCAAAAAAAAAAGAGTATTTTTCTTTTCTCCTGGAGTTTAGCTTGTGGATCTGCTTAGAGAAGAGTGTGAATTGCTGTTGTAGAACAACTGGAGTCTGTTCATAGAATCTGTTGATCTAGTACCTCCTCCATATGTTCATTCTATGAATGTGCTTATACTTCTTCCCATTACTCTTTACATCCAGAGAGGATCTAGATGTATGTGAAGCTGCTTATCACAGATTTATTTTCATTGAGCTCCCCAATGCCACATGCTACTGTGAAGTTCATGCCAAAATATCCTTCTAAGGGACCTTTTGTGTACCTGAAATCATGCACAAGCCACATCTGAGTAGCTATATAAAGTTTGTATTGTGTTTCTTCCTCCACTACATTTCTGCTAGCCAGAAAGGATTCTCTCAGAGGCTTCTGCTTATTTTTGAATATTGAGTAACATTGTAAACTTAAATTCAACACATTGAATGCTTGACAGAATTAGGACCATCCTTCCTGTTCACCAGTATGTATGCTTGCTTGTGGAGGAATTTTTTTGGTCCTGCAAGCCACTTGATACATAGTATTATGACTTGCTCAGGCCTTTTTTTAAGCACCTGTAATGTGAAGATGTATCTGTCCTGCGGCGTTTGGCTGCTGCTCCTTTACGCAAATCTGAACTAACTGTGAGTTAGCTGTCTTGGGTACTTAGCTCACACTTAACTTAAATGTTTAAGCTCCCAAGAAGCTGGAGATTAATGCATGAGCATGTAGGATTCCTGAACTGTGTGCTACCAAGTTGTTCTGGCAGCAATATTAAAGGTAAATGCAAGAGCTGAGTACCAGCTTCAGGATGTGAAAGAACTATATGATGCTGTGTGGAAAGTGACTGCGAACTTTTCTGTGGTTTTGTCTCCTGGAATGGGGCAGCCGTGTCCCTAAGGGGGAAAAGAAAGAAAGGGCAAGCTTTAGCAGCAAATAAGAGATACAGAGAAAAAAACATAGTTCTGAAAACATTCTTATGGCTTCCCCAGAAACTGTGAAATATTTGATTGTTCCAGCAATATTAACAAAGAGAAAAACTAAAGTTATACTTAACAGCTCTTACACAATTGTAGCATCTTGAGGCCTAATGATCATCATTATGACAAGTGCTGTACAGAGCCATCTGTTTGTGTTGTGTCCCACACCATTGATGTCTATGAGGAAGAGGCAGAACAGTGTGATTTGGGGATACAGTTTTGCCATAGGTTTCATAGAACTGTAGCAATGACCTGTGTGTTACACTAGATTTTTAAGACAAAAGGATTTAGACCTACTTATTGTTACTTTTAATTATAATAAAATGCTATTAAAGTAAGAGATTCTCTTGATTTATTTTATTGACTTTCTGGGAGGAAAATTCTCCATTCCCTGAGCTAAAGCTGGTGGTAACTCTTTTGCAGTCTTCATTGATTCCAGTACAGATGATTAATTAGCATCTTCAAGTATCAGTCCTCCATGAAAACAAATGCACAAAGCAGATGGGTGAGAAGCCAGTAAGT
Source organism: Patagioenas fasciata (assembly GCF_037038585.1). NCBI lineage: Eukaryota > Metazoa > Chordata > Aves > Columbiformes > Columbidae > Patagioenas > Patagioenas fasciata. The sequence continues at coordinate 40,695,247 of NC_092560.1, forward strand.
GAAGTAAATGGAAGGAAACAGGAAATAGTCTCTGTGGGTTTACAGGAAAGACAAATGTTGGGGTGAGGCAGGGAAGAACTGGATGTGACTGGCCTGTGCTGCAATCCTGTGCTTTACCTAATCCATGTTGTGGAAGACCTCTGGGCATCAGGAAAACATGATCCATTCTGCTAAGGAATGTCCAACAAGTCTTAGCTGAGAAGTCCAGTGCCAAGTTGCGCCAAGTCTTCTGGACTCAGAGGTGAGCTTTGCAGCCTGCTTTGGTACATGGTTCCAGTGTTTATGCAAAAACATGTAAATACATATTTAGTAAGAAGTTGTTAAATCAGGTTGAAATCTTGATGGGTACGCACATGTCCTTCCATCTGATTCCTCTGTGCTTGCTGTGGGAAGCTCAGCTAAATACTCCAGAGTTCCTCAGCCAAGGCTACCAGAGTAGCTGGCTGTTTTAGAAGGTCTGTTGTATAGTTGTAGTAGGTAGGTTTTCTGCTTCCAGCTGCCAAGCAAACAGGCAACTGCCCATCAGTCATCAATACTGGAACCCATGTGGGCGTTGTTTCAAGAAGACAGAGCAGTAATCTCATTACCCCAGTTTCTTTGAGATGTAGTGTCCTAGTGGGTTGCCTTCTTCCCTGTTATGGGGACTGGGGTGTTGACCTGGGGAAGAAGCTGCTAAATTTCATTCCATTTATGATACCCTCAGCTCAGGGACCTGCAGCTGTTCAGGGCAGAGATAGAGCTGCACCTGCTGTTCCTTTGTGGACCACATATCATTATACTGTCTTGTAAGTAGAAGTGCTTTCTGTAAACCAGATCTTCTGTTCATTCAGAGAGTGAGAAGCCAATCCAAGTTACAAAATAAATAATACCACAAAATGAGGCAAGCAGGAGGTTAGAGTTGAGTTTCCTATACTACAACTTGGATTAAGTCTTTTTGTATGCCCCTGCTCTGTACCACATTGCCTTATGTAATATGTTTGTCACTTCAACAGCCATATAAGATACATTTCATCCGTCCCTAGGTAATCTCAGATCTTGCCACAGGTATTTCTACTGTACTTTCCTGTCAAGTGTTAGGGCTGCTTTGTCAAGTGGATTAGGTTAAAGGGTGTGGCAGGGTTGGGTAGAACAAAAAGGGTCCTCTTAAAGAAAATTCCTCATTGTGTGATCTACTCTTATTGATACTGTATGACCCTGTATGAGGACATCTAAATATCTTGTCTCTCTTTGTTTATGCAAATACTAGATAAAAGGCACAAGAACATTGAAAACTCTAGAAAAATATGTCCATGAGATGTTGGAGAGACTGATATTATGCCTATAGGGTGGACTGAGGAAGTCTTGAGTCTTCAAATATTTTAAAAGCGGATGCTTTTCTCTGCACTAGGTATGACTGGAAGAGGTAGCAATGATCTTGAATTGCAACAAATGAGACTTAGATTAGAAGAAACTTGCTCAAGTGAGTTGGCAGAGGATATTGTCCGGGGCTTCTGAAGGCAAGCTAACATCTGTGGGGACTGGTTTCTGCACTGCTAGTCCTGCCTGGAAAATGGGCAGATGAATTAATAGGTATCTGCTTTCAATGCAATGGGTCTGGGCCTTAATAGACATGGGACCAGAGAAGTCCTGATCTGACACAGTCTATCCTTGCTGCTGGTGTTTCTGACAGATGTAACCTATACGCATCAGCTGGCAGACCTGACCAGCTTACCTTTCCCCAGGAGTTTTGCTGAACAGTAGTGTTCAAAATCCCTGATGTAATGATATGGCTCCACCTTATTTCAGGATACCTTAATGATTATTTACAATAATATTCCATTTTATTACAAAAACTGTTTATCCCACATTTTCCAAGAAGAGGATTATTTCTCATGATTAACAGATGCTTAATTGGTGGGAGGGAAGGAGAGGGGAAAGGAACATAATTGATAATATTGAGTCAATTGCTTGTTGCTGACAGGTAGCTGATGAGGAACCATGGCTGTATCAGGTGTTACTAATAGCTTGGCTAGAATATGTTTCATGGAAAGCTGTTCAGCTTCACAATAGCATATGTTGTGCTTCACAGTCAAGAATAATTTTCGCCCCCTCCCCCTTTCTGCCTTCACTCTGGAAACTTATTTCTTCTTTAACCAAGATGAGGAGGCAGCAGAACCTGAAAACAATATGCCATACTTTATACAGGGCTGTGCAAACAGTCCTGTATAAACCACCTCTTTCAGGGAGAGGCCTCCCATCATCCCATGTGACGTGTCCTCACTCTCTGAAGTAGAAGGTCATGCTTTTGTCTTTCTTGACATTTTTGCCATCTAGGCACCAGCAGTTGGTGTTGCCTGATGATGTTGCCTTTGTGCCTGGGCTCTGAGGAGAGTCACAATACTCAATTTAACAGAGATTGTTTCAAAATAACTATTATAATCAGTGAGCTGTTTTATGACAGTCTTTGATTTATGTTTTCATCCCATCTAGGGTCTTCAGCATCCAATGAAACAACCTGACAGTGCTCTAGTCTCATTCCTCTTTTCCTTGCAGGTTTTTGTTCATCCCCTTCCCACTTTCTCATTGTGGTGTGTAAGGACCACAGTAAAGATCACAAAGCAAATTTTGATTAATCTCTTGGTTGTATACCACAACAGTTTACACCTTGCCCCTGAATATTCCTTCCAGCCAATGCCTCAACTCATGCATCAAGAAGGAGGGAAGGTAGAAACGTGTCTTGTTAAATAGTTAGATTCCTCATGTAAGAGCATGAAGAAGACAGCTTGGTACAGCCCCGTGGTCCTGCCTCCTCCCCACACAAGGAACTGGGCACCCTGGGTCTGCTGCCTTTCCCCAAGAAGGATGAAGTACCTGAAACCCAGCAACTTTTTGTCTTGTGCCTAAAATTTCCCTCAGCAGTGTCTCCTGTTTTGATAACTGCAAGTATACAACAAAGACCAGAAGAAGCATGGCATCAAAGAAGACCTCCAGTTAGGCACGGCTGTATTTGCACCTGGGAGGCTAGAGAAGAGCCCATGTACTAAAGAGCTATTGCATAGTTTCAGTCACGTCTGTTTTTCTCTGTCCCTGAGGTTGTCAGGTAGAAGTATTTTCTGGATGAAAAACAAGGCACTGCTTTGAAAATAATCTCTATGGTGTTACCCTTTATTTACATACAGGTATTCCAAGTCCCTGAACTTCTTGTTCTCAGCTTCCGCAAGCAAGGATTTTCTCAATATGGAAACATGAACAGAGAACTCAGTAATCATATTGCAACTGCAAGAGCCCTTGCGGGGAAACAAACAAACAAACAAACAAAAACATATAAGACACATTATTAAAAACACAAGGACTGGCAACATGGTGTCAGCAAAGCTGCTTCTCTTGAAATCCTGTAAACTTCCCATTCTGGGCTGCCAGGCAAAGCCTTTCCTGCATTCAGATCTTTGCTGTTGATTCACTTCACCTTGCTCAGGAGAAATGAGTGATTGATAGCAGTAATTGTAGATGTTAGATTGGCAGCAATAGTAGCCATGCTAGCCAGCCCCAGCAGACTTTTCCTGCCCTAAGTCTTGCTCCACAGTGGGATGCTGCCCCCACTGAGTGCCTCACTGGCTTCTGGGGGCACTGTAGATGCCACAAGAGATCCAGGACAGAGGGAATGGTGGAAACACCTCCTTGCATCAGAACTGTTTCATTTGCAAGGAATGGAAGAAGGAATTAGGTGAATCCTCACCCTTCTAAGGAAAGACAGGTAGAGAGGGAACCAGGGGACCACCCACCTGCTGGCAGATGCCTAGAAGAACAGCCTCCAGTAAACTATACTGCCTTGCGAAGGGCCCTGAGATCAGATCTAACAGGGGTGCATGTTGATCCCATGAGAAGTGTGAGACAGACAAAAAAGCAAAGACAGGGTGCAGCTGCAGCCTGTGCACGAGTCCCAGCATTGGCAAGCTGATGGAGAGGAGCCACAGCAAGGCAAGACTTGCCCCACTTCAACCTCAGTGACACAGAGCAGCTTCTTCTCATGTCAGAGAGGCAAGCCCATCCCTAGGGCCAGGGCTGAGCTGAAGGTGGCAGCTGACCCAGCACCCCTGTGAGCCAATGGGATTGTTAGGACGGTGGGTCTTCTCGTGCTGTGCTCTTTGATGTGGCTGCAGGGCTCTTCAGCTTTTTTGAGGGGCGCCTGGCTTTTCCAGGTCTATGCTGTTGCCTTTCTTTGAATTGCTGCAGACAGAGTGACCTGAGGCCAGTGGGAATTAGTTAGTTGCACAGCTCCTCACAAAGGATCACAGCATCAGCTTGCTTCTGTCCTTCTTGATTTGGCCCAGGGGAACAACTCCTTGGTAGTGTTGTTCCTGGTAAAGACGGTTGCTGATAACCAGTGGCTGCACAGCCCTAGCTCTTCCTGCCATTATGTGAAGTTTCATGAACAGACTCAGGACAGGTGGGGTCCTCGAAGTAGTGCACCCAATCTTTGTGTCTTGCCTGATTCTTTGTAGGCATTTGCTGTCGCTTCTTTAGTAATCTGTTCTTTCTGTGCATTTTCCTTAAGTATTTATGTTTTCTTTGAGGAGCTGTATCCTATAATCTCTCCTGCCTTTGCGTTTACCGTACACTTGGGATTTGCTCCTACATATAAACATTATCGGGGTTCTGCCTTAGAGCCAGCCGCTTGTCCTTATAGCATGTGAAAAATCACAACAGATAGACCCTAAATGGTTAAACTTTATTAGGTACCAAAATGTAGTGAAAATAAAATAATCCGAATGGGAAAGGGGAATCAATTTGGGGATTAGTCATTACTGAGTAGGATTTACAGAGGAGTAAAACCAGTGTAAAAATGTAAACTAGTTTTGCATCCACCCACCATACCATGTTTGCTTGCTACGAAACACCAAGCAAGAACAAGTAGGCACATCATCTGATTTACTGCAGCAAAGGTCCACAGGTCAAAATAATCTAGCAAAAGAATGACATGGCAGATAGCAGATGCACATGCCTGAGCTGGGAAAGACCTGCTTACAAATGCAGTGCCCACTGGTCCAGTGGCCACCATGGGGTCCTGCAGCCCAGAGATCTGCCTGCAGGTCTTGGTATTGCCTGTGTGCCCATTCTCCAAGAGGTGTTTCACAGGGACTCTTGCAATCAAAAATATTTTCCTCCCAAAGCTGTACTCTACTCCTTCCTGCTGGCACAAGGTATATCAGATCCTTGCCTGCAGACAGTACTGCAGCATTGATGAGGTTGTCAGCAGATGCACTACCCCATGGAGAGCAACTTTTCCTCCAATACTGCCCTTTGCAGTAAGGATGCAGATCAACCCCCCTGTGTCCCAACAACCTTCTCATGTCTTTCTCTGACAGCCCTCTTCCACCAGGCCCTAGACACCTCCCAATAGATGGCAGCAGCCTTGCACCTTGCCAGTGCACAAGGCTCGGCACTGTGCACAAGGATAATGCTTGCATCTGGCAGTTTTGGGGACTTTTTTTATCCCTAATCACCCAAAGACCTTTTGTTTTCCAGGCAAATGTAGTCTAATAAACAGATTTCAGTCTATTCTGTACCTCTTCCCATGGCCTTAATGAATACCTCTTCTTTTCTTCTGACAGCATCAGTACTGCTAAATTAAACCAAGCTGGCAGCTTGCTCACAGCCCCAGTTTTGGGAGTCTCATGAGTACAGGAAAGTCCTGGTTTATATTAACCCTCCTTCTCACCCAGACTCATATTTCCTGAGAAAAAAATTATATCAGGAACCCAGTGTCTACAGCCTTGTATGCCAAAAGAGGAACAAGAAGAAAATAACTGCTGAACTCCTGTTTTGCTAAGTTTTATATTTCTGAAATATGCTCGTGCTTTTCTAGGTCTTGAGTCCAATCAGCTTTCGAAGGTAGTATTTGTCAGCACTAATGCTTCTTTTCTTCCCTTCCTCTCCTACTATAAGTCCATTTCCTCTCCCTTTTGTCTTTATGGCTTCAGAGACAGCTTTTCCTCTCCCCATTGCATGACTGGGAGAGTTTCTGCTTGCTTATTCCTCTCCTCTCTGTCTGCATCTTTGGTGAGACATCTCTTCACAGAAAGCAACAGAAGGGTGAGGAAGGTCCTTCTGCTAAAGACCTCAGCATTGGTGTTGTAAAAGTAAAAACCATAGGCTCCAGAATATGTGTGAAGTTTTAGATACATTTCCCCCCTAATTTAAAAGAAATAATTATGACAAGCCATCTGTTGCTAATGTAAAAAAAGATGTAAATAGATGATACATAGTTTATGGAGTGTCACATGAGTGCTCCATCTGCTGTGGGGAAAATCACCATTCCCCAGCAACAACACTGGGTTCTGATGTGCAATTCAAGGGTTTGGAGCAGCCTTAGGCTTTCCAAAGGCATAGCCAGCTGCAAAGGCTGCCCCAAAACAACTCAAACAAGGGTGGATGGAGTAGATGTCTGCATATCAATTCTTCCTCTTTGTTTTTCTGACAAGCAACAATATTGGCTATGTTGGAGACAGTGTTAAGTTTTACCTTTATGTGCCTGTTTCAGACACGTTGCAAACTCAGGGATCCTGCTCCCTTATTTACATTTTCAAGGTTCACCTGACAGCTAGGAATCTAGTGAGCTGTATCTCTACTTAATGACAGCAGAAGGCTGCCACGTGTCAAAGTAATTGGGCAATAAAGTGGCAGATAAAACTCAGCTTTGATGAACATGAAGTAATGTATATTGGGGCAACAGCAATCCTTGCCTTGGCTGCAGACTGATGGACTCCATGTCAGTTGTTGTCATTCAGGAAGAGACCCAGGAAGCGCTGCGAATGGTTCAGTGTGCTCAGTAGTGGTCAGAAGTGGAAATAAAAGGTTGAGAATCATGAGGAAGGGAATAAAGGTAATTAATTAATTTCATTAATTAATTATCTCGTGTGTCTGCACCATGAGTCTTCTGCCTAATTCTGGTCTCCCTATCTTAAGATGGGTGCAATGACAGGACAGGACAGACTCCAAGGAGCTGCAAGTATAGAGTAGTTCTGTGCCAGGACATGACAAAGAGAAGGTATGGTAGAGGTCTAAGAAACAAGGACTCCAATGGGAAAAGTGAACAAGGAAAACATTATTCACTGCTTCTCATGCCACCAGGTTTAGGTGACACCCCATGGAGCTGGGAGCAGTTACCCTCTGCTACTGGAGCTGGCGATGTCAGGAGCTTGTGCAGTTCCAAAACCTTTTAAACAAACCTGTGGCATGAGTACCACTAGAACTATTAAACGTGGAGGCCCCAGGATCTCTCCCTCAAGTTCCCAAATGCTCATGGGCAGTAGGTGGAGGAATCTTGCGCTTTTCTGAAGTGCATGCTGCTGTCAGCCAGGGAGCTGGATCAAACAGCCCCACAAAGTCACCAACCTTGGACCAGCAGTTTCACAGAACCCAGTATCATGTTTTCAGCTTGCAAGAGATTTGGGACAACAAGAGAGAGTGCAAAGCAACACAAATAAAAATCCTCTACCTTACCCTGTAGGAAGCACAGCTTGGTTGAGAAAATGGTCTCCTTCCCCAGAATACCAACATTCCCTCCTCCCCCGGGTGCTCCCTGCAGCACGCAGGCTGGATGTCTGCAAAAGGTAGGTTTTTCCCTCAGGGCAGGGCCCATGTGGCCCTGGACTGCATGCAGCCCATAGGTGGGAAGAATGGCAACAGCACAGGGAGCAAGGGAGGTCATGGTGGCTGGACCTCACATGATCTTCCACACCCATTGGTGTCTTCCTACTCCCAGCAGTTACCACAGAGAGGAAACATTATCCAGTCCCAGAACAGAGGATGAACTCATGCTAGGGACATGAGTGAGCATTCCTCTTGCCTTTCCGGTGTTGTAGCACATCATTCAGACCCTCTTCATTTCCAGATGGGTCAGAAGACTTCCATCAAGTGGTACAGCTGTGTATTAACAGCTTTTTACCCCTGAACATGAAGACGGTGTCTAACTAAATGTAGATTTTCAAAGTGAAAGGATGATTGGTAGAAAACTGAGGAGAAAAATTCAGAAATCTTTTGGGAGAGGGGCAGTTTGAAATACAAGTATCTCCCTGCACTCCCTGACTGGCCCAGAGCTCCACTGATTTCCAGCACTGTGGGAGCCATGGACATTGTCACTGGCTTCTGGGGCCAAGACAGCTGTTACCATCCATAGGAAGCCTCACCTGTGCTACCAAATCTGTTCGAGGAAGTAGGATACACACAGGTTTTGTAAACAACTAAACCAGATACAAGAAAAGAACCCAAACATTGCTGATTCAGCAGACAGCCTGAGTTTTTCTGTTACTCAGAAAAAGCCACCATGAAATACTATTTTGTGCATGTTTTAATCTGATCCCTTGAACATAAAGGAGGTATAATTCTGCCTACCCTAGTGCTTTTTTGGAGGAGAGGGGACAAGCAGGGTGCTGATGTCTGATCTGCCCTTGCACTTCAGTAGGTAGCAGAAATGTTCCCAGCCATGTGGATAATGCCACAGAGCCAGAGGGTGGCAAAAGCAGTTTATTTGACCATGCACTGTGCAAACAATAAGTTTGGAGGCTCAAGATGTGGGCAGGAGTTGCCCCCCAACATGCCCAGCTGGAGGTCAGTGATGGTCAGCTCCTGCTGCAGAAGTGGAGGAAGACAGATGGCACAGGAAAGTCTTTTCCCTTCCCGTCCCTGCCCAGAAAGCTGCTTCTCAGAGGTACATGCCAGCAGATCAGAGTCAGGTGAGCCACCTCTGAGATGATGCTCACACTTGTGCTCAGAGGGCATTTAGGCACGTGTAGACTGGCTGTGACTGGACTCTTCTTTGCATTTTACAGCTGCCCAAGAGGCCTGTCTGGCATTTATGTCCTCTGCATGGCTGAGCAAACAAGCAGTGTGTCATCTCCAACAGATTTCTCCACCCTTTGCTGGCTGCCTTTCAGTTGTCTGCCAAAGTGTGTTGCAGGCAAATATTTGCTCTGTGGTCTCAGATGCTACCTCGCTCCTGTTTGCCCAGGCTCTCACTTCAGTGTCTTGAACATGGTGCTTACTCCACCCTGCGGTGTTCAAAGAGATGCCAAGTCACAAGGACACAGGTTTTGTGTCCGCTGCTCTCTTGCATGTCTTCCTTCCCTGGTGCTGGCAAATGTGGAAGAAGAAGAGACAACCCAGGCACAGAGATATCCAGGCTGTCAAACCTACCTGGAGACTTTGCAATGAGTGTGTCCTTGCTCGGGATCATGACAGCCATAACCAGCAGAGCAGTAAGCACCAGGAGGCGAAGGGCAAGGACAGGAACCAAGCCTGCATTCTGTAGACCTTTGTGCAAAGACTAAGACCCTGTGTCTCAATTTGCTGGGACTCTAGTCTGCTGCAAGCCCAGAGAAGTGGAGGTTTGGGGTTGCACATTTTTTACCCACTTGCAGGTACCTTGCGTGCAGAGCTGTCACTTGGGAGGGCTGCATTCAACTATGCGTGTAGTTTTATTCTGTTGGGCTGTGCTCCCATGAGGAGATGCAAGCTGGGTAAAATCAGTAGTTGCAGACCATGAGGAGTGCTGCGCCTGAAATAGCCTGGAAAGCCACTTGGGTCTCCTCATCTCAGCAAAATGCTGCTGGTAGGGGTCCTCAAAACTCCTACAGCTTCTCAGGTAGGGACAGAATTGTCATCTTTACCTACAGACTCCACCTCATTGTTTCCAGCATGTAGCACTTGGGAACAGGAGCCAATCAGTGTGGTCCTTCCCTTCCTCCACAATGGGATACTGTGGGGAGGCAGAGGAGAAGAGTCTCCTGCATATGTGGCCAACCTGTGAGCGTGGGTGGGCTCAGAAGCCTTGTGTATGGCCTGCCTGAATAAGGCAGGTGCAGGTCCATACTTCCTGGGTCTCTCTCAGTGAGGTGTTCAGTTCGACTGGTTACCCTGTACTCCTCTCAGAAGAACCCTGGCATAGCATGCAAGGAGCAAGAGGAAAATGAAGTTCACTGTGCTTTTTTCTCTCTTTTTTTTATTTCCTTCTCATGAGTTCACAGCCTCAAAAGCTCAGAAGTGCAGCCAGACCCTTCCTGTTACATGACAGGAGGGCAAAGACCCCCAAAGTCCTCCCTGTGTGCCCTGATAGCAAACATGGCCCTGTTGCACCCAGGGAAGTTTTGACAGGACTAACACCCGTGCTAATGCAGACTGCAACGATTGTCCAAGTGAAGCAGCAGCTTTGCAGAGGATCCCACATGGTGTTAATCTGGCAGGTACCAAGGGAGAATAGCCCACTGAAAGGTCAGGTTCCGGCTGTTTCAACAGTTCCCAGCCAGATGGACAGGTTCTGCTGCAGGATACCTGCACTGGGGTAGTGGTGTGGCTGCTACAGCAGCATGAAGCAGTGAGAAGCAGTACAGAGGGGTAAATATGATGCATCAGCTGAGCCATCAGCACCACAGTACCCAGCTGTAACAGCAACAGATCTATCTGAGAAGGAGGGACTCACCTTCCTGCAGCTTCTTGCAAAGCTGGTGCGTGTAGCAAGGAATCAAAGTGTGTAGTTCTAATAAAGCAACACCAGCATGCAGTTTGTCATGTAACACATTCTTTCTTTCAAGCAATTTCTCTTTCCAGCTCAGCACATTCTGTCACATAAAAGCAATGGAGGACACCAGAAAGTGTTTTATCTGTCGAAAGTAAAAGGGAAACAGAGCAAGGGCAGTACATGGCTGTGCATTGATCCCAGCTGCATGGCACAAGGTGGACACTCCACTGGACCACACTTTGTAAATCTGTCATTTCCAGAAAATGACAATGAGTCATGTTTGCCCTGTGTCTCATTCAAAGAAACTGAAAGAATTAGCTGGTAAGGCATTGGGAAAGGCTTGTTATGAGTCATGCTGCCAGAGCCATAGCTATACAGGCACAGGAAAGCCCATGTGGCTGTTCCCAAGCAGTGGCCCATGGGCAAGAGTGTCCCTTAAAATCTCCAAAAATGGTGATCAGAGGGACTCCAGAATCTTCAAAAAGTCAGGGGGATGTTGAGGGTTAAAGATGTCCAATGATTTAATGAAATAGCATAATTTGCACAACTGGGTTTTGGCTCAGGTCTGCCTTATCCACAGTGCATGCTCTCAAGCAGTCTGGAAACAGATTTCAGAATAGTCGGTAAGAAAGCATTTTGTCCACCACTCACTAAAAGTAGCCACACTGTAAAAGAGAGAAATGATACAAGAGGATGGAGAGTTGTTAATCTCTTGAGATCAGCCCAGCTGGTCAGCAGCTGAAGTTAAAGCTCCCTCTTTCCCCAAAAGACTACAGTGAATAGCAAAAGAAACTCAAATACTTTCCCTCCAGTGAACTCTTTCTTAATCTCCAAATGCAAATGCTGGAGAGCCTTACCCTGTGGTAAGATAGCAGACATAATCTGGCACTGTTGTGCTTCCTTAATTACCTTGAAGTTGCCAATTTTCTGAAGTGTGCTTTGGGGAATAGTTACAAGTCCCCCCCATGCTGGTGTTTTACCCCGAAGTATTTACATTAATCTTAGTTTTGTGTAATTTTCTCTCTGAGATTTTCCTTCATTTTCTCCCCCACCTAAGCATGCTAAACATGAACTCCAAATTGAAGTGAGATCCAAGAGCTCCTTGAAGCTGAGGGGAAAATCTGCAAAGGCTACCTGTTTTTTAGGGCCAGGTTCTTGCTGTGGTTTTATCTTGGTCCTGCCCAACATGGGACAGCAAGGCTGTGCTGACTCTGCAGGCTCAAGGCACAGACGTGTTAGGCAGTGCCTCTCCTCTACAGCTGCAGTAGTTGGTCAGTTCACTAGTTCATTGAACTGAGACGTTCCCCTTTTGTACACTGACTGATGAAACCATGGAGGGGACCACTCCTGCTGGTATGCATTCTATTTGGCCCCTCTTTGGGAGGGTTCATTCAGTGATCTGCAGAGCAGAGGAGTATCCCTGCACACCTGGGCAGGGAAGGCAAGTAGCGAGGGAGGGGAGCTGGGGAGCAAAGGAGGCTGCCATCTGCAGCCAGAAGGAGCAGGTGGAGATGAAGCATTAGAGAAAAGTGGAGAGCTGGAGGCACCAAAGCAGAGCTCAGGCACGGAGAAAGTATTTGAAAGGGGTGGACAGGATGGTAGTTTCTTTTTGCAACTGTGTTTAAGCATCAGGACTTGCAGAGCATCAGGAGGTCCAGCTACTTGCTGAGGAAAAGAGTAATGTAGGGACACGGCTATTCCACTAATGAGCTCAGGCCACAGATAGCTGGAAATCTCCTTCAGTGCTAAGATTTGGTTAAGGCCCCTCATTGAGGCTGCTAAGCAGATGCAACAGTTGCAGCTAACAACTCATTTCATATTTGTTTTATTTGGGCCCACAGCTCAGAGCCACAGATGACTGAGTTGTTTCCTGTCCTGCCTGCCAACCACCAAGAGCAGCAAGCTCCCTATGGAAGGTGTAGAGAGACTGTTCTACCAGTCTCAAAGGAAAAAAACTTATTTGGTTAAAGTAAAACAAAACAAAACCAACCAACCAAAAAAAAAAAAAGAGCAAAGAATGGACATTTAATTCTAGGCATATTAATCTTAGGTATTGTGGTGTTCAGAGCTGCTCTGTTCCAGGTTATGTGACTCTGTGGCTGCAGGTGCACAGAAGCTGTCAGTTCTGAGCAGAGCAGGAGTCTGTCTAACACAACAGGGTGACTCCATGTGTGTCCATAGATTAGTAAAGCTGCAAGGAGGTGATCAGAAATTATGTGATGTAGCTGTCCTATTTGCCTCCTCCTGAGCCTCCTGGTCTGGGTTACTTTATTCCTGAAGAATGAGCTTTGAGATGCCCACCAAATTTTAATCACTAGGATGCATTGCCAATAGCAGCCAAATCATTTGCCATGAGATGTATTCCAGGAGCTGTGACTGGCCTTTGCAACTTGGACTGTCAGGAATCAGGCCTCCAGCTGTGCCTGACTTACAGACCACAGGCAGCCAGTAGGATGCAACCTCCACCCATCCAACCACCTCTCCAAACTGATACACCCAATTATAGTCACCAGCTCCCCACGTCCCCTGTGGCAGGATCTTTCTGTAACTGACATTTGAGATCTGCAGCAAGAATAACAAAAGGCATGAATTTTGGATTCATCAGGATGGCTCAGATGATGAGACATCTGCCCAAATGTACTGAAATATTGTCATTTACACTTCCTGACCTCATTTACAGTTGGTGGGGGGAAACCCAATGCAATTTGTGTGTCATATCTTGCACATCGCTAGATCACGCCAGAGAAAGCAAAAACTTTAAAAAAATTAATGCAGCCAGATGCAGGTGAAACAGAAAGTAACCAGCCCACATCAGGATAAATGACAGAGGTTCCCAGCTTTTGTATGTCACCTGCTACTTGATTTTTGGCAACTGATGCCATTTCCAGATCTACCTGAAGGGCATATGTCAGAACCTGAGTTGCTCAGGCTGAAGGAAAAGAAATAATAGGCTGCAAGAGCACCATTAGGGCTTTGCCTCAGTCTTGAAGACAGATAGTACCCAAGAAAAAGTCCTGATCTGTTAAATTACTCCATTAGAACACTAATTTTCAAAGCTGTGCAAGAACCCAGAGACAGAGTGTGAGTGGAACAGGATCTCAGAGTCAAAAAAAAGAACACTATCCTGCACATTATTCAAGCAAGGTAAAACACCCAGCTTTTACACCACACCCTGTGAATAATAGAGCACAGTCTAAACTATCTGCTTCCTGAGTGCTTCTGAAGACACCGCTCCGAGACAGTCAAGGCCAGAAGAACTGAAAGCTTAAAGAGAACAAGTAAACGCTCCATCTGAAGCTCTATTAAAGTGTTAAAGGGTCTCACCATCTTGTTGTTCTGCTTCTCTTCTGTATTTTATTCGGAAACCATGAAGATTATTGCAAGAGTGCTACAGACTCCCCCAGGAAGAAATCTGTATTGGAAAGGAGTGGAAATCTGTAAGGAGTGGTCTGGCTAGCATGTGTGGACCACAGCCTGCAGCCATGCACAATATGGAGATTAAAAAGCATTAAGTAACTCCCAGAGCACTGAAAAAGGCATGATTTGCATTTAGAACCACAGTGTACTCACAATTTCCTTTCCCCCGATCCTCTAACTTTTGCATGCTTTTGAAGTCTTAGTATATGTATCTTAAATCAGAAGAAACCAGTCCCTCCACCACTTCTTCAGTATCAGAGAATGAGCCAGAGCGTGTGCTTGGGGTGTGAGCTGGCGTGTTCAACACCAGTGGCACTGCTGCACTTCTCAACTCTTGCTTCAACTTGGTGGCCTCAAAGTATTCTTGTTAGGTCTTGACACTCAGTCCTTCCCCTCATCACTGGGTTTGGAAGGATGTATCCAGAAAGCATGGCTGCCTTCCCAGAGCTGAGGAGCTTTCAACCGGCATTTCAGAAGTGTTTTTAGCATGTGGCGATGTTTGCTGAGTAACTCTCCTTGTGAAATATGTCAAGACATAGCAATGGGCATAAGAACTATCACAGGAAAGAAAGACAGTTGCCTTATTCAACAGATTTGTTCCAGATGTGACTTCAGAACAGTTTAAATGGCAAAAGCTTTTACCATTGCTTCTTCTGCTGAAACAGAAAAGTCAAGACATGGACAACTGGAGTTCTGTCCAACAGTCCTGATTACTCCAGTGAGCTTTTCTTAGCAACAGCCTGAAATCTGATGTCACCACAGCTGGACTTTCTTTTCTCTTTTTTTTTTTTTCAAGTGTACTTTTTAAGTTGCATCTGCACTAGCATATAGGGGAGTTATCCTGAAAAACAGCATTTTTACAGGAAGAAATTCTTCCTTCCTTGCACTTCAAAATGTTGATATGACCAAAAGAGGCAGCACATTAAGCATGATTTAAAAATGCATTTTTAAAAGCCCAGATCAACAAATTCTTCTTTGATTTTCCAACAAAATGACAACTATGCCTTAAGCTGGCTTTTCAATATCTTGCTGAAATAATGAAGAACACAGCCAAAAATATGAATATAAAGCAACTTTAATTTTCCTCTAGATATTCATATTAAAGAAATAATACTCATGTCCAAGTACTGTACATACAGTATCTTCCTTAGAAACTCTTTAGTTTAAAACACGTACAAAATTGCACATTGCAGTTTGCAAAAAATCATAAATACCTTTTTGCATGTAAATAATTCCAGCACAAGGATCAATGTTATACATTCCAAAATGTCAAAGTGTCTGTTCAGAAACAAACAGAAACAAACAAACAAATCCACTGTGATCTCCATAAAGGTCCTAATGTTACAAATCAATCATTAACAGATATCTAACTGATGTTCTACACACAGGGATACAAAAATGAGCACAAGGCAAGTCGCCTTTTAGTCATAAGTACTTAAGACAGAGGCTTGGAATACAACTCTGCTGCCATTTAAACCCGTGGTATCCATCCCACAGTATTTAGTGGTACCAGCATTGAGTTAATTTTTCCAAGATTGCAAATCACAGTATGCCTTACTTTTAATTCTTAAACAAGTTGGCTACCACTGAACAGTACTAATTGGAAAATTATTGTAAACACAGTTATCACTGTTGTATATTCAGTATGTTACAGTATTCTCTTAAACACATCACTAAATTAAGAAAATGTTTTACATTTAATCAAGTGCAAGATGCCAACTAATATTGTTCACTTGGTCTCAAAAATAAGTATTTTTAATATAATAGTACATAGATTGTAAAAGTAACAAAAAATTACAATGGACATAATCCTCAGTTGTATATTATTAAGCCCTATAGCTTCATTTTACATTAAAAAAAAATAATTCACCGCGTCAGAAAAAAAGCTGCCAGATAAACCTCCCCTGATCAAATCCAGCAAATGAGTAGCTACTGAATTTTGTTCACTATTATTGCCTCCTTGACAGTACACCTGTTTGAATAGTTCCCCAAAATAATCAGGTTTTTTTAAAAAAGTGGAAGTATTTCTGTATCCATATGAAGTAATTTATTTCTGGTTGGGTTTTGTCTGTTTGTTTGAAACTATTTAAATATTGTCATTTTAAAAAATTCTTCCTTGTGCAGAGATTTTGAAAGGGTTTCTCAGAGGCTTCCTCTGTGCCAGCTAATTTAATAAGGCAGAATAAGAAGGTACACATAAACCCAACTTACAAGAACCCAGGAAAGGATGTAGGCAGACAACCACCCACCAATTAGTTGCATATAAGAACAATGCTAAATCTTCACTGTTCTGTCTCCACCTTTTGTTTTGAACAGCTATCCTGGATGGGAAAGTTTCAGTGCCATGCCCGAAGGCTGGGAAGAGCTGTAGGAAGCGGCAGTTGGCTCATGCATCTCCTTTTGAACAAAAAGAGAGGTTGGGGATGCTGGTGGCTACCCAGCAGGGAGAGGTGGCTTCTCTTTTTCAAAATATCCCTTTGGCCCATTGACCAGCATGTGGCATGACTGCAATGCCTATGAGGACCACAGGACTTGCATGATCCTCGCAGCAGCCCCGGCACAGGCTATTGCAAGGCTTATGGTATTGCAGGGCATCAACCATTTTCTATACCACAGAATTTCAGCAAGAACACCACCAGAAACCACCAAGCACTTTCAAAGCTGGGTCCCATTGCCCAAGAGCTCTCTCCTTTTTAGCTGATGGGATTTAGTTGCTTTGTTCAACTGATTAAAAGACATATTGCTCAAAGAATAATGGATTTCATCTTTCCCAGTTCGCATCTATCTGGAGCTGCTCTTTTCTTAGAGGGATATTTTGATTAACAGAACATTAGCCATCATGAACACCACACAGCCAGGGCAGGGGTATGGTCCTCTAAACCTCAGAAAGGCTTTCAGTCTGGGTGGAAACTGCAGAAAAAACAAGTGAGCCTTAAATGAGCTGCTCCAAGAAATAGAAACTACTGCCCTGGAAGAATGTCCTACAACTCCACAAACTGAAAAAAAAAACCACAAGAAGCTGCAGAGCTACTTCAACAACAAGACTTATTCAGCAATACAGACCCAGTCACCTGTCCTGGTAAGACCCTGGCTAGGGTGCCTAGGAGTTGCTTTCAGGTATCATAAAGTAAAGGTAATCCAACAGATAAACCTGAGTTTTAAGGCTCAGGAGGATCAAGGCCTTTCACAGCAGAACAGCACTGATACTGCCCTCTCTTAAGATGTCTCCCTTCTTTCTTTTTGACCTTAAGAAGCCAGTAGACCCACTCCTAATTAAGAAGAGTGGGAGCGGTAAGAATCAGTGACCATACTTTGGCGGGTAAGAGGCCTACGCCGACTTGTTCATCATTTTCTATTTGAAAGCTAGGAATTGCACAATACTATATTGCAACTTTTATTCCCTTTCCTTTGTTCCCTACAAAGTAGCTAAGTGCAACCAAAGCAAAATCACTGGTGCAAGAACTGCACTAAGAGTCTCTTTAATGAACAAACAGCACTTTGCAACAAAGCAAAACAATTTGTTTTGCTTGTGTTGGGTCTTCTGTTTCTGGCTTGGTGAGGGTTTTTAGGGGTAGAAAGAAGGAAAAATAAACAAAGCCTGAGTATCTAAACTGTTACATATGAAGGAATGCTCAAGGGCCTCACAAAAACTTGTTTTGCTACATGTTGAGCAACATCACATGGGAAAGCCTTGAAATTAGAGCAAATGCTTCAAGAAAGGGCGTAGCTGCCTTATGGAGCTTGTCCTTCATAGGCCACATTTTATTAGAGAGCAAACCTTTGCATCATCAGTCAGCATTCAGACGTGGGCTGTACTTGATGACATTTCAGTATGCTGGTTGCCATGGCTATAAATAAAAAAGAGTAAGTGTGAAATTAACAGTCATCAGGCCAATCAAGGAGGGGCACAGTTTCTGAAGAAGTTTAGAAGACACTAAAGCAGTAATAACAAAACAAAATACTCTAAAAAGCATTACAAAGAGCAATCTTAATTCTCTGACACTTAAAAATACAAGAAGTATTGCCATTAAATATCAGAGAAAAATATTATTTCTTCTTTGGATTCCCTGTTTTGTTTTGGGTTTTTTTTGTTTGTTTGGGTTTTTTTACTGTTGCTGATTCCTCCAACTGTCATTTCTATTGCCATGGGGGAAAGAATGGAAAAGTAGACTTTATTATATGCTTTTGGCCTGCTGGGAAAGTGGTATCATGCCACAAAGATATCACAAACATACCAGATTGTGCTCTGATTTCAGTTTCAGTGTGCCCAGGAAGACTTTCAAACATCATCACAATTTACAATATCATTTTAGTAACTGGCACAAAATGGTTTGGGCCGCTAATGACACTTGGGATGCATTTTAGAAATCCCTGTTCTGAATGTGTCATCTTGCAGACTGCAAATTGAACAGGTGTCCTAGCTACTTACAGCCACAGCTTATGTGACATATTATATATAAAAAAATTATTTAACTCTCCAGTAGTAGGTATTTTCCCACTATTTCTGTCACCCTTCCATCAAGGATATTAAAAGACAGAATGGTAAAAGTAGGAAAAAGAAGAATTTGACCTCTGGCTCTATTCATTAAAGGACGACAAGATTTATACCAGTATCTTCTACTGGTATCTTTCCCTAGCAATTACTAGGTAAAAAGAGGGAGAGTATCCCCAATACACTCTCTGGAACAGTCCATTAACTTTATTCCATGCCACCACATTGCTTGTGTCCTGCACTACAAAAAAATCTGGAGATTTATGAAATAGAGGTGTGAGAAAGGCTCTCAGGCTCAACAT
This sequence comes from Patagioenas fasciata, assembly GCF_037038585.1. Taxonomy (NCBI): domain Eukaryota; kingdom Metazoa; phylum Chordata; class Aves; order Columbiformes; family Columbidae; genus Patagioenas; species Patagioenas fasciata. The sequence goes on from NC_092560.1 coordinate 40,713,953, forward strand.
GTTATCCTTCAAAAGGCTCAGTGTGAAACAGAAGACTATCTTTATAAGCCTTTTTTTAAAGACTGTTCATTCTTCAAGGTCAATTTTCCATGTTGGGCAGGAGGGTCATGCATTCCTCAGGGTGATGGGAAGCTTTCTGCAAAGGACAAGAAAATGGTATCAAACAGTTCCACAGAGTTCAAACTAGTTGTTATAATTTTTTGATTGTTCAGTTCATGGTCTCAGAAAAAGGACATGGTGAGAAGCCTGACATTTAACCACTTCAGCTTTCTCCATCTATGACAGAAGTAATACCACAATGTCACTGATTGTAACTGAACAGTTGGAAGAGAATCTTCAAAGTACTTAGCAGAAAGGTTTTCAAATTTATTTAAATAAATTTTAAGAGAAGAGTAAAACAGAACTTAAACTAGAAAATAAAACAAAAATGCAAAATCAAAACAAAGACTGCAACCAAAGTTTGTTGTGTTTTTTTTTTTTTTTTCTGGGAAGTGATGGAGGGTCTATTACTGATCTCCAGTGACACAGCTCTCTGAACTGTGTGGAACTTATTTAGGCAGCTTACAATTCCACCCTGAACTAGCTCTTAGCCAATAAGTAACAGGAGAAGTAAATATTTTCAGCAGTGTGCTAAATATCATAATCTAGCAGTGTATCAATGCACAGTGAACTGGTCATATCTATTATCTCCATGTGTTAGCAAGGCTCCCTAGTCATCCATCACTTCAAAGCATTCCTACAGAAATCACAATTTCTCCAGAAAAGCCATTCAGCCAGCACCTATACTCCTTAAACTATTGCTGACCGTGTTTTTTACAAGCACTAGAAATTCAGAGCAAAGCTCAATTTACAGCTAGCCATGCTATGGATACAGATGTTTTCATAACAGACAAAAAAGGAAATGGCAGGCAGGTAATTATTTAGGGTGACTCCCTTGCAATTATTATTTATTATAATCCCTCCTTCACTTTGCAGCAAATTACTACATATGATCTGGAGCACATCAGATTACATTACGGCTAAACATGACTTTTAAATTAATTATCTTTTTGTGTTAATGTAGCATTGCAAGATTTCACAGTCTTCCAGTTTGACTGGAAATCTAAAAAAGGAACTTGCAATCACACACAGAATTGCAGCTTGGTTTTCTTCTGGGAGAACTCAACCACAACAAAGAGTATGAATATGCCTCATTGCAAGCTGCTGCAGCTAAGAAAATCACAATTCCCCTCCATTTGGCCCTTCTCTATGTATAATACTGTCTCTGCACAACATCTTGACATGTTTGCAGGTATCTACGTTCTGTTCATAAAGGTTGGATTTGCTGACTTTTCCTGTATCAGCAGCTGGCACCAAGCTGAGAGGATACCAAAGCAGAACTCCAGCACAAGAACTCATGTCCTATGCAGGCACAAGGTCAAGATCCAGTGCTTTCACATCAGTGACATGCTTTTGTCAAGATTACTCAACAGAAAGCTGCATTTCAAAACACAGTGCTGGTGTGAAGATACAGATCCAAGACTGGTTTCCTTCTTCTTCCCGCCACTGTTTCCTCAGCAGGACAGTGCAAAGACAGCTAGTGTGTGGCATTCTGGTTGACCTACATGCGGTGGACTGTTTCAACATCCAAGCAGAGATCTGGTTTGTGACTATACTGATGCAGAAAGTAAACCTTCTGGTATGCAATAGCTTAGGAATATTGCTTCCAGATCAAACCAAGCAGCAAGAATCAATACCTGTAGCAAGTCAACAGGATGGTGACTTGGAAAGCTGCCCTCATTATAAATTAGGTGTGTACATTTATAAACTATTTTAGCAACACATGGACAACAACAGGTTCTCCATTGTGCACTCACTGTTGCAGAGTTTCTCAGAAACCTACATTTAGTTTGTCACAAAGAACCACTTCGTGTAGAAGTTGCTTCTGTCTCACCTCTGAGTTACTACCAGCCATTATGAAGAAAGAAGTTTCATAGCACAAACAGCTGCAAGCCACTTAATGGGCAGGATGAAAAGAGAGATCTTTGAAACATAGGACAGGAAAAACTAAGAATGAGTAAGACCTCTTGTCTCCCACAGCATACCATAATGGCCTAAGATTCCACAAATTTAGATATAATTCATCAACATCTTCACAGTAAAGTTTGCATGTGCAGTAAGATTAATAAGTTCATAAGAAGCTTTAGATTCTGCAGTTTGTCACAGGAACATCACACAGCACTGGGTACAGTAGATGCTGATGCAGCCCCACAGCAAGCAACTGTGGCACTAAAAAGATCAGTCAACATTTGCAGGATTATTACACACTGAGAAAGCTTTCTGTTCAAGGCTTTTTCTGCTGACACAGGTCTTGCCAAATACTAAAAAAGATGAATCCCTGACAGACTGCACTGTCTACCTCTGCTGGAAAATGCATAGTCACTGCATACAACACTGATTAAGTGACCAAAGAGTGTCAAAGCAGTCTAGGAACTCTTTGACACCCATTCTCAGTTAAAGTAAAACAGTAAACAAAATACTTGGAACATGGAAGTGGTTTTGTACAAATTAAATATGTACACAGATATGTCATACTCCAATTTGTCTACTTGCTAAGCATAGAAACTTAAGAGAATCAAGTAAGGAAAAAGCAAAATTATACAGCAGCAGATACAGCTGCACATAGGAATAAAGGAAAACGTAACTCACTGCTTTTTCTTTTTTTAACTTACACTCCAGAGCAGAAGGACACATAAAATGCATTGAAGAGTGACTTATGTTACAAGTAGATTTTTTTTTCTTGCATATTAATTTCAGATATAGAGAAATTTTCTCTAAGAAGCTACTAGACTGAAATAGCCAAGGATCAGGTTATGGCACACAATTCACTATTTTCAGCACAACTAGTAGTTCAGACATAGCTTTTATCTGTACTTCAAACACCACCAAACAACACTATATGACAATTCTGAAAGTATCATCAAGCTATATAGCTGCCAAATAAAATTTCCACTTTAACAGCTGTAAACTACAGAATGCCTCAGGACTTAACTTTGGGATATCGTGCCTTTGTCAAAGGTGAGACACAGTCAATCAGATATTTAAACAAACAAACAAACAAACAAAAAAGGATGCCTCAGGACTCTTCCTTCAATAGTGACATAAACATGAACCAAGATGACAGAGAATTGTAGTATGGCCACTCTGAACAGCACATGATATTCAAGTGATTTATGACATGCAGCGAAGAGTCCAAATCATTAGAGGTTTTTACCTCTTGCAAAACTATTACAGGCTCCTGAGAAAAATGTCACCACCACCCACAGAATCACCCCTCTCTGTAATCAGGACTTATTGCCCCCAACCACCTGCACTTCTCAATATATGCAAAGTACTTGTGTTTTACAAATTGCTCTCTAAGCCTGCCAAATGATCTCATCCTGGAGTTCCAGTGAAAGTTGTAAGAACCACTCACCAAGCACTAAGAGCTATCTGTACACCTTGTGATACTGAGAGACCTTACCACCCATTTTATTCTGGGGAGGAAACCCATCAGCTTTTCTAGTAATGACGTAATTTGAATCAAGCACTTTCCCTGCACTCACAGCAAGCAGGGGCAGATCTGATGGGAGCCCCACCCTCTGCCAAAGGAAGGAGTCAACAAGACTTCCCTCACCACAAAGACTCCTCCTCCCGCTCCACAAGACAGAAAAGGCCTCATAACAATTCAAAGAAATTAGAGCCATTTATGAATCAAACTATTTTGCTGTAGCACCTAAATAAGAAGGCACTTCACATCTAGATCAAGACATCAGTTCACGCTGCTGACGAGCTGCAAAATGTACACAGGAACAAGCTTCCACCAACCAAAACAAAGGAAGGGACTACATAATCTCCAGAGCAGAGATTACACCTACGGTAAAGAAACAAAGAGGGCTGTTTGTCATAGGTTTGGATCTGAACGCAAAACCAGTTCAGAAAGGCATGAGGGTAACCTGCAAATCAAGTTACACAATGAGAATCTTTGTAAGGACTAGCGAATAGTATGCACAAATAAAACAAACATGGTACAGATTTGAAGGAAAAAGAAAAAAAGCTAAAAAGCACTGAGTTTCCACTGAATATAAACTACTTTGTTAGGGTTTTTTGGTTGGTTTTGTGCGGGGAGGGGGGTGGTGTTGGTTTGGTTGGTTTTGGTTTGTTTGTTTTTACAGCGACATACAGCCAACTTGCTTGCAGTTACTGAAGAGGAGCTATGTATGTAAATGTATGTATATATGTAAATCATATAAACAGTCTGGAAAATTTTTACCCAGTATCTATCTTTTAGCATCTCACAGTGACCAAAGCTTTAGGCAGAAAATCAAAGCCTAAAAGAAATAGACATGAAAAATCCTGCAAGGAACTGAATAAAAAAGGCAGGACAAAATAAAGAGGCCACATTTAAAGATTTAGGAACACAGCATGGATAAAAGGCAGAGTGGTGATACATACTATAGACAGCAACAATCAAGCCTGATGGTAAAGTACTCTGAGTCTTGTGATACTGGTTCAAACTAGGTGCTTAGGCTATCCACTCATACCTCTGTGACAGCTGCAGCAACCTCTCTGGCAGAGTCAATAGTGAAAAAAAAACAAACCAAGAAAACCACCACCTCACACTATTCTCAGATTTTGGTCACATCTCTGTTAGATCCTGTGTCTTCAACTAAATACCAGATAAAATAACACATTTATGAAGGTAACCTCTCATTCTACAGAAAACACATTTATTTTGGACAACTCTACTACCAGAATAGTAGCTTCTGGCAGACAGCTGGAGCCACCAGCCTCACTAGTAACCTGTCATCAGAGTAACAGAGCTGGCCTGTCAGCACTTGTACCACCTAACAGGTATCAGCTAGAACATTAACCAGGCTATCAAAGAAGTTACCACATGAGATCTTTGAGAAGTTGGATGCAGGACTGCTCTTGCAGAAAGCTCAAATAAGAACGAGGTAATGTGTGGTGGTTTCCAGTTTTAAAACTACTATGCTAAAAAGGATGAGTTCATTATAGCCCTGCCCTTGGCTGGGAAGGGGAATCATAGTGATTTCACGTGTCTTATGGATCCCCCACTTCTCCTTGGACACTGCTACTTTATTCTGACAAGAAATGGCAAGAAAAGTAAAGAACAAGTATTGCACAGCTATATTTATCACTGTCCTGTTTCCTACCACAAGACCTTTACTTAGCCCTACACTCACTTGCAAATACAAGAACTGAAACAGCAGTGTCCACACATGTAACTTTTGTGAGTTTTTCCAGGACTTCTTAAAAAAACCCCACCTTGCTACATATACAGTAAAGCTAAGCATCTCACATCCACGCATGTACCAGGCAGCATTACCTCTCTCACTAGGGAAAATGTGTTAAGTGTCAGGGGAAAAAAACAATGACTTTTAATTTCTCCAATCTTGTAGTATCTTCACAGATAGGTGATGCTTGTCACATAGTAAAAACCAGTTATTCTTCACCCAGTTATTACGTAACAGCCAGTGCTACAGATTGTATGCTGTCTGATTCAGAATGCCTGTAAGAAGTATCTAAATGTGTTTCAAGATAAAAATATTTTTTATGTGTTCATTAGCATTTCTAACAGCAGAAGGTGCTGTTACAGGCAATCGTTTCAACTACTGGTAAAGGTTCTGATGACATGATTAAACAGTTATACAATAATTAATATGGCTTCTACCTAATTTGCATATGCATTGAGAAAAGAAATATCCTCAGAGCATCTCAGCTACAATAATACAATTACTATGCATTGTCCTGTCATTTCACATATGTGTCAGGAATGACTATGCACTATAAGAAAAAACTCACACACCTGACTGCTGCAGCTCAGCTTTCTGAACAGATAGTACTCACACATCCCCAATAAAAGCAGAAAACCCTGTGAGTCTATCCCATTGTTTTTGAATTTCAAAGCATCAAGCGTAGCGTTCAGAAGAAGTAAGAGATGCCTAACAGCTCCTGAGTGGGTTTAACAGATCTGAGCAATGGCTTGTACAAATAAGGATCTCTATGCCCCCTTGGCTCCTCACACAATCCCCCATTTTTACCAGCTGGCACAGATACATATCCCCATGTAAGTTTTGCCTCTGAGTTCAGGCAGAGTTTTTAGTGCAGTTTCAAAGAGGGGAGCAGGCCCTGCTCAGCAGCTGGATCTGCTCAGGAGAAGCCCTGCCCTCCCCCAGCAGCAGGCCCGACCTGCGGCCCTAACGCTGAGGGGCTTCTGGTGGGGTGACCGTCACACTCTGACAGACCCTTTCCATGGCACCATGCCACAGGGCTCGGCAGCGCTCTGTTAGCGGCTATGCTCAAAACACACAGGTGCAGCAAAAGCAAGGTAGGCAGCAGTACTGAGCAAGGGATCTAAAGCTTTGGAAAACTTATTGAGGATTATGTCTAATCAGAGGATTGCCACTCTCTTCTACTAGTAAAATCTTGACAAAGTCATAAATCAAGTAAATTCCTCCCAACTATTAATAGAAAAACATTTCACATTCTAGCACTGACTTTGTCTCTAGAGCGTTACAGAAAGCTTCTTTAGAACAAAATAGACAAAGAAGCAAGATATATAGATTTCTACTGAAAAATAAATCTACTTCTCCTTATTATTTCTGCAATTTATTCAAGCATAATACAATGGAATTACCACCTTTATAGCTAGCCCACCCCAAACCTGAGCCCTTTTCTGTATCACACAGAATTGTTACTATAGTTATATAGAGCAAACACCACTGGAATGTACACAGTGAAGGAAAAAAAAAAAAAAGTAAAACTTTACTTGCCAAAGTAACACTTTACTTGCCAAAGTAACCGTTCCACTTCTAAACTGTTATCTAGAAAAATAAGATCTAACCAACATTCAAAATGTCCAAGTTTCAATAAATAACTATTAATGCCCCAAGTTTGCACTGGCACGAGAAATATGGAGCATACAGTTTAGAAAAGTATTTTCAAATGGCTGAGTCAGGAATGCATTTCATCCTGCTTAAAATTTACAATAAAAATCACTTCCCTCCAGGGTTCGATTTTAAAACTGAAGTCATCTAAGTGCAAGAGCACTCACATAGTTGTCTTAAATCTCAATGGCAAATTAAAGCTCTAGAGAAAGACAGTATTTTTAAAAAAGTTCTTTATCAATACCATGAAAATATACATAGCCATATTATGTTTTAAATATATATATACACGGACATCTCTTCAAAAGGGTATGATTCTGGCTTTTTTTTTTTAAGTTTCAAAAGCTTATCCGTTGCTATACAGTTCAGTAAGGTGTATTATGAAACAGAGTTTTTATATCCCCCATGAAAATAAAGTTGAATCTTTCTGTAAACAGGAACTTCCTTAATTTCCGAAATCTCTACAGACCTCAAGTACTTCACTGAAAAAAAATTAAAACAACCACCTGCCCCAGAACCTCCCACGGAGACCCTCGCTGCCGAGTACAACATCCACAGACCCCGGGAAACGCTTAACACCACTCGGGTCCTGCAACCGTCTTCTCCGGGCGCAAATAAATACTTATAATTAACAATAATAACAGAAGAACGACAGAGGGCGAGCACCTCGGCCCCACGGAGCCCCCGCACTGGCCCGGCGGCGGGCGGGGACGGCACAGGCTTGCGACGGGGCGTCCCTCCTCAGCAGGCGCTGGTCTCCGGTGCTGCGACCGCCTCGGGGGGAGCCTCCCGCGGCTGAGCGGCGGTAGGAGGAGGATGGCCGGCGGCGTTGATGTGGCAGCCGGAGGAGAGGTGGCTACGGACGCGGCCCTGCAGCTGCGTCACCTGGGCGCGCAGTAGGTTGGCGGTGGCGGCCAGCTCGGCGTTCTGCCCCTTGAGCGCCTTCACCTTCTCCTCCAGCCGGGCGATGCGCTCCAGCTTCCGCCGGCGGCACTTGGAGGCTGCGATGCGGTTCCGCAGCCGCTTGCGCTCCGCCTTCAGCCGTTCCTGGCTCTCCGCGTCCAGCGGCGACAGTGACGGTGGCGTCGGCGCGCTGCTGCCGCCCTCCCCGGCCGCCGTCGGTGGCACCTCGGGCACCGTCTGCGGCTCCTCCAGGGACCGCGCTGGGGGCAACCGGCCGCTCCCCAGACCTGCCGCCCCGAAGGCCAGGCCCGGCGGCGGGGCGGAGGCGGCCGGGTACGCGCTGCCCGAAGGGCTCAGTGGCCCCGTGGGGTTGAAGCCGCTCAAGTTGGTGTAGACAGCCGGGGGGTCGGCAGCGGCGGGGGCTCCCGGCGGCCCTGGGCGGGCAGTGCAGCAGGGTCCCGGCGTGGAGAGCGGCGGCGCCGCCAGGAGCTGGTTTTGCTTGTGCAGGTCGGCCAGGGCCTTAACGAAACCGTCGGCGAATCCCTCCTGCTCCTGCGTCACCGGTTGCCGGTAGAGAAACGGCCCTGCCGCCGCTGCTCCGCCGCTCCCCGCCCCGGGCGCTGCCGGCCCCGGGCTGCCAGACCCCAGCCCCGCGCCCCCCTGGATCAGTAGCTGCTCCAGGTCGGCAGCCGGAGGTAGTTTCAGCAGCGGCAGCTCCGCAGCGGAGCCCAGCGCAACCTCCGGGCCTCCGCGGGCCGCCGCCGCCGCCTCCCCGCCGCCCGCTGGCTCCGCGGAACCGGCGGGCGGCGGCGGCGGGGCGGCGGCGGGCGGCGGCGGTAGCAAGCGCAGAGCCGCCGCACGGGCGCCAGCGGGGGGCCGAAGGGCGAAGGGTCCTGGGAGCGGCGCGGGGGCGGTGGCCGCCAGGTCTCGCTTCTTCCCGGCGCCCAGAAGCAGCTTCTGCCCCGCCGCCGACGCATCGGCTCCGGGTCCGCCGGCGGTACCGAAAGCCGGCAGCGGCACGAAGTCGGGCAGCAGCTCCAGTCCTTCCTCGGGGTAAAACGGTGCCTCCATCTTCACGGCAGATCGCCCGCTACGGCCGCCGCTCATGCTGCCGCCCTCGCCGGCCGGCGGCGGCGGCTCCGGTGCGGCGCCGCGCTAGGCGCCTGCTCCGCTGGGCCAGCCGCCCTCGGCTGCCAGCGGAAACTGAGCCGCCTCTCGGCGCCGCCGGCCCCACGCTCCGCCCCGGGCCCGTCGACTGCCCGCCCCGCCGCCGTCGGTCCCCCGCCCGTTGTGCTTGCGCGAAAGGGTTTGACGCCGCAGCCAATGTGTTGCCCCGGTGGGGTGCCCGTGGGGTCTCCACGGTGCCTCCCCCCGAAAACTCGCCGCGGCTGCGGTGCGGGACAGGAGGCGCTGCCGGCGGCTCTGCCGGGGACGAGGGATTTCCTGTGAGCGTCACGCGGGGATGCTCCAGCCACGGTGCACGTTCTGCGGGAGGAAAGCAAGCAAAGCTCACGCGTGGCGGCTGCTGTGGGCAGGTGCTCGTGCGCTGGGTTGTGATGGCTGGGCACAGGGTAGTGCAGGTGTCGACCGTCAATGCTTCCTGAGAACATGGGCTGGAAAGTCTGCTTGGGGAAATGCTCGGCCACAAGAAAACAAGCTGAATTGTCAAAGCAAAAGCCATTTGCAAGAAAGAGATGGATCTGACATAGTTCTTCTTCTGGAGAAAAAAAAAAAAAAGGTTTAGAGAAAGGGTCTGAAACAGCCTAGATGTCTTTTCAATGTTATTGAAACGTGAAAGTACTGTTTTCTGTTTTTTGGGTGGTATTTACTTGTTATCTTCAGACAATCCCCCCTGTCTCTCTTCAAGTCTCTGAAATTCTTGGAGGATGAGGAAGTTGCTTTCCACCAAGTCTTTTAAAAATCTGTTCTGCTGAGGATACTAATGTGATACTCACAGAGCTGCTGAAAGCTGTTTTTTAAGTTGACTTGCTGACTGAGAGCCTCAGTGCCTCATCTACGCATTCACCAGTTCACCCACCCACAGTGGGATCCACCAGCATCCCTTCAGTTAGGCATCACCCTTCTGCAATCTGCTTGTGCTTTCTCCCTAGACTTTTCCTCCCTGCACATCAAAAGTGCCTCTTCTCCCAGGGCGTAGCAACACTGCTGAGCTGCGCAGTAGCCTCACTGTGTGTGTCAGCATGCTGTGGCTCCACTGTATGCAGGTTTGATCCAAGACTGGGAATGGAGAAGGAAGCAAAGATGCTGGTGTCAAGTCAGGAAGGGCTTTGCCCCAGACATGCCACTTGAGATCCACAGGAAAAAAAGAGTCTAAGTATACCAACTAAGGCCTTGATGATGCTGACTCGCCTACCTTGGGGCCCCCAACTATATACCTGGTCCATGGGACAGGGGTTCCATTTCAGCTCAGCTCTGGGCCTATCCCTGCCTATCTATGTTGCAGGTGTTCTTCTCTCCAGTCCCATCTCTTGGGTGAGCCCTGGACCTGCATTTCCCATCCTGTTCCTGGTACCATCTCCTGCTGCTCCTGCCTGGACTACCTGAGTGGATCTCATACCTGGTTCATCACCTCGCCCTGTCTGGGTGTGTCAGTGGGTCAATAACTAGTGCCTGTTCTGCCCACCCTGCTCAGGCACTGCAGGACACTGCCCAGGCTGGTGAGGGCCAACACTTTGGCTTCAGCCACCCCCAGTTCCTGTGAGGCAGCCCCGCTTTGCCACTCCCTGAGTTGGTGGCAGAATTGCTGCCCAGAAAACTGGCAGCAGCAGGACTCCAGCGTGAAGAAAGCCATCTAGCCAAAGCCAGGAAGAGAAGCATTTGTGTGGACAGGGTAGAAGTAAGCAAGTCTGTCTTGGTGAGAAAGGTGGTGCTAGAAAGAGCTTATTCCTTGTTTCTTGGCTGCTGTAGCAGCAGAAGGACAAAGCTAGCAGTACTCAACTAACACCAAGTACGGAAAACAGCTGATTTGAGTGGCTTTGTGGAAGTACTGCTGCAGCTGCATGCTGTACAGACTTTTCCTGTTGTATTCCTGGACAAGCAAATGACAGCAACTGGCACCTTCTCTGCAGCCAGGCAAGACAGCTGTTAGGCAGAGAAGCCATGGTCTCCAAGCTTAAGTCAGTACAGCTTCTCTTCTTTCCTTTATGAAGCAAGTGCAGAGAGGGAAAGTAGTCTGAGAAAAAAAATGAGGTCCTGGGTGGGGACAGAGAAAAACCTGGGGAGGTTCTCTTGGCTCTGAGGTCATTGCCGGAGAAATTCTAGCTATGATGTCATACATGACAGAGGTGACACTAGAGGTAGGTCCCTTTGTCAGTCCTCTGACAAGACCTCTTGGTCAGTTATATAGGATGGTTTTACTTGCTGATCTAATGCAGCATCGGAAAGCGAGCCTACAGCCCACCAAGCCTACAACTTATTTATTTAGATTGTTGTCTAATATTTGCTGATATACCTGCAAGCCAAGTTTCAGTCAGTGAAACAGAGTTGTTTTACATGTCCCTAATGCACCTGTATGTCATGACAAGGTGTGCTTTTTCCTGCTTTTCTCTCCTTCCCAAGGCTCTCTTTTTCTGCTGAAGAACCTGGAAACGCTTCTGGGTTTCAGAAAGAAAATTTCCGCGCGTGTGACAACCGTGCTCTCCACGCCCGCCTGCCGGGTGGGGTCAGCATCCCCGCCAGGGCCTCGGGCATGGCCGGGCGGAAGAGCTCGCGGCAGCCCGGGCACTACTCCCACCACCCCCTTCAGGCCCTGGCGCGGAATGGGCCCTGGCCCCCTCCGTCGCCGCTTGCGGGTCTCCGCAGACCAGGCCGTCCGTCCCTCGCCTCAGCCCCGCGGGGGCGCCTCAGCGGACGTGGTGGGGGTCCGTCGCAGGACGGGGAGAGGCGATGTCTGGACGCCACACCCCCCGCTGCCCAGATGCAACAGAGGGCGAGCGGGGCACTGCCGCTGGCAAGGGGGCGGAGCGGGCGGAACATCTCTCGCGCTCGCAGGCGGCGGGCCGATTGGAGGGCTCGCAGGGGAGGCTCCGCCCCCGAGCGCAGACCCGCCAATGGGCGAGCGCAGTGCACGCAACTACCGCGAGACTTGCGCTGAAGCTGGCGCCGCCATCTTGGAGTTGGGAGAGGCCGCGTCCCGTTCCTCTCCCTCTCGGAGGGCCGCGGGTTGGGGGGGGAGGGGAAGGAGGCGATGGGCGCCCGGCGCTAAATTAACGGCGTCCGCTAGCTCGTTTCCCCGACGCTGGGCCGCGGCGGGGAGCCAGGATGGTGCAGTCCTGTTCCGCCTACCGCTGCCGGAACCGATACGACAAAGAGAAGCCCATCTCCTTCCACAAGTAAGCGCGGGCGGCGGGGCGGGGCCGGGCCGGGCCGGTCCGTGGAAGAGGCGGGGCCAGGGCGCTGGCGCTCGGCGCGCACAGGGTTGGGGGGAGGTGTGGAGGGTTGGGCGTGTGGCGTGTAAGGCGGCGCGGAGCGATTGTCCGCGGCTGCCGAGAGCTCAGCCCCAGCGGACCTCGAGTGCGTCGCCTTCCGTGTCCCCGGAGGTCTCTCTAGGGAAAGCCGAGGGCCTGTACGCTTTTTGCTGCTTTTTTTCAGGGGGGGGACGACCCCTCCCGGGTGTCCGAAGGGCCGAGTCCTCGCGCCCAGTCCGTGTTGATAGGAGTTTGTCTCGGATGAGCCCGTGGGAGGAAAAAACAAGCGATCGTGCAGTCAGTCAGAGCAGTGCTTACCTGTAACCCGACATCACGTTAAAAAGCTTTCCAGAAAAGCTGAAAGTACTTCTTATTTACAGGTTTCCTCTTACAAGACCTGATCTTTGCAAGAAATGGGAAGCTGCTGTTAAAAGAAAAAACTTCAAGCCAACTAAGTATAGCAGCATTTGTTCGGAACACTTTACTCCTGATTGCTTTAAGAGGGAATGCAACAACAAGCTTCTGAAAGAAAATGCTGTACCCACAATATTTTGTTATACTGAGCCCAGTGAAAAGGTAAACCCGAAGCACTTGTAGTTTAAGATAGTGGAATGCATGTCAGTTGCTCATATTAGCCTATCAGGGCTTAAAATAGCAGAGCAGCGTGGAGGAGATGGAGGTTGTGGAGCAGCTGCTGGGCTGGTGCAGCTGGAGATGTGGAGGGTTGTGGTGCTTGAAACATGTCCAACAGCTGTTCTCATTTGCTTTGACCAGAGCAGAAATGTAGGCTGTTCAAAGCTTTGGAGCACACAGAGCATTGTACGGCAGCACAGTGGCTCTGGTCTGCTCTTGTGTGCATGCACAGAAACCTGAACAGCATAACTTGAGTTTAGAGCCCTGTGCTGAATTAAATGGAACAGCAGCAAAGTATGAAAGTATGGGCCTGTTGTTAAGTTGTTGAACTGTATTTGTGGCATATTTGGAGTCTTACAGAGCCTTCAATAATACTTGAAAATTGCACTGTACTCTCCTATGCTGACTGGTGACTACTGCTAATGTTGTAGAGATGATGGACCTTAGTTCTGAAACTTAACTATCCTCTCTAAACGTCTCTGTTCCTCTGGCTTTGCAGGGTGAAAGTGAGATGCAAACAGAGGGGCAGAAAAGTAACTGCACCTGCTACCAATCTGTGCTGAAACTACCTCTCTTTTGCCTTAACAGTTACCCTGTAAGTTGCCAGACTGGTCCTTAACTTCTGCCTCTGAACTTCTGATGGTAGTTTCTTGTGAGATATATTGTTCCCTTCACTGTGCTGCTAAAGCAGCTTACTGTGAGATGCAAGTCAGTTACGAGTTCATTCTTCTTAATGTAATAACTGCAATACAAGAATGGAAACGATTGATTCTTAACTCTTATAAAGGATATAAAATGTTACATCTTGCCACTTTGCTCTACAGGAAGTGGCAAAGGAGAGAATGGATATGATAAGGCTGTGGGGTGAAAGACTGTAATGGGATGAAGCACACAGAGGAAAACTGAGACTTTGGATTGTTTATTTTATATATACAATATTGGATTTGGTGCAGAGACAAAAAGGAAATGTATTTGAAAAATGAAAAGTGGCTAATGATAGAGAAGAGAATATAAGTAGAAGGTATATAAGGAAAGACAGATAATTTCCAGGTAAATATGGCTGTGTTAAGTTTTTTGTTTGATTATGCTTCCTTGCTCTCTGTACAATGCACCTTTTTTTTTGTCATGTGTAAAATGGTTGCAAAATTTTTTCAGTCTTAAAAGTTGAGTGGGTGTGTAGGGTTATCTGCAAAAGTGTGATTGGTGCAGCAACATTAGTGATGAGCCACATTCCCTGTTTCATTATCATGCCTGGATCTGCAAAAACACAAAAGAGTGCCTTTTAATTGTGGAGAAGGATTTAATGCTATTCATGTTTGTCTCACCGCACTTCTAAATGAACTGCCACATGTCTTCAAGAAATAGCATAATAACAAGGAATAGTAGATTCTTTTGGAATTGTATCCACACTGATTTTGAAATACAGCTTTTTCTCTTTTGGATTATATAATTTGAAATACTTTGTTTTTCCTGTGTCTTAGGAGAACCATTTATTGGCTGTAATAAGTAGTCTGAATTCACTTAAAATGTGTCAGTGATACCAGAGATGTCATGTGCTGGATAAGCTGCAAATAGAAATTTCTGTGTGAATTTAGCTGTCCAGCAATGTTCCTTTTTTTGCTCATGCTTCTGACAAGCGTGAATTTCTCTTTGCCCATTATATCTTTGACTTGTAGTTTTTCTAGCAGTAAAGTTTGAAAGTGGCAGCTGATAGCATCAAACTGCTTAGAATATTTATGTGTGAATTAGATAGGCACACTGTTAGAAGCAATTTCTTATAATTGAGAAAAAAGAGTGGTAGTTGGCTGGTTATATACTTTAAAGTATTCAGTAATATTTGAGTGCATATGAACCTTCCCTTCAACAGTAGTTACAAAACTGCCTTCTCAGTTGCTATCTGCCAAGTGTAGTTTCTACAAGAGGGATATTTAGACTCCCCAGTATCAAGTATTAGCTTTTTTGCATGTGAAGTCAAGGAAGTTAATGACAGATCTGATGGGCTTGATATATAGATGATGAGGATTGTCAGCTGCTTTTATAGTCAACATTGTCCCTCTCCTCATGATTTTATGTGTGGTAATAATACAGGGTATTTAAAAAAGATGCACCCAATTTCAAACCAGTATGCACATATCATTTGGTTCATCTTTTTGAAACAAGCTGTACTGGCAAAAGGTGAGTAGTTAGAAAATTGATTCAGTGCCCCTTTCACTGAGAATGTCATAGGCATTCTTTTTGACAGGCAATGTGCATGTTCTTTTGTTTAAACGGTGCTTTTTAAATCATCATGTGGACAGAAGCATTTCTGAATTATACTGCATTTGTTTGGGGTGCAAATAATCTGATTTGCTGCCCTGGCCCATACTCAAGTGGTGAGGGATCTGTGATGTCCTGAACTGTGCAAGTGAACCTATTGAGAACAGTATGATAAAGACTGCAGTTTTGTGTGGAGTTGAGCCAGCTGATACTCTGCGGCTGCCAGAAGGGAGAGTCATACTTCTCCCTTCTCCATCCCATCTGCCAGCCATGCAGTCCTATTTCCCACTCCTTCCACACAGCAGCACAGGTGTAGGTCATACCTTGTCTTGCATTGCTTTGACTTTTGATAAAGGGCAGAAGATTTCTGCATTGATGGAGGGAGAATGAAGAGCTTTCTGTCATCTTAGCATCTTACCATGTTTGAGCAAAGAGTAAATATCAGAACTGGGAGGACTGCTTTGCTGCAGAAGAGCTGTTTATTTTGGCTTATCATGTCTTTTGAAACCAAACCCTTATGTTGCAGCTCCAAACCAGTGACACAGTCCCTTGCAGTTGTTGAGAGGTGGGCCTTGCTGTCTCTGCTTCTCTGCTCTGCCAGTTTGTCAGAAACCCTCAGCAGGTGACCCTTATTCTACCTTAGCAGAAGATTATCCTCTTCTGCTGTGTTTTTGATTAAGTTAGCTGATATGTTTTAAGTATGTAAGGTAAGATGCAGCAGAAAGAAGGATGGGCAAAGGGGAATGGGTAGGCAGTGATGACTTATTAGTCAGCTGAACTCCGTTTTATGGAACTGCAGCCTGTGGACTTACTTCATAGCTAATCATGGATATGTATTGGACTAAAGTCTTCAAATGAGAGTAATTTCTACATTCTTCAGTTTTTTTATTTATTTGAGACATCAAAGCCCTGAAAATGAAGGTACTTAAAAATATCTCCAGCTGAGAAGCCAGACAAAACAGGCCCAGAATTGTCAATTTTGAAAAACTAAGTTTTGAGATTTATATTATCAGTTTCAGTGCTGGTTGTTTATGTTATTCTGGGGCTGTAGTAAGGGGATTGTGTTGTAAACAATGTTAAAAATTACTTTTTTCTTGTTTCTAGTCTGAGGAATTTGCAGAACAGCCAGAAGATCCACTACCACCTCCTCCTCCACCGCCGCCGCCGCCACCACCACCACCAGCTCCAGTACTACCACCATCTCCATCAACTCCTTCTTTTCATTTGTCTCAAATAGATACCAGATTTGTAGATCCAAGTATTGGATTATTGATGCCTCCTCTCCAGACCCCTAGCAATCTTGCTGTATTTTGTGATCACAACTATACTGTAGAGGATACAGTTCATCAGCGAAAAAGAATTCAACAGCTGGAAGAACAAGTTGAAAAACTAAGGAAGAAGCTCAAGACAGCACAGCAGCGATGCCGACGTCAGGAAAGACAAATTGAAAAACTGAGGGAGATCGTTCAGTTTCAGAAAGAAAAAGACATATTGGCAGGAAAAGGCTATGTGGTTCTGCCCAATGACTATTTTGAAGTTGTAGAAGTACCTGCCTAGAAGTTATGAACGTTCATTTTCACTTTGCTAGGCCAAGGAGTTTAGTTTAAAAACCTAAATGCTCTCTAGTTCTGTGTGTAAGACTCTCCAGAATTTTAAACGAGTAAATTTGCACTCATACAAATGAGATCACATATTTTCTTCATTGTAATTTCAGTTTGATACACTTCTACTATATTGAAAATGCAAGCATCTCAGAATATGCATTTAGTTTACAAAATCCAAATTGCTTTACAGAAGGAAAGAATGGGAGGTTGAATACATTTTAAATATGTTTGTTTGGAGTTTTTGTTTGTTTTGTTTTCAGGTTTTGTTTTTGTTGTTGTTTTGCAAAGGCTGTCTTATGCTTACAGGGGATGGCGAACTGAATCTGGCTGAGAGTGAAGATGAGGTTGTTGTAGACTTAGTGTGAAGATTTGTCAAGGCATTTAATATTGCTTTTGGTGATCCCTAGGAAGTAGTTTTCACTGACTTCAGAAGGAGCAGAATTAGGCCAGCTGAGTACACCTGAAGTGCTGCAGAAAGAGAGAAATATAAGATAAACATATCAGCTGGTGAAAACTTGCAACCACAGTTTGCTGTGCCTTCAAAGCACTGAAAAAAGTCTAATTCCTGTATCCCTTTGGTGAAGTATGTAAACAAGCCTCTTATTTTGGAGTAACCTGTTACCACATGTGTGTTGTGAGCAAGAGGAGGAGAATTCATCAGCATAGCTGTTGAGAGCTTTAGTTTTGAGGGCAATTAAAAATTCTCCTGAAGTGCTAGTGCTGCACTGAACATATATGTTATTGGACTGTTGGTAGAATCAAGAAAGCAGTGTACTGTTTAGGGTGGCTGCTTTTCAAAAGTACCCTGATAATAAACAGTCTCCAATATGTTGGAATGTGATGTTCTCATAAACACTGTAATAGGTAGAATGTTGTCCTTATCTTTGAAATTGTTGGTCTTAGCACACATCTCAGCCATGTGTGGGTTCAGGACATTAAGAAGTTTTTTTTACTTTTCCAGAGTGTCAAGCATTTGCAATATACTGTGATATTTTTTTTTTTTTTTTTTTTTTTTTTTCCTTTCCCTGCTCCCTAAAAAAATCCACCAAAGGGCAGTTACAGAATTAACTTTGGGAATTGTTTGGTGCTAGACTGGTATTTAATATCTCAAATGCTACTGCCTCTTCTTCAGCCTCACTAAGACTCTCTCTAAAAATTAATTTAGAATGGCAAAATAGTGCATCATTTTGCACTTACTGTCAAATAATTCAAAGTCAGATAAAATAGCATCATGCAAATGCTTCTGTAGCCTTCACAACTGAAATTTCTGAAATTTCTGGATATATTAGACATGAGGAAAATTACCTTTCTCAGTACATGTCAAACTTGTGTGTAGTGTGGATTCTAGTTCTGATACTAATCCACCCCTGTTGGTGATGGCTTTAAAAGCTTCTCTTAATATCCTGTTAGCATGACATTTTGAAGCGTTTCGAACCTGTCTTGGTACTTCTGACCTCACTCATGCCATGAATCTACTTTCTCTACCATCTCATATACTTAAGGTGAACAAAAATGTTGATGCATCCTTTTGTGTACATTAATTATACCTGGCTAAAAATAAAAAGCAAATGGTGTGTTAGATTTTTAACTGCTCTCTCTTTTCACAGGACTTTGCCGAAACTAGCTTGACATTTTGTATCTTTTTCTAAAGTAGTTATCTGATTCAGATGCTGGATTTTTCTGGCAGTGTTCCTGAGTCTTGCTGCTGTTACACTTTGCACTTAAAATAAATTTGCAGAAGCTCAAATTCAAAAAGTGACAAGGAAAAGACATTTAAACAACAGTTCCTATGCTGCTGGCATGTGTGGCCAGATAGCAGATTGTTTCTGTTTTCTCTGGAAAACACCCTCTCTTCTTACTCTCCAGGTATTTAAAGTGTGCCTTCAGATACATGATGGGTTTCTGCGATAGCATGCCCCTGTGGCTGCGGTGCTCCTGCATCCCCATCTTTGCCCCACTGTTTGGCTGTGTACTGCCATTACCACCCTTACCTGCAGCAGTTCTGGTGCTGGTTGCATAATTTTTTGAGGCAATTCAGCTCACTAACACAGCAGGTTTGGGTCATAGCAGAGAGGCAGAGGAAGACCAACAAGTGTCAGATCTGATATGAAAAACAGGCAGGGCCAGGAGCTGGGACAGCTAAGTCATAGAATCATAGCATGTCCTGAGTTGGAAGGGACCCACAAGGACCATTGAGTCCAGTTCCTGTCCCTGCATATGACAACCCCACAGTGCACCATGTGTCCGAGGGTGTTGTGTAGTCTCTTCTTGAATATTGACAGACTCGGGGCTGTGACTACCTCCGTGGGGAGTCCTCTCCTCTGGCTGCAATGAAGTGTTGCATTACATCAACTACTTCTGAAAACATTAAGGTAGCTCTATACTCTTAAGGTTCAGCACTGTTTCCTTCCACCCTGGCCAATGATTCCCATCTCCCCCAACCTTATACTCTGGCTGCTGTGCTTGTCAGGCCCTTCCTGTGGGTATATTAGCTTCATAAACATCCAGAAAAGCATCCCAGCAAAAGTGAGTCAGTCAGGTATCTTTAGGGCATGCTGAAAGATGGCTGGTGTGTAGAGTTCTTGTGTGTTTAAGCTTCTCATGTTGGTGAAGTTGGTTTAATGACTGACTCAAGTAACTATTCTTTCCGTTGATGGGGGGATTATTGCTTGTCTTGAGGGTTTCTGTAATACCAGGTGGAAAAGGGGACTGCTGACCAATTGCTGATGCTTTCTTTCCTATCATTAAACGTTTTTTTCTAAGAGATGCAGTCCATTCTGGCAATGGGCTTGAATTTCTCCTGCAGCAACTCTTTTAAATTTTTTTTTTCTTTAAAAAATCCCTCGCTAACTCCTGATGGAGTTCTGTTAGGGCTAGGTGTGGTCTCTTGTAGGCCCATGAAGCCTGTCAATGCTGCAGAGCTCTGAAGTGGGGAAAAAAGGCTGGCATGAAACAACTGGCTGTCTTTCAGCAGCTGACTTTCCCTGCACTGTGCTCTGCCCTACACTAATCTGCAATCTCTGGTTGAAAGCAATACAGAAAGAGAAGATAAAGGCTGTCTTGCTACTGGCCTGGCTAGAAAAGGAGTCCTAGATTTTCATGTAAAATTAATAAGCCAAACAAGTTCCCCAAGCATTTGTTAAAATTCCTTCTTTTTGTAAAGTGGGATTTGTTACATTCACACAAGCAGGTGTGAAATAGAGCTGCATCACTTCGTGTTTGTAGTGGCTACAACTGGTACCTGGACATAGCAGCGATTTCGTAAGTATCTCTGAAAAAACTGGTTGGGAATTAAGAATGCAGAAGTGGCAATGTTGGATGGCATATGTTTGTCTAATTGTGCATGAAGTAGCAGACATTTGTTTAAATGCAAGTAACTGCACTTCACTGACCCTATTTTATAAAGCAAACAATTAAAAAAAAATTACAAAGTAGCGAAACTGGCAAAAATGTTCCATCCTTAAAATCGGGACAGAGAGATTTGTTTTGAAATGGGCTGGTGCTTCAACAGGCAGAAAATAGAGCCAATTCTAATAAGAGAAGTGTTGGCTTACTTCCCCCTGTTGCCCCAGTTTCACTTTCACTCTGGTATCTGACCTGTGTGTAGTGTTTAGTTTTTTTGTCCTTACACTTCTGCAAAGTATTAGATTTCCCATCTTGCTCAGATTTCATTTTCCTTCAGCTCTATGTAGGGTTTAGGGTACAGGTGACCTGTGTGAATTTTGAAGGAGTCCTCTCAGAGCTGAAGAAAGTGCAAAGCAAATCCCAGTTTGAAAGTAGGAAAGCAAAGAAGTTGCTTTGGTAAAACTAAAGCCACAACAGTTTCTAAGTCCATTTCAAAAGACTTCTCCTACTACATGCTTCTCTGGAATGATGCAGTTATTCCTAGTTGCCCTGAGATCTGTTTTAGGTTTTAGTCTATAGGCTTATCTGTTTCTTGTTGGCTTACACTTTCATCAGGTGGCTTTGGCAGGGTGGAAGGGGATGTTTTGAGCTGTTGTCTCATTTTAACAACTGGAACGCAACCTGCCAAAGCACATTGATGCTTACAGTCTGTCATGACTGCAAATTCAGGTCTGTAACTCTAGCTGGCTTAAGCATAGCAGGTTATTTGCCATACTTTAGCCACGATAATGTTTTATTAATCGATGACAGAGCAAAACAGGACACAATTCAAAAATATGATGATGACAGTAATTGCTATTACAGATTTTTCTTTCTGCATGTTCAATACTTTCAATGGAAATATTATCTTCTTACAGAGACCTCTTGATGGAACTGCAGCATTTTATTGTGCAAATTGGGCAGAAGGCCTTACGGTCTTATGCACACTGAAGGAGTTTAAAAGTGTGCAGAAAAAAAATGTGTTGAAAAGTTGTTGTTTAACCCACTACGAATAACTTGAAACAGTTTCCAAAGGAAAGTCATCCTAAATACTCTTAAGTCAAAGAAAACATATAAATCAGTTACTCAGAAGGAAATTGTCAAGAACTCTTGAGAGAAATTTACCTCTAGAGCTCCATGACCTTTATAGAAAGTGATTATCTTCTCATCCTTCTCAAAGTTTTGATTGTGCCTTCTCAATGCCAGGATCAGCCTTGGCAGAGCCTGTCTCCAACTATAGTAAGATAGTGTCATTCGTTACTGCAAACAAATGACCTTCTCTCTGGATGTTGCGTCAGAGAACTCAAAAGACACACAAATGAAGGACGACTCAATATGCCTTCTGTAGCATTCTCACTACACGAGTCCCAAATATGACTGAATGTACCCTCATACTCCCAACATTGTGCCTACAAGTGTGCATAAATATACACACTGACTCCACAGTGTGAATGCTATTTAATTATGGTCTTTACACAGAGAAGTCAAAAAATAAA
This sequence comes from Patagioenas fasciata, assembly GCF_037038585.1. Taxonomy (NCBI): domain Eukaryota; kingdom Metazoa; phylum Chordata; class Aves; order Columbiformes; family Columbidae; genus Patagioenas; species Patagioenas fasciata. The sequence goes on from NC_092560.1 coordinate 40,735,585, forward strand.
GTCACACACAGAAAGAGCAGGACAGAGGAGGGCCTTATTTACCTTGAATGCAGTACAAGCATTTCCAGCACCTGCAAAACAGAACCTGACCGAGGCAAACTGCACAGCTTGTGTGCTAGAAGCATAAAACTAAGGAAAATTGGTCTTTGTCAGACACTTCTCAAAAGTCCTGAAAGTTACATCAGTCCCAAGCACTATGTAAAGTGTTTAAGCTACCAGTGGCACTGTATCTCTCCTGCTCCCTCTTTGCAGTTGCTCAGCCTGAACTGTGACCTGTAGGGATCAGAGAATAGAAGAGTGCTATTGTGCAGCATCTATTGTAAGTTCTGTTTCTCAAGAGCTTGGACTCCTGAGGAAAAGCCTCTCTTCTCCACTGCTGGGTAGTGTTGCAGGCTCCCCTTCATCACCGGATGCCATTCAGACATGCATTACACACTGCCTGAGTAAATGGGGTCTCGCATGCTGGGGAGAGTGGGGAAGATGGGGAAGCATGGCACCAATTAAATGTCTCCACAGTCCTGCTATTGCTAGTTCATTTAGCACTGGGTATCAAGCCTTTTATTCCCTGTCATGCAAAATGATCTAGTGATCCTGTTGTATCTGCTTCCTCCCATTGTACAGGGAAAATAGACTGTAAAGCCTGGAACCTCTCAAAAAGTGATTGTCTTCTGCATCTTAATTGGTTCTAGTGGTCTATTAAAAGGTCTTTTAGTTAGGGAGGAGCATGGAAAATACCATGACGTTAGTCAGGAGTGGTTTTTTTGTTTAGTTCGTGCTGGGGTTTTTTTGTGTGTGTGTGTGTTCTTTTTGTTTGTTTGTTTTAAACTCAGGGAGGGCTTTTGTAAATCAGACAGTCTTGTACTTTCCTTTCAGTTTTCACTGGATGTGGCTATTAAAGGTTCAGGGTCTGTGGCTATATTAATCATCTACAGATGAACCAACTCTTCAGTATTTGAGTCTGTGAAAGATGTGTTTTTCTGTGGGGAGATCTTCAGTTGAGTGACTTGATACCATCTGACCATCCAGAAAAAGAAGGAGGTCTTGCCTTCAGTAATGGTTTCTTCTTTCATCTTGGGCTCATTTACCAGCCCCCAGACAGAGTCCAGTACTCCCTAACCAGTTAGTTTCTCATTGATGTACCTAGGACTTTGATCTAGCAGGCTGATACAGCAATTTACTGAGATTGCAACACAAGCACAGTATAACAATTGCCATATTCAGGGGAATCACAATACAAACATACCATAGAAATTACCATTACTGGTCTCTAAATGCTTATCATCGTGACACTGTGTCCCCCCATTTGCGGGGAAGGAATATGTGGGTTAAACCCAGCTCAAGCCCATTTTTCTTTTCCAAGTCGATTTTATGAGTTGTTCAGTTTTTTATACTTTATGTTGGGCTGAGTCACATACAGACTCTCCTCTTACACTGGTCTGGCTATCTCAGGAAAAGATTACTCTTGACCAATTATTTCAGGGAAAGCTGTTTGTGCAATTTGATGACTGAACAATAGAACTGTATACCTAAAACAAAGGTTACCATCCAGTCCCCCTTGTGTTGAGATAATTTTAGTTTTCTTTATGACAACATGTTGCTATTCCTTACATTTTTGCCTGAACTCATCATTCTTGCTCATCTCTTCTGGGCCTTCTTCCATTGCAGGGGTCAGTCACATCCACACACTGTCTCTTTTCAGGAGTGTTCTCATGCATGTCTTGTGCAGGAAGAGAACATTTTTTTGCCTCAGCTGCTTTACAGTCTGGATCCGTGGCTCAGAAAGGATAGAATTTTCAGGACTGGTACTTTTTTATGTTCAGAGGAAGGCATCTTCATCTGGGCTTAAGAAATCCCAAGACTTTCACCTGCACTTTGAGGTTTAGGATAACCACAGAAGCCTCAAGGTACCCACTTTCACAGCTCAGTCCAGAGTTCTTAATCTTTTTGTGGACCTCACCTCGCCTCCCCTCCCCGATAGGATCAGAGTCCTCATTTATCAGTTCACTGATGGTGATGCTGTTTGGTCCAGAGGAACGACAACTGCATGCAAGGAAACTCTAAATGGAGAGAGGTTGTCCCCAGGCTGGCTGTGAGACACCAAGGTGAAGTTTTCTGGTCTTGCCCATGCCACATGAGCTCAGGCTGCAGAGGCTGGCCTAACTGATAAATTTTTCCATTTCTAATATTTGAAGCTTGAACTACACTTTCAGGCTCATCTCATAGGTGTCCTGAGCTGATACAATGTTTTATCAAGTGATTTTGTGGTGCCAGTTTATCTGACGAACTCCAGGAGTCACTGCCAGATGAATAAACATTTGTGCTGTTGTGTCCAAGAACTCAAAAAGAATTTATTTACAAATAACCTCAAATTCTGTAGTCTATATGTACATTCAGTTCTTACCTTCGTTTCTCTCTTTTTGAGTCCAGACAGGAACAATCTTTTTATTAGCTTTCTTTTCTTTGACTGGCAAGGGACTGAAATTGCTCAGATCGTTTGTATGTCCAGCATGGCGAGGAACTGGGGAGGTTCTGTACTACAGGTACTACAGCATGGAAATCTCATGGTCATGCATAATAGGAAATGTGTCTATCCTCCTAGGTAAATCTGCATGTGGCTATTTCAGCTTGAGGAACTTTAGTTATTTTGAAGTAAACTATTAAAAATACACACACACACACAAACCATAGTTGTAGTATCAGTGGAGTTATCTTTCTTCAATACTGTCATCAGCTGACAAAATTGGATTTCCTGATGCTGACTTTTCATATAACTAAAAACATATGTATATACAATACCTTTTACACTCAAATGTTCAAGCAAGCTTATGATGACATAATTAATCTAATAGTATTACTCTGCAGATAAACATTCTTCCATTGATATTGACATTTATCTCTTGGCCTCTCTACTAAGGTTGTTATGATTTAATTTTTTTACTCCATGATATACCACCTTAATAGCTATCAGGTAATTGACAGTATGTCATGGTTTAACCCCAAATGGCAACTAATCACCACACAGCCACTCACTCACTCCCATCCCCTTCCTCCCCAGCCCCCATGGGGGAGAGAATTGGAAGAGTAAAAGTGAGAAAACTCATGGTTTGAGATAAAGACAGTTTAATAAATACAGCAAAAGCCACACACACAAACAAAGCAAAGTAAGGAATTCATTCACTGCTTCCCACTACTTCCGCAGGCAGGTGTTCAGCCATTTCCAGGAATGCAGGGTTCCGTCACATTTAACAGTTACGTGGGAAGACAAATGCCATCACTATGAACATTCCCCCACTTCCCTTCTTCTTCACTCAGTATTATATACTGTGTATGATGTCATATGGTATGAAATATCCCTTCGGTCAGTCGGGGTTAGCTGTCCCAGCTCTGTCCCCCCCAACTTTTTGTGTAATCCGCAGCCTACTCACTAGTAGAGTGGTGTGAGAAGAAGAAAAGGCCTTGACTCTGTGTAAGCACTGCTCAGCAATAACTAAAAGTGTGTTATCAACACTTTCCAGCACAAATCCAAAACATAGCCCCATACTAGCTACTATGAAAAAATAATCTCTATCCCAGCTGAAACCAGCTGTTAGGGAACAGACAGCCTTAGCTTGTTGAAATATGTGGTATACTGCTTCTTCTAGAACTTGTTTAGAAACTGGCTATAGAATTCACTTAGCATGAGTAAATTTGCTTAGCATAACTTCTGCTTCAGTAAGTAAAAAAAGCCAGAAAGTCTTCAAGCTAGAAGATAAGGGGAACTGCATACTTGGAGATAAAGAACAGAATGGCATCTAAGAGAAGAATGTTTTGGCTGTTACCTAGAAATTATTTTCTCCAGCTGCGGGTGCCAAATAGCAACTTAACTTTAATTGACGGCCCACTTGATGAAATGAAGTGATCCAATGAAGAACAGCAGAACTTCAGACTCTGATTTTGCAACTGACCTTGAGTGATGTGCCTGATAGACTGGAAACCTACACCATCCTACACCAAATAAAAACCGAGCATCCTTCAACACCTTTTATTTCTTCAGTCATAGAAGCTTGCACATGCAGTAGATGACATTGGCTTCACTTGTTTTTTCACAATACAATCACCACAAAGTCTGGTGAGCATGCTGTTTACTGAAACCATCATCTCTGTGACGAGATATGACTGCAGAAGTAAGATTTTTCTCTCCACTAGAAATCTTTACTAATCTTGAACGTCGTCTCATTTTCTCTGACTTTTTCTGTGTGCCTTGCCTTGCTCCTCTACAGCATCGCTCTTCTCTTTTACCAGAGATTGATTTGATATTTTCTATTAATGCTTTCAAAGTATAAATGCTTGTACTTTTTACCACATTTGCCTTTTCTGATCTTTTATTCACAGGAATGAGACATTGACCTGCTCAGTTACAGAGCTTGTCAGCAATTGAGCACTGGGGTATTTGGAATGTAGGGCAGTTACATTTTATTATGAACTGTAACTTTTTACTGTTTCATACTACTAAGTGTGCCAAAGAGATAAAAATTCAAAACCCTGTTCAAAATTGAAGATTGCTTGGGGTTAAGGGATGTGTTTGGCCCCAGGAAAGAGGAGACTTGCTTATTATTTCATTGGGTTTTACTCTCCCTGCTTTCAAGCTGAGTTTTTACTTTCATTCTACTTGTCTCTTTATTCCTATGTGTAAGACAATATATAGGAGATATAAAAAAGTGAGCTCAGCAGTTCTCAGGGAAAGCGAGAGCTTTCTGAGCAATGTCCTCACCTCTGGCATGACTTTTTCCCCACAACAACCAGCAGATTGTGCTGAAATGCTGAAAGCCTATCTCTGAACACTTTTAGCAAGGCCTTGCTGAGTCCCATGAGGGTGGAATTTCTTGTTTGTATTACTGAAAATGGTATTTTTTTATTGTTGGAAAGTCCACTATGGGTTTTTCTCATGGGGCTGTGTCATTGTCTCAGACAAGACTAAGCAGCATCATTCTTTGGCAACAAAGTCACGAAGCCATATATGGTGTCAGCTGCAAAGTGTTTGCTCATGTCACAATGGGAGATGGGCTCCATGGCAGTGTGACCATCTGCCGTGCTGCTATGAGATCATGGTAAGGTAAAATCCAACTGCAATGATAAATGGTTATTTACCTGAGTGAATAAGGTGTCTGATAGCATTCCTAGCCAAATTGTCATCTTCAGTACCTGTAGAGGATTTAAACTCTGAAGTGCTCCTGCAACCTCTTTTTTAACTTTTGGGTTTTCTGATTATCTGATGCATCTGGAAGTTAACGCATGATATTTTCTGGGCTTGCAGAGAGTGTCAAAACATTGTAAACCTTACGAAACCAGTCTGTTGGCTCTCTGAAATGGCATTTGCAGCAGGATGTGAGGAGTTGCCCTAGTGAGGACAGTGATAACATGATGAACACTTACAGCAGCACAGTTTGTTTCATTATGGCCTGAGGCAGTTAAAGGGTCTTTTGGGTCTTTGTGAAGTTAAGTGGGGGTGGTGTTTGTTCTGCACCCTCTACAACAGGCATGGCAAGTTGTCTCCTGGCACTATGCCTCATCATCCAACAACCTGCCAGGGTCTGGCCCTGCACTTATCAGTCTTTAGAGAGCTGCACCTCTTTCCACCCCCAGCCCCCCTGCACCACAGGAGTAATTTCCAGAGCATTTTGGCTGTGGTCCCACATGTACCTCCTCCTGTGAAAAACTCTCAGACTGTGCTCCTAGTTCAGGGAGTTATTCCAGCCCAGACTTTGTTTGCTATTAGATGAACCTGACTAAATTGCCAATCATGAGTGGTGTTCCCCAGGGCTCAGTATAGGGGCCAATTCTGTTTAGCATCTTTATCACCAGTCTGGGTGAGGGGATTGAGTGCACCCTCCGTCAGTTAGCAGGTGGACATCAAGCTGCATGGGAGTGTTGGTCTGCTGGAGGGTAGGAAGGCTCTACATATGGATCTGCACAGGCCAGATCAATGCACTGATGCAAATTGTATGAGGTTTAACAAGGCCAAGTGCCAGGTCCTGCACTTGGATCACAACAACCCCAGGCAGTGCTACAGGCTCAGCGAAGAGTGGCTGGAAAGCTGCCTGGCAGAAAGGGACCCAGAGATGTTGATCGACAGCTGGCTGAACATGAGCCAGCAGTGTGCCCAGGTGGCCAAGAAGGTCAAGAGCATTCTGGCTTTTATCAGAAATAGTGTGGCCAGCAGGACTGGGGAAGTACTCGGTACTGGTGAGGCTGTACCTTGGACCCTGTGTTCAGTTTTGGGCCCCTCTCTATAAGAAAGACATTGAGGTGCTGGATAAAGTTCAGAGAAGGGCAACAAGGCTGGTGAAGGATCTAGAGAACAAGTCTTATGAGGAGTGGCTGCGGGAACTGGGGCTGTTTAACCTGGAAAAAAGGAGGCTGAGGGGAGACCTTATTGATCCTTGCAACTAACTATCTGAAAAGAGGTTGTAACATGGAGGGTGTTAGCCTCTTCTCCCAAGTAGCAAGTGATAGAAGGAAAGGAAATGGCCTCAGATTGCACCAGGGAAGGTTTAGATTGGATATTAAGAAAAAATTGTTCACAGAAAGGATTGTGAAGCACTGGAACAGGCTGCCCAGGGAAGTGGTGGAGTCATCATCCCTGGAGATGTTTAAAAGATGTATAGATGAGGTCCTTAGGGACATGGTCTAGTGCCAGAATTAGGTTAATGGTTTGACTCAGTGATCTTGGGGGTCTCTTCCAGCCAAAATAGTTCTATGATTCTATGAAATGTCTTTAATTAGGTTTATTCTTCAGTTACAGGAAATATCCTGGCACGGTGGAAAAGGCAAAACTAGTTTTTATGTGGTTTTATAAGTAACACCAATCATGTCTTGTAATGAGGTGAAGCTGTAGACATTTGGGTTTTGTATTCAGATTGTCTGGCTTGTCAGAAGCGAGATAAATACAGATATCAAAGATGTCATCCAGTAGAGACAGCTTTTGTGTGTCAAACCCTCTATTTTATGAGCTTGCACACTTTTAGGATATATCCATTGGTTACGTATGCCACCAGATAATTACAGGATATTCTACTAGTGAAACTTACCTTCACATCCCTTCTGTTATGATTGCATGTTACCTGAAAGTCAGTTTTTGCAAGTTACATAAAAATTATGCTCTGACTTCACTTTGAAACAGTGAAACCATCTGATACACTGTGCTTTGTTTACATTCATTTTTAACATCTAGTGTTTCTGTAGTCCCAGGCTAACTGGCACTACCATTGTTCTATTGTAAATATAGACTATCATCCATTCAAACCCAAGGCCTTTATTTCTTCTGTAGTTAATACTCTTAGACAAAAAAGCTGAAAAAACAAACAAACAAACAAAAAATCACTTAATATTTGTAGTTTCATTTATGCCACTCAGAATTCTAGCTGTATTTTCTTTGTACATATTTGTGAGCACAACTGTGAAAACCTTTAATGTAACAAGAAAATACTTGAGGGTAGATAACACTGAATTTTAAGCACATAGATAGACATTAAATGGGACTATATCTCCTTTTGAACTGCTAATAGTAGCTTCATATAATTTATTATGGATGGGAAATTCCACGAGTTATTGTATGTGAAAGCTGGTTTCTGGGTCTACATTTATGTGTACTATCCATTCCTGAGTGAGTGAAAATTGAAGCCCAAAATATGCCACAGACATTCAAAATGATGGTCCTACATATTCTCTCTCTGTGGTTCCTACCTGGGAACATTTCTGTCTAATCTTAAGAAAGCTCTAGAAGGAATAAATATTATTCTTTACAGATTATTTGACATTAAGCCAAATCATACAGACTCAGCATAACAAGCAGGCATCTGCGTCTAGAAGGCTCACATCCTAGATCAAACCATCAGGAGGTAGTCTTCAGAAAAGCAGTGGACTGACTTGTGCCCTGCTGTGATATGACTAGAGAAGGAGAGAAGCAACTTGGAGGAAGGTATTAAATTAAGAACCTCTTGCAGACTCCCCCATCACTCTTTTCCCATGGAGAAGTTTGTTTTATGGTCCTGGTTAAGATGCCCACTGTGAAGAGGTGAGGTCTGGTCTGCTGACTGGCTGCTCTCATAGTAGTTTCTGCTTTTTAACCAGGGATGATCGAAAGTAAAATGCACTCACTTCACAGAAGCTGCCCCATTCAACCGAATGTCCTGACTGCTGTGTTAAAATTCTCACTTTGAAAAATTCTTGTCTGTAATCTAGCTGGGGGACGGACGGACTTTGCTCTCAGTGTGCCATAACCTCCAGAATATGAGTCCAGGCTGGGTCCAGCCCAAGGCCCAGACCTCCTTCTTCAAGGGCAAGAGTTGCAGTCATCTGGTATCATGCAAAAGATGAGGGCATCTCAAACACCAAGGGTCTTGCTCACACAATGACTAAACATCCTTGATCATGGATGACTGAAGATGCTTGTCATTGCCAGGGGCTCTTAACTTAAATAAACCCAGCCACCATTTAGAGAGGGAGCATTTTTAAGTGAACAGGCTTTGTTTCCCTTTGCAGAACTTTAGCATCTTCTCATTTGGTGGACACCTATAAAGTCAGGCATGTAAAATCTCAACAAAGCACTGCTCAAATAAGATGGCCATATCACACTCTCATTGTCTGTCAGGCAAACAGGGACCCTTTTTACATTTCTGGCTCTGGTTTTGAGAGAGAGAGGTTATGTATGGGGTGACAAGGCATGTTACTGATGCATAGTTGACAGGGGAGCTTCTGAAGACCCCTTAAGGTGAAGGGAAATGGTCAAAAGAAGTCTGAATGAACCTGAGAGTGGCCACCTCAGCACTCTAGCCAGGATTTAACACTTTTTTCCCCCCTCTTGTCTTCTTCCAACTTATTTCTGAAAGCTAAAGATGAAGGCACAGACATCTGTCCTGTAGCTGAGTGGCCCATGTTGAGGAGCTGTGCTTCTCATTCCCTGAGTTTTGTCAGGCTGAATGTGGCTGAGACAATTGGTATTGCTGCTCCTGCATTTTCTGCAAAATTCATAGCTTTCAAAAAAGTGGTAGAACTCATGACATACAAAAATTTGAGTGTGAGGGTTGTATTCAAGAAGCACAATCTGATAAGGTTATTGTGTACTTGTAGGTTTGAGTATATAATATATAACACTTCTCCACAGAAATGCAACTCCTAATACACATGCTGAAAATACACATGATACAGAACTTGTTAACTGTGGAAATAACTGTCTTTCTGTAATCCAAGCAGGTAGCAAGAGGCATAGAACAGCAGAGGAAAATGCACAACAGCAATTACACTTGATTTTATTGAAATATTACGAAAAAAGCCACAAGCACCAGAACAACTTCCAGTAGTGTAACGAAGAAAGAGGCAAAAGAATATGGACCTCCAAGCATTCCCAGCAAATGTGTTATGTTTTCATCTTCTGGACAATAGGGAATTATTATCTGTGTCAAGGTGCATCTGTAAAGCTAAAAAGAAAACTCCTTCTGAATCACGTGTGGATGATGTGAACCCACAAAGCAACCATCTCTGCTAACTCAGGAAAATATTTTGAAGAGAAAATGCCCTCAAACGCAGGCAGGAACAGAGCTTGTAGACCTAATCCAACTTCTGACAAAGCATTTGGTTTTGCTGTGGTGTCTTCAATGGAGTCCCCCAACCTCCCACACCAGATACAGCAGCGCCAAAAAGAAAGTCTGTCAGCTACCACCATTCAGGCTGTGTGGCGGGGCTATCGCATCCGAAGAGAAGTAGATGAAATGAACAAAGCTGCTGCCAGGATTCAGGCAACTTATCAAGGCTATAGGGTGCGGCAGGAATTGCCCTTGGGGTTTTATGATTGTCTTAGGTATAAAAAGGCTGTGCTAAATCAGAAGGAGAAATCAGAAAAAAGAGCAATGGCTCTCCCTCTTGTCATGGAGCGCTGTGTGTATTGGGATAAGGGCTCTCAGACAGCAAATATTCCCACTGAAAATGAGAAGCTGAGAGGTCATTGCAGAGATAGGCATGAACCAGGTGCTTCTGTCATTCCCAGACCAGCTGTCTTCAAAACAGAGTTTTCTCTCACACCCTGCAAAATCTTGACCCTTACTAATAATTTGCTTATCCCTGAAGTCTTCCAAGCCTTGACATCTGAACAGCAAGTCTATGATGCTGCAGATAAAATTTGGGCTGCAGGGAGTGTTTACCAAAGCAGAGATGGGCTTGATAAAACGAAAAGGCAAGCTGAGAAAATAGCAGAGCTGAGCCAGATCTTTGTTTACAGGTATCAACTCAGACTAAGCAGTTGTGAAAATTATAATATTTCAGAGCTAGCTAGTGCCACCAAGATGCAGGAATTGACCACAGACCTCCAAGATACAGTGCCACAACCTGACCAAGACCTCACTGTGAAGCTGCAACTGAAAAAGGAAAACAAAGAGTCTAATGCAGAGGGCAATGCAACATCGATTAGAAATATTAATGTGCATACAGTGGTCAGGAGCCTGTGCACCTCAAAAAGGTCCATCTCCCTACTTGTCTCCAGTCCTAATGGAGCAGTGGAAGGCTTTTACAGGGATATGGGCAGTGGGCAGTTGCATGGACTCTATACTGTGAGAAAGCACAGGAACTCAAAGCTGTCTCAAGTCTGCATTCACATAAATGTGGTGAAAATTGGAAAGACAACAGACAGGAATTCATCATGGTAGGAAGGCACCAAGGAAACCAAGGACTGGAACGACCCTTGTTCTGCAAAAATTTGTCCCTGTACTTGCAGAGCCTGATCATCACTGAAACAACTGTCTGAGTGCAGCTTGAGTGTGAGTTCAGTTCTGGCAGCTTCTGTCAAGGGTTCCTGTCAGCCCTCTCCCACCTTGGTGTGCTAAGTAGCTGCTTGTTCCCTAGCTGACACAAAGACCATTCTTTCCTTACCCGTGATGTGAAAGAGGTAAAACTTCCCAAGGAAAGATGTAGTTGCTGCCACAAACAGGTCCATGCACAAGTGCAAAACTCTTACATGTTATCTAGCCCCAACTAACATCATGCAGAGTTCCAGCTACAAATGTATCATTGAAAGCATGAATTTTCAAAACTGCAAACGTTATGCCGGGCTCCCAAATAAAGGTCACACAGCCCGTAATCTACATTCATTCTAGCCCAAACGAGTCCGATGGACCAATAACATGCACAGACCTTCACACAGCAGGTACCTGGGCATTCCCGCGGTGCTGCCTGCACTGCCCGGGTGCTGCCAGGAAGCGGTGCTGAAACAGCACGGGAGAGCGGGGAGGAACAGCCACAGCAGGGACTGAAAAGGGAAAAGGCAAGGGGCAGGTGAAAGGACATTCTGTTGGAAAAAAGGAGGAGGAAAGTGGTGGCTCTGCTGGGACGTCGCGGTGCAGCTGGGTGCAGAGGGATGCGGTGCAGCTGCCCATGGGGAAAGGGCGCATTGAGGAGGAGGAAGGGATGAAGGGCAAACAGAAGGGAGGGAGAGACTGAGTGTGGTTATGCTTACTGGGGACTGAGCAATCCAAGAGGAGTGACAGCAGGAAGGTGCCTGGCAGGTACAGGGAGGTGGAGGAGGAAAGAGAGGCTTCAGGGTTACGGGCTGGTAGAAGTGCCTGGTGCTGCAAAAGTTGCTGGTGAGCTGTGCTAAAAACATCCCTTGCCCAGAGAAGAAGCATGTTTTAGGAAGCTGCTTTTGGGGGGAGTTGTCTTTTGACAGCAAGGACTGAGAGCAGAGAGGATCAAAGGGGAAACATCAGGGCAAGGATGAGGCTCCAAGAGTGCTGCCTTTCTGCAGTGATGAGAATGATTCATACAGACACAGACAGAGACACACAGGCAGAGAGTTCTTATTAGCAATGAGAGTAGAGCCAGGCAGAGCTGGGCCAGGCTGAGCTCACTTCTATTAACAGTTCTCAGTTTCTAGGTTTATAGATATGGGCCTGGACGTTTTTTCAAAAAACTGTTATCCCAAACACTGTCACTGATGTGACTGTTTTTAGTCACATTCCCATGCATATCTTGTGGGTGGCATTCCGATCCAATCATTCACACGCCCAGGCCCAGCATTCACACATTATACATATGGGGGCGGTTTTCCAACCCAAGATATCGTTCTCACTGACCTGGGCTATCACTCCTTACACTCATGAAAAAACCATATTTCTGTACAACCTGTCCATAACCCATGTCTCTCTTTTCTCCTTCCTGCAGCTAACAACCCTGACAGTGCTGCAAACCCCTTACCATCTCTTGGTTCTTGATACCAGGCCTCTCAATTCTGGTTCACAACATTTCCTACCCACGTCCTTCCACCCCACCACCCTTGTACCCTCAGTCCAAGGTCCTCAGGGTCACTAGCTGGCACTGCCACCTCTCCCTGGAAAATGCATTTTCCATGCTTGGGTGTGTGATGCCTTTGGGTAACATGGTTTGCCACTCTCCATCATAACCTCAAATTTTCAGTTGCTCTTAATATCAACCATGTGTGCTCAAACCGACGGATTTGTGCCTCTAGGTGGATTTCTCCCTCCTTTTTTCTTTTTTCTTTTTTTCTTTTTCTTTTTTTTTTTTTTTTTTTTTCCCCAGGGAGTTTGAACTGCCCAGAGGCTGAGACCCAGTTCCAGTGTTGCTTGTGCTCAGGCAGCTTTCTGTGCTTTGCAGCCTGGAATTGCAGCCTCACATCAGTTACAAATCCCATGAAACATGTGGAAAAGGAAAGGCAGGCTCTGAACAGAGAAGATTCAAGTTTTACCCAGGATTTCATTTGCTACATCAGGGTGGATGTTTCCCATGTTTCATTGACTGGTTGGTAAAATGGAGTACTCATGTGTACCTCCCTTCCCAAAATGCTGAAGAGCATGTCTGAATAAAGACTTGTAAACAGAAAGCATCATCAGCAAGCAAATGGAATTTATTTCTCCAATACATTCCTCTGGTTGCCAGATAATGCTGGAACCCAGAGACCAGGCAAGCTAGATGTCATAGTTTAGCCCCAGCCGAGCTGAGCCAGCAAATAAAACCATCTGCTGAACACTTACTCCGCCCCCTGCCCCAGATGGGACGGGGAGGAAAGTCAGGAAAGAAAAGGCAAAACTTGTGGTTTGGAATATGAACAGTTCAAGGAAAAATACCCAAACAAACAATAACAATAATAATGAAAGCATATACAAAGTGGTGGATACACAGAACAATTTTACCACGTGGCAATCCTGATGCTGCGGCTGACCTCCTCCGAAGCAGCAAGCATAGCATAAGTTTCTCTCCAGTCTGTGATACAACGTTGTCGAACAGAGCAGTGCCTGCCTGCGGTCTCAGGCAGTAGTTATGATCAGAGGTGTCAACGGGCAAAGGCTGGGGCTTGCAGTCACGAGGCTGTGGTTCAGCAAAGATGATGGATGATGCATGAGGATGCTGAGCCCTGTACAGGACCAGAAACAGGTTGGAAGGCACAGGGTAGTCTGCATAGCACATTTTTAGAGGGTAGCATTGTTGCATAAAAATTTGCGTCTTGTGTTTAGTCCATACTCACCTTTGTGGCATGTTGTGCCACTATCTGTCTGCACCACTCCAGCCAAATATCTGCTGTTCTCTTGATGCCAGCATAAAAACCAGACTCTTAACTGTGTGCCTCCGCAAGTCGTGTGCTGATGCCTGGCCTGGATCTAATGGGTTAACCGAACAGTCTGGTACTGGTAGCAGCTGATAACAAGACACTTCATTCAAGGCCATCTCTTTGATAGAGCTCTTGGTTTTGAGTTGCTTTCTGCAGCTGGGATGAGGAAAGGTGCATGGGAAACCACCTGTTCCTCCAGCCCTGCCAGGTGAGCCATGGCAGGGCCAAGGAGCTGATGAGGGCCCTTGCAGAATTCCTGTGTGTAGTACAGTAGCAGAAAAGGCAAACCCGTGGAGCTGCTGCCAGTGGCCTGACTGAGAGCTGCGGATGAGGCAGGCTGCAAGTCCACAGCAGCACAAATAAGATGGTAGGACACTACAAGAATGTTATTTGTAGCAGCAACCTGACTTTGAACATATTCATCATTACAGGAAGCTGAATAATCTGACAAGTTTACAACTGTCAGTTATAAATCTTCTTTGAGGATCTTTGATAAGGCAAATCTGAATCACATATCTTATGACTGTACCAAAATCTAGGCCACTGCAAGAATCGGGCCCAGCTGTTGCTGAAAGAAAAGGCTTCCTATAAAAGTCAGCAAGCAATTACGTTCCTCTAGGATACAAGTGTGTATCAGTGGATGAAGACAAACTCTGAGGATATGCAAATAGCCATGAATGGTTTTGTTTGCAACAAATGTGTGGGATTACTGGGCCAGTACAGAGGTAGAAAGAATATCCAGAAAGAATAAATCAAAGTGGGAAGAGTTTTGGGTCTTGGTGCAAACTGAAAGAATTTTGCACTATTCTTGATTGAACTTGAAAATTTTTGGGAAAACCTCCTCTTTGGATAGAGATGGTGAAGTGACTTTCATTTGGGAAGAAAATTAAGAAGATCCTGAGATCTCATGGTAGAGGATTGTCAGTGGGACAAGAAAAAATGAGTCAATGTCCCTTTTGATTTCAGCAAGAAAACAAGCCCAGTCAGCATGTGTTTATGAAAGGCAGGTCCTGTTTGACCAGCCTGATCTCCTTCTATGACAGTCTGACCCTTTTGGTGGATGAGGGAAAGGCTGTGAATGCTGTGTACCTCGACCTCAGCAGAGCCTTTGATGCTCCTTCCAACAGCATTCTCCTGGAGAAACTAGCAGCTTATGACTTGTGTGGCATACTCTTTCCTGAGTAAAGAACTGGCTGGATGGCTGGGCCCAAAGTGTTGTGGCAAATGGAGCCAAACCCATTGGGCCAGGAGTGGTGTTTCCCAGGGCTCAGTATTTGGGCCAGTTCTGTTTAATATCTATATCAATGATCTGGATGAGGGGATCGAGTGCACCCTCCGTCAGTTTCCAGATGACACCAAGTTGAATGGGAGTGTTGATCTGCTGGAGGATAAGAAGGCTCTACATATGGATCTGGACAGGCCGGATCAATGCGCTGATACAAATTGTAAGAGGTTTAACAAGGCCAAGTGCCAGGTCCTGCACTTGGATCACAACAACCCCAGGCAGTGCTACAGGCTCAGCGAAGAGTGGCTGGAAAGCTGCCTGGCAGAAAGGGACCCAGAGATGTTGATCGACAGCTGGCTGAACATGAGCCAGCAGTGTGCCCAGGTGGCCAAGAAGGTCAAGAGCATCCTGGCTTTTATCAGAAATAGTGTTGCCAGCAGGACTGGGGAAGTACTCGGTACTGGTGAGGCTGTACCTTGAACCCTGTGTTCAGTTTTGGGCCCCTCTCTATAAGAAAGACATTGAGGTGCTGGATAAAGTTCAGAGAAGGGCAACAAGGCTGGTGAAGGGTCTAGAGAACAAGTCTTATGAGGAGTGGCTGCGGGAACTGGGGCTGTTTAACCTGGAAAAAAGGAGGCTGAGGGGAGACCTTATTGATCCTTGCAACTAACTATCTGAAAAGAGGTTGTAACATGGAGGGTGTTAGCCTCTTCTCCCAAGTAGCAAGTGATAGAAGGAAAGGAAATGGCCTCAGATTGCACCAGGGAAGGTTTAGATTGGATATTAGGAAAAAATTGTTCACAGAAAGGATTGTGAAGCACTGGAACAGGCTGCCCAGGGAAGTGGTGGAGTCATCATCCCTGGAGATGTTTAAAAGATGTATAGATGAGGTTCTTAGGGACATGGTCTAGTGCCAGAATTAGGTTAATGGTTTGACTCAGTGATCTTGGGGGTCTCTTCCAGCCAAAATAGTTCTATGACTCCATTTCTGGCAGCTTCTGAAAGGAGCCCTGTCCAAGCTGTCACTGTGGGGGAGTGATATCTACAGAGGAACTGGCTAAGTAATCAAAGGCCCCGTTGCTCTCATTGCTAAACACAAAGCTCTGGGGCAACATGCTCTGTTAAGCTATGCCAGTAGTTAGTATTGTGCAAGCATTTCTGTGCTATTTTCTGTGATGTTTTGAGTATGAGTGATAAGATATAATTTTAGAAATCAGCCCTTTTTACCTGCTTACATCTTACTGTTTCATTCCTCCCAAAATCTGCCATATAGTGCTAAAACATCAAGTGTAGTGTGAAAACTGATTGAACTTACTTAGGTCTGTAGTGAGGCTGCCTCTTTTATTAAAGCAGTCAATACAGCTGGAGCAAACAGATGACCTTTCAGGCATTTGATCCATCTTTGGGTCTGATCTGCAGCCTGTTTTTTTTTTTTTCCCCCAGCAGTAAGTGACAGCATAATAAAAGACATTTCTCCTCCTTAAAAACCTTGCCTTATTTCTAATCCTAGACTGCAGTGGCTACAGCCACCCAAATACTGCCACAAACAAATCAGTCAGAGTTTAGGACCTAGAGCCCTATTTCAGGCTTATGGGATGTGACAGCTGACTGAAAATCAATGGAGCATGATTTATGGAGCATCATAATGAGGCAAGATAAGGCTCAAAAGCTGCTGTCTTGCCTTGAAGAATCAACTGCCTGCCTTGATTTTTAACTAGACTGCTTTCAGCACCCTCCTAGGATAAGAATGATTTGCTTATGAAAGCAGAAGATCAGATTTAAAGGAGAAGCCGCAGTGGTGCCCATGCTTTGCCTAGTGCTTTTTGCACTGTGTCTGAGCCACTCAGGTAAGTGTGATTTCTTCTTCTTCCAAGCTGAGCTGCAGATGTTCAAGAGTTTATTTCTGCTGGCCACTTCACTGCTGCTTGCTTGGATGAGGTGGATGCTGGCTTCCCTTTGTCCTCTTAACACTGCCTGACTAGCAAAAGAGAGCTGGATCAGCTGCTGCCTTTGTATTGCAACCACACATAGTCTGGGAATAAGGTTTTAATAACTGAGGTAGGGGGTGGTCGCTGGATAGAAGTTGACTAAAAATCTAAGCTTTAGTCTCACTGCTAAAGGGAGTTACAGGAGAATCACCAGCACCAAGAGGAAAACTGAAATGCCTCAGGTAAGGTAATGAAAGGCTAAGTGTCGTGTATGTATTTCTTGGCATGTTTTGCACGTCTATTTAGCAGACTCCCTGCTACAGCAATTCTGTGCTTGTGGAGAACTGGTCCTGGCACAGACCGCAGAGAGAAACAGGAACCTGAGAGAGAGGGGAAACATCAAACAGTGCTCAGTTAATTGTATTCACGGTAACCTCTCAGAGGGCTGCCCAGCTTTTGCTTTCTCTGTGATCCATCTGGTAAATTCAGGGATACACCTGTTCTGTGGTTACTTCTCTGTTTTTTCAAAGGCAGTGGTACTTTGTTCAGTGTTTTCTCCATACCTTTGTCTAACTTAATCTTCAGATGGGGCTTGATCAATGGAGCCGTTAGGCTACTTTTTCCACTTGATATATCTTCCTTCTCATTAAAAACTTCTGCTTTTAAACTGTTCTCCTGCAAGTACTGAAGCTGTCTTATAAGGGCATAGATCTTGTTCTTTTTGGCTTTTTTCTTTTTGGGACTTCTAAAGCCTTTTCCACTCTTTTCTGTGGCTTCCATAGTAACTGGGAATCAACACATCTAGCCCGAAATCCAGTTTTACCAAGTCTCTGCTATACTGTCTTAGAGCATTAGGGCCCTTGGACTTCATGTGAGGTACAGACTGTGAAACGGCACTGTTTTCTTATGAGGCAGTTTGTACACAGCTACAGACGCTGTGCCCATGATGCATGTGGTTGTGTGGTTGCGTATGTGTGTCCAGGGATTTATACTCAAATAAATCCAGAGCAATGCATTTCAGCATTAAGACAAAGCTGGTTTGATCCTGCATGGTTTTGAGTTGTGGATTTTTCCTATTCAATGGCTTTCTCATAAAATTTCCTGTGTTTAACGTGTTTCCCATGTTAGGTGCATGCCCAAATATGCACCCCTGTGAACCTCCTAAGGGAAAGCGAAAGGGCTGGGAGCTGGCATCTCTGCAGAGATTCCTATATATTAGGGGATTGGACCACTGAGGTTGTGGTTGTGAGTGGGGAGAAATATGTTATTGCTCTTCCTTTGTTTGTGGATGTATCTGGTGTGTTTGGGCAGGCAATCTTGTTTCCTAGGAGAGACAATCTTGTTTCCTAGGACAGACAATCTTGTTTCCTAGGACAGACTCTGACCCTCGTTTTCTGTGCTGAAGGTAAGGTTAGCCTTGGCATGACAACGAACCCTGGAGCAAGCAGAAAGGGTATTTGTGATTTCTCAGACTGTTATAGTAGACCTCAAAGGCTTTTCACAAAGCAGCAAGAGACAGGGTGGCCAAAGAGGCTCCTATAAACTGTATTGACAGCTGCATGAGCCCATTGCTGGCTGTGGTGCAAAGCAGGTAGAAAGGAGTATGAAAGCTCCCTCTAATCAAGTGGCCTCCACCTCCTCATGCCTCAGGCCATCAGGTGGCCTCCACCTCACCACAACTGAGAGAAGCACAGCCTATGCTAGAACATCTGACAGCAAAGTGATTGTTGTTGCTCTGTCAGTGACAATCATTAGGCTTCAGAGTTTACAGCTTCTCAAAGAGGAATGGGCATTTGCTGTGGCTGGAAGTGGGGGATGACAGTTGCTGGAATAGAATGGAAGACTGGTGAAGAGGATTGTAGACATGCTTAAGTGACTTGCAGCTGAGATGGAGAAAAACACATATATCTTACTAATTGCCATTTAGTCTTGTGTGCTTGACAAGTAGAATGTCTATGTTTAGATAACACAGGCTGGTGATAGACTCAGGGGCACCCTATGCTTGACATTCCTGTCCTGCTCCGGTATAGATCAAATGACAGTGAAAAAACACACCTGTGTGAACCTCTGATATACAGGTGAACATAGTAGGTTTGGTAACTCTCTAGCAAAGACTGGGCTCCGTGGTGCCTGTGTTCCCACTGGTGTGCCTCTGCCCAGGTGCTGCTCCAGGGATCTCCTGGTTCACAAGGTAACAAAAAAAAAAACTTTTTGCATTTCATCCGTGGTTTTGTGGTTGTTCCTGCATCTTGCCTTTGCTGGCTCACACAACAGTGCTGCTTGTACCCTTTGCTACGCTGAGAGAATCCAGACCAGATAAGGGAACGATTTTGTCCAGTGGGAAGCTCTGGTATAGGAGCAGGTTTTTGCTTTGGGCAATCCTTCAGCTGTGCCTCCTCCTGTGAAATCTCTCCCTGCCCATGGCCTCACACAGACCCTGTTGAGGGAGGCCTGTTTCCCTCAAGAGATGGGCAGCAGCTGCCAGGGGTGGAGGATATGGACAGAGATGGTGGTCTGCAGACCCCTCCTGCACCAAATGGCTGGCAATCCAGGCACAGGTGTCCTGCTCACACTGGGCTGGCAGAGCAGGGGTGGCAAGGGGACAACGTGGGCCCTGGGCAGCGCTCTGTGATGTAGTCTTTGACTGCAATATTGGCTGTGACCTCCATGGCATGAGGCCCATCAACACGAGCTCCTTTTTCCTCCATGGTGCCTTTAAAAACTGGTGAAATCCTTCTCATTCTGGGGTGCTGTGTGTGTGCACAAGGAAGAGGTGGAGGTCGTGTCAGGACCTCAGCATCATGGAAAGTGGGTCTGGCATTTGGGAAACAATGGAGGGTCTGAACCCCCCTTCCCCCTTCACATAGCAGGGGGAAGAGGGACCACGGTGGCAGGGACCAGAGGAGTCCCAAGTCTTGCCAGTTCACATCATGATGGCTCCATGCTTGATTGCATGCAGACCTGGCCCTGACTGCATCATCCAGCTCCTCCTGCTGCCAGGCTCCTTTCACTTTTTGCTCTGCTGATGCTGTTGCCCACTCAACCCACGTCTGGGAAGCAAGACAATTCAGCTTTCTCAAAGATCTGCTATCCCCAGAAGAAGGATTAATTTCTAAGTGCTGCATGAGGCTCCCTCAGAGTTGGCTCACAGGCCTTGTAGCTTCCAGCAAGGAAATCCCACCACCCCGATCCTTGTGCAGGGCAGATTTAATCTCAGGCCATAAAAACTCACCAAGTGCAAGTGAAATCCCTAGGCTCTGAAATGCCCACAGAGCAAGCCAGGGATTTCTGCGCAGCGACCAGATTTATCCTGCAGCCCCAGCTCTCTCTACTATGCCACAGGTATCTGAAAAAACAGAAGTCTTTCTTGGGGTGGCATTTATGAGGCTGGATATTTACTATTCAAGAGGGAAAGAGAGCACCTGATGCTCTGAGTCTGCAGGTCTTCTAAAGAAAAATAAAGTATGTTGACTAAAGACAAAAAGGCCACAGAAAACAGAAATCTAGTACAAAGTAATCACTGCTCTGGCCTGATGGTTTTTTTGCAAGTGAATTGGGCTTGGGCTGTCCTGTTTTCCCCTCCTCTTGCCATGTCACTAATGAGAGTCTAAGCATCTGAATTCCTACAGATTTTACTGTGCCGCTTTCCATGTCTGTTTTCTGGCATGTCCCCACTGTCTGTTGCTCTCTTCCAGATGTGGCTGCCTTCAGTTCAATTGCTGAAAGTGAGGACATGCTCCTCAAGCACTTATTTCAAGGCTATCAGAAATGGGTCCGCCCCGTGCAAAACTCCAATGACACCATCAAAGTCCATTTTGGATTAAAGATATCACAGCTTGTGGATGTGGTAAGTGTTGTGTTTGTCTTGGTAAAACATTCCTTCTTTTATAGACCGTCAGGCATCCACCTGGCAGGCCTGGTGATGCTGCTAGCTTTTGCCTCCTGACGCATGAAATGCAAAGCAGTGGTCAGACAACAAAGCACCGAGTGTGGTGTGGTGTGACCTCCTGCCCCATGCCCACCATGGGCCATATGACTCATTTATTTTGCAGCAAACCTGAAGGTCCTTTTCTCCCTGCTGTTCTCAGGGAATAAAGCCTCATTGCATCAGGTGTTAATAAAACAGTCCATACTGGACAGTCCCTGGTGCCTACATCTGTAATTTAATAATAAGACAGCTACAGGACAGGGATGAGGAAGGGCAGAGATAGTTGGAAATCATTCACATTAAGCAAGCCTATATCCAGGCCAAAGGCAGCTCATATTTTGACCCAGCTGGCCACTCAGATAAGATACTAGGAGCAAACCAGATAATGCTATGTTTTTGCCCACATGAAAAGTCCCCTTTCCCTTTCTCCTCTGTCACTGCAATGCACAGTGGAATTTCCACAGGACCCAGAGGTACCCATGCAACAGCGTGCTCTTGCAACCCCCAGCCTCTGACAGCATCCCCCTGTGCTGTGGAAGTCAGACTTTAGTTTTGTGATTTATTTACATATTCAGGACAATGTTCCAGCTTTTATCTTCCCAAACTCAATCCAGGCTGAGCTCTGTGTGGAGATGAGCCATCCTGTGAGCCCACAACCATGCGTATCCTGACCCCTGTTGCTGGCTTAGCCCTGCTATTATAAACCTGCTATTATTAATACCTCCCTGCTCTTTGGCATCTGATGCCTATGAGTTGCTGTGAAATGCCAGACCTCAGTTTTCTAGTCTCAAAAGTTCCCAGTGAGAGCAGAAGCAGCACATAGAAAGTCAGTTCACTTCCCCCAGCAGTGACTGAAGAGCTCCAGGTCCATGGGGAAACAGGACCAAAGGAATTGCCTCTGCTCGTCACAGGGTTGGACTCAGCCTGCACAGGGTCTGTTTCTGCTGGGTGTTTTGGTATTGCAATCATCTCTATCTTGTGTCATCCTAGGATGAGAAGAATCAGCTGATGACAACCAACGTGTGGCTGAAGCAGGTAAATTAGACCAAATGAGACCTCTCCCTCAGTGTGTGGCTGCTGAGCCAAGTGGCCACCCCAGCCTGCTGCCCATTGCACCATCCATCCCCTTTTGTTACGCCAGCTGGTCAGAAAAAAAGCAGCACCATGTTACCTTGCCTCAAGTTTTTACTTTACTCCCCTCACTTCAGCAAATGCATAAAGGGGCAGAAAGGCAGGCAGGTGTGCCTTTAGGAAACAGAATATCCTCTTCTGCTGGCCCACAAGCCAGCTGTGCCCTCAAGTCATCTGTATTTCAGGGAAGCAACATCTCCTGACACTGCAGTGGGTGTCCCTGAGATGCTGTGTATGCCCTAAGGGACTATGCTGTCTCAGACTTAGAGGTCATGCAAGTACTGTCTCTCTTGCCCAAGATAAGAGTGGTGCCTCAGATAGAATTCATCTTCAGCATAAGTAAAGAGAAAAAAAAAGCCAGCTTGTTACTCCACAAACAAAATTAAAATCTGTGGCAAATTAATTAGATCTCTCTAAGATAATTGCTTCTAGAAGTGACAATAATTTATACAAATGGGGGAAAGGTGAAAGTTGAACTGTTCTTCTTCACTGAACTTTCTTCTTCACTCCTGAAGAACACTGCATTTGGTTTAGATTACATTGCATCATTTTACTGACCTTGTGACAATTAAGTCTGTCAGCCACGTGAGTATCTATAAATATGTCAGCTAGTCCTAGGCAGAGGACATAAAACGCAAGCCATACTTGAAATTATTACCATGGGAAGTACTTCCCAGGGGTCACTGGGCTGGTGGAGGAGAAACATGGCTCAGTATTTGTTCTCAGTCTGATACCCGTAGTGCTGCAGCGTGTGTGAGCTTCTGGGTAGAGCAGAAAACCCTAAAGACTGTATGAACATTATATGTAAAGCTGGTCTCTCCCTTGAAGACGAAGAAGATCAGACTTGCCCTCGCTGCAGGGAAGACATGAATTTCCCCTTTTGCTGGGGAAATTCGCCACTGATTTGAATCCAACTACTGAGAGACTGCCCTGAAAGAGCTCTGGTGTTATATTTTTTCTACCTTCAGCTCCAATTGCAGAGTTCCTCGTGTGCACAGGGCCAGATCTTGGCTTCCTTATTCTGTCTGAGTAGCCACTTGGGCAGACAGCAGTGCTTTCCTGCAAAGGTAACTCCTTGACCCCTGTCTGTCTTCTCCTTATTCCCACCTTCTTTCCTTGGAGGCTGCAGCACCCACCTTGCCTGCAGGTCCAGGCCCTGCAGTCTGCAGGTGTGAAATCAACTCGCTTTACCCTCCTCATTCTCTCTGTTCCTGCAAGTGTCCCCAGAAAGATTTTACAGGTCTTACAGCCTTTGACAGAGTATTCCTGGGTCTGACTGTCTCCTTCTTAGGGAAGTCTTGGCTGCTTGCTCCATTCAGGACAGCAAAAAAAAAAAAAAAAAAACAAAACCCTGGGGCAGGCTTCATCCTGCTGGCTGGGTGACAACTTCACCCAGGTTACAGTGACTGTAGAAGAGACAGACCTGACTCACCCTAGCAAGCCAAATCCAATCCTGGTCTGCCCAAGGACATTAGGCCTGAGATGCTAATGCAGACAGACATCTATCAGATGTCTTTCCACTGCTGCATGAACCTATGTGGGGACATTTTAGGTTAGCCCATCCCTGATGAGCACCCTGTTCGTGTGCAGCATTGACCGCCCCAGATTCATAGCCTGAAGCCTGTGTCACCACTCCTGCTACGGGAAATGAGGTTCTGCTGCAGGTTAACCCAAACAGGCTGCAGGAGGTAGGGACATGCCACCATCCACTTATTACCTCTTGGATGTGAGGGAGGATGACAGGGAAGCCACTTTTTCTGGTCCTTCTGCCTCATGCTGTGGCTAAAAGAAGGACTTACCCAAGAGTCTGTACTGTAGACATGCTGATTTTGCTGGAGGTGCAGGCTCTGATTTTCACGCATCCAAATGCCCCAGGAGGGACAGGCTGAGCACCAGATACCTGTAGCCTGACCCATGTGTCCTGCTTGGGGCATCATGCGTTCTAGTTGGCTTAGTGTGAAATGGTTCCACGTGCAATCCAGTGCTTGGGGAATTATTAGAATGCATAAGTACAACAGCTAGGAAAAGGTCCATAAAACTAAACAGAATTAAAATAATTTTTAATTTTGGGTAGGGAAAAGTGAAAAACACTAAACCAAACTGGAACTTTCTAATGACACAGACCCTATCCTTCTTCAGGAAGTAGGGAGGTCAGGGAAGTGTCATCCTCACCCTGGGTGTCTGAGGTTCAGTTATTGTTTCTCTGCAAGAGTCTGGCTTTTCTTAGGTGAGCAAAGCTTAAATCCAAGTGTTTTTTGTTGTTTTTTTTTTTTTTTTTTTGGTCGGTTGATTTGTTTGATTTTTTGTGTTTTTTTTTGTTTGGTTTGGGGGGTTTTGTGTGTTTTTTGTTTGTTTGATTGATTGATTGCTTTGTTTTGTTTTGTTTTGTTTGTTCATTTTTTGTTTGGGTTGGTTGGTTCGTTGGTGTTTTTACCTCAAATATTCAGATATTCAAGATGATGGGATTTGATGATTTTCATGCAGGCAGACACAATGTGCAAAGTCACTGTTAATAGTTGATGAGAAAGTATCTGGGTTTGGGCAAGCTATGGAGTCTGCTAGCAACTGTTGAGAATCTGGCTCCAGTGTTTTTTGGTCCACTTGTTGTGTGTTAAGCACTTGAGTGACAGCCCAGAAATGAGAACTTGGCAGAACTAGAGGAAGAGGATTGGAGGGTCTGGAGCAGCTTGGAAGGGAGAAGAGAGGAAAGAGCCCTTCCCATCTGCTTCTACCATTCATGTCAGCATAGCCCATAGGGAGATTCCTGTTTTAAACTGCTCATCTTCAAAGTCTGCATACAATATATTTTCTGCTCCAGTAAGAAGATGATACACAACCACTTGCCTTGCAGACATGAAAGAGCACTTTAGTTAGGAGAGAAATCAATGCAGGGCAGGGTGGAGGGAGGAATATTGCAGATGCAGCAAATAACCTAGGCCAAGGGACTGCTCTAACTCGACTCCAGAGTGATTATTCTGTTTCTAGGTGGCTCACAGGGTATTTGATTCTGTTGTGTTAGTGCAGGCTATGAGCTCACTATGTTGACTGCTGCTGTCAGCCCTGACTGTCTTCATGTATAACACATATGTTTCCAGCCTAAGCTCCCTTTTGCCTATTACAGGAGATGTCCAGGACAAATATGAGTCTGTGCCCATCTAACAGTTCAGGCTGGTGGAAACAACCCATTCACCGACAAAAGTTCACGATAAAAGGGGTGTGCTCTGCCCCTGCTGCTGAGGCTAAGAGCAGGAATAATCCTTATTTTTCCACACCTGAACAGCTCCCATTCCTGCTTTAGCAGCAGGAGCCCGGGGTGGAGAGCTGGGCCTGACAGCTGATGCCAGCCATTTCTGCAGTTCAGGGAGTGGGTTCTTATCTCTTCTGGTGCAGGTAGTAGGGCCATTAATCCTGCCATGGTACCACCCTGGGCAACTGTTTTCTCTGCTTATGCCTTGGAATAGATTTTAGGAGGGGTCTACCAGCCATCTGCCCATGACTTTGGGCCCCATCCCTTCCCTTCACCTTTAAGAGGAAGGTGCTTGTTCTTACTGTCTGTGTTTAGGTCTCTAATGCAGCTCTGGCTTCCTGTCACACTGTAAAGGACTGCAATAACAAATGTCTGTAGGTATAGCTGTGAAAAGGACATGGAATCCAAGAAATAAGAGGGAAGCACCATGGTAGGAGAAGCAGCAGAGAATATAACTTTTTTGTTTGCCCTTAAGTCATGGAGGAAATTGCCAAGAGAAGGCTGAGGCCTCCACATCCCTGAGGAGCTCTTAGTGCAGGAGTTTAATGGAAAGTGATTAATCTTCTGCTTCTCAGTATTGACCACGGTCTACAGCTCTTGCTTCCTCTCACTGCTGTTCTTGTGGGCAAATAAAAACTCCCATCAATAATGGACGGGCATCAGACAGCTGCTTTTCCACTGCAACTCTGTGGAAATATCCAGGTTGCTAGAGCCACTTTGCCACAATCTCCCTATCTGAAAAACAAAAAGAGGAGAGAAAAAATATTCTGCACTCCCACATGATAAAAATGGACAGGACTCCCCCTACTTTTGCTTGTTCAGGATTGTAACCAAATGCTTTACAATAGTGTCATACTATTTTTTCCTGCAATAGTGTGCAGGTCTTTCTGATGAAAGAAAAATGTGTTGGTTTGCAAGGACAGTGTACAGATATTAGGTGCTGTATTCTGCTCACTGAAAAAAGCCAGGTCTCCACTGAAAAGAAATTAAAGGCCACCTCTCTGTCACTTGGGTAGTAGCAGCCATGTCAGCTGGCTCTTCTATGGCGTCAGTGCCAGCCAAAACCGCTGTGGGCTGGTTCTCAGAGGGAAGAACAGATGCCATACCCAAGGGAAAGCAGCTCCTTCCTTCTGGGCTACCCTCAGGTGGGCTGGACAGGGTGGTGTAAAATGAGAGTCAAGTGCTCTCCGGAAATGCCTGCCTTGAGGTTGCCTGCAAAAGGACAGATCACTGGGGCACTCCTATGGCTGGAGGGGCAGTGCTCATGGGGGTTAGCATCTCCCAGCCATCATTGTCTGAAATCCTCTCTGCAGCTGAGCAGTCCTACACCAAGCTCTGTCTATTGTGCTGTGCAATGCAGTCCCTCTGAGATAGGTGGTGGGAGAAGGAATGAGGCTGTTGTGTGTAAGTGGTCAGAGGATTCTGCTGGCTTGTTACAGGAATGGATTGACCACAAGCTCTCCTGGAATCCAGATGAATATGGAGGGATCACTGCCATCCGTGTCCCCTCTGAATCCTTGTGGCTTCCTGACATTGTTTTGTTTGAAAAGTGAGTAGCATGTCTCTTTGCTCCAGGCTTAGGTCGGTTCTTGGGTAAGGCATGTCAGCCACCATGAAGCTTGCGTGTGCTGTCAGTAGGCTGCTTCTTTAGGCAATATGAATGTTGGCTTCCCTTATGCTCCAGGTGATGTGTAGAAAGCAGACTTGTGAGGGGGTAGGGCTGGGGCAAACATAGTCATGTACTTGATATTGTTTCTTCCTGTCTGACTCTCAGTGCTGATGGACGTTTTGAAGGATCCCTGATGACCAAAGTCATAGTGAAGTACAACGGAGTGGTGACCTGGATGCCACCAGCCAGTTATAAGAGCTCCTGCACGATGGATGTGACCTTTTTTCCTTTCGACAGGCAGAACTGCTCCATGAAATTTGGGTCATGGACATATGATGGCAATATGGTGGACTTGATTTTGGTGGATGAAAATGTAGACAGAAAAGACTTCTTTGATAATGGGGAGTGGGAGATCTTAAACGCCAAAGGTATGAAAGGGAACAGGAAGGATGGGCTGTACTCTTACCCATTTGTCACTTACTCGTTTGTGTTGAGACGCCTTCCACTCTTTTACACTCTTTTCTTAATAATCCCTTGCCTGGGATTGTCTTTTCTAACCGTCCTGGTGTTTTACCTGCCTTCAGATGAAGGAGAAAAGCTTTCATTGTCGACATCAGTTCTAGTCTCCCTCACTGTTTTCCTTTTAGTGATTGAGGAAATAATCCCTTCTTCTTCCAAAGTCATCCCTCTGATTGGTGAGTATCTGCTGTTCATCATGATTTTTGTGACCCTTTCTATTATTGTGACTGTTTTTGTTATCAATGTCCACCACCGCTCCTCAGCAACTTACCATCCCATGGCTCCTTGGGTTAAAAGACTCTTCCTTCAGAAGTTGCCTCAGCTACTTTGCATGAAGGGCCATATAGATCGTTACTCCTTCTCAGAGACTGAAGAAAAGAAAACTACCTTGAAATCAAAGCTGCTGGGGAAGCAGAAACACAAGCAAGCAAAAGAAGGAGAGAAAATCATTATAGCCTTCCTGGAAAAGGCAGCTGACTCCATTCGATACATTTCCAGACATGTTAAAAAGGAGCATTTCATCAGACAGGTAGGTGAAAGAAGGGCAAGGAGGGATCGCAGTTTCCTCAAGAGCAATGAGTTCCAAACTCTTACCTTTTCTGCATGCCTTCCCTTTGCCTCTTCCTCTTGCTTTGGACTGAAACAAGTCCTAGGAGCTTCCCCTGCTTGATAAATATTATAGCTTCTGAGAAAACACATTGCTTCAAGGAGAACTGTATTGTGCTGTGAGAGTCCATGCATTTCACAGATGCAAGAGGCCACAGCAGCCTCTCCTGGGGAAATTCCTGTTTTGGGATTATTTGAATAACTTTGTCCTGCTTATGTTGTGAATAGAGATGATTCTGGAAAACCTCTGAACTGTCATATGCTCTGAAAGTCTGTCTTTCACAACACCTACAGTGAGGTCTCTGTCCTGGTCTGTAGTTGCCACAGTGTAGCTGCCCTGCCTTGGGTGGAGGTTTTCTAGATTTTCACTAACATTTGGATTAGTCCCTAACTACCATCTGTCTCCTCCTCCCATCAATCCACGTGGCTATTTAAATGGCAAATGGCTGTGTGCATAAACAATGCATCTCATGCGAGGGCAGGACAGCAGAACAATGCACCTATCAGCATATGAAAAGAGAAAAACTTCTATCAGCACCCTCCTAGCAGAATCCAGGGCTTTGTTCGAACTGTGCTGAGAGGACTTCAGCAGAAAGGTGAACAGTAAATCAAACACACAGTATGTGAGCATATAAAGTCCATGACTTAAGCCTTGTGTTCAAAGCCGAAATATTTTTTAATATAAAAAGTCCCTTTGGTTGCTTTTATAAATAGCTCTTTTGTGTGTGCAGGGTTGTGTCAGTACTCATTATGCAAAATGTCCTTCCAGAATGCACAATATCTGAGCCAACAGAGCACTTAAGCAAGCACAAGCCAATAGGACCACTGGTTTTGGAAGCAGCACCTGTATCAAAGTGCTGTTCAAGAGCCAATTCCTGCCACTTCAAGGGAAATGTAGTTCTGTGGAAAGAAAGCCAGTTCATTATAAAGCCATCTTCAAGCTTGAGTCTGTAAACTTTCAATATGTACTTACATAAAAGCTTGTGCACAGCCTGAAACAAATCTGATTACCATGTGCATAAACCTATGGAATTGTTTTGAGTGACTAATAGCTATGGGTGCTGAAAAGGTGATCTTTGTCAGTTTTAGGGTACAGCACATTGCAGACTTCTAACGGTAAACAGATTTTTTTTTATCTGAAATATATGTTTCAGTATCAATAAAGTACTGGGCTCATTACTTTTTCTGTTTGTTTTCCCTTTCCCCTTCCCAGGTCGTCCAAGACTGGAAATTTGTAGCTCAAGTCCTGGATCGGATCTTCCTGTGGTTGTTTCTGGTGGTGTCTGTGACGGGTTCAGTTCTCATCTTTACCCCTGCATTACAGATGTGGCTGAACAGCACTTTGTAAAAAAATGCTCCCATGGTAGCACACAAGTAGTACAATGCCAAGGAATGGTGGTGTCTTTGAGCTTGGCCTCTGTTTTACAGGATGGGAAGCAACAGCAAGAACGAGAGAGGGCATTGACTAGTGCTTTCTATCTTTATACAACTCTACCAGTTAGAGATTTGGTGGAGACCAGAGGGGGGCTTGGTGAACAGCTGAGACCTAAAGTGAATTGGGCTGCACAATTGGCTTATAAGTATTTTATTAGTAGCTTGATTATATACAATAAAAGTCAATATTATTAGTTAAAATTGGAAATAGTACTTCCAGTGCAATGATTATACTTAGAAGGTAGATCTGTCAGTTAAAATGATACTTTACAAATGAAATTATAGTAAGAACACAAACTAGTACTCAGTTTAGTTACATCTCCAGGTAAAAATCACAAAGTCTCTACAGATCACTTTGTGCATGTGTCAGAACAAACAATTGCACAGCATGTGCATCAGAAAAAGTACAAATACCTTTCAGGTGGGGTGTTTGAAACCTTGACTCTGTGGCTTCACCTGGCTGCAGGATCAGCTCAACAGTGGCAGAATTTACCACTTTGCCCACCTACTACTAGCCTTGATAGCATGCACACTTTATCTCTCCTCTTGGCCATCAGGAAGCCACAAGGTGTTACTGACTTTTCAGTATTATTTGCAACTTGCCTGCTGCTTTATAATAAACCAAAAGGCTGAACAAGCAAGGATTTTCCCCGTGCTCTGCATTTAGAAACTATGATTCCTGTACCTGCTTGTTCACAAGTGGAAGCATATCACATGGAGAAAGGTGACTACACTACTCCACAAGGCAACAGTGATCTTCCTAAACAGTTCAGTTGGAGGGGAGCTGCAGACATTGTTTTTGGGAAACGAAACTTGTGGCTGGTGCAAAAGTGGAGTTTCTCCTGAGAGTTGTGGGGTGGGCTGGCTACCAGGAAGGTATATCTTCTCGTGTTGGCTTGTTCATGTTTTCCAGACAATTCAGAATTTCATTAGTTTAATTTCTTTAAATGTGATCCTTCCGCATGATTAGAAACAGCTTGTAGATGTGACCTGACAGAAAACACACAGGTGAAGCTCTCATCACTTTTGCTGGGCCAGTGTTTTACCAATATGGAGTGCTTTAGAAAATCCCATTCAGAACTTGTACATGTTTTCAAGGTTAGCAGGGGATTTGGAGATCCAATTTTTGACAACCTAAATGTTAATCTGGTGTTAAAACTTTAGCTAATCTTGAAACTTTCTCCCTAGGGATGGAGGTTAGAAGGTGTTAAAAAGACACGGAGGTATTCTGATGCTTAGATTATGTGTGCACATCAGACCTATGTTAGTATCATCCCATCTTGTTGTGTCACTGCAGAAAGTTCTGTTCACTTGTGCAATCATTATTAATAAAGATGTATTTAGTAAATTATCCCTGAGGTGAGAGTGCTCATATACTGGGCTTTGCTGTTGTTTTGTTGTTAACAAAGTTTAGTTTGTAACCCATTTTAAAAGCCTTGTCTCAAATCTATTTGAACAGAGAGATTGTCACATTCTTGGAAAGTCCTTATAAATTTTTGGCTTTATATGTGAGTTTGAAAAGGAAGCATTCAGATCTGGTTATTATATTGCAGGAACCTAGAACAGACCAATTTAGTATAGCATATACAGATAAATGTCTTAACATAAGTCACTGGTATAAAACTCTTCCATATTGACCCTGCTACCAGCTGGTCCTCTTTTCTTGCATTATGTCAGTTTGTTCCCCTGGCCAGTACCGTGAAATGTCCATATGAAAACAGCCAGGAGGCCTTTCTTTCCAGCATTTACAGAATCTTGAAATCAATTAGTGGTAGGTTTTCCAAGTACTGCTGCCAGGAGCTGCCTGTTAGCCATGACGGATGACAAAAATCTCTCCTGGGCAAGTGCTTCAGGTATTTAGTTGGCAGATGGTCCTGTCCTCAGCTTACAACATTCTGGTTGCCAACCTGCAGGCAATGTATGGCTTTTCTCACATGGCAGTGTCTTATGCGAAGCTGCTTTTCCTAGCTTTTGCTGGTAAAGGTCAGCAGGGTTCAGGTCCTCACATTGGTAGATGTATGAACATTGCATAAGCATGGCTTTAGTCTCTGGTCTTCCTAGCACGGCATCTTGGACTGCTACATCTGTAGTCTCATTACTCATTATTTTCTTGCGCTGTTTCTGAGCTTCCCTAAATCCCTTTGCTGCTGGCCCACAAATGCATCCAACATGTCCCACAGCCTGGACAAAACTAGGGAAACATTTGGGCAGATGGTCCTCCAATCTCTGCTCCATGTGCTCTGCATGTGGATGACAACCTTGCAAATTGCAAATCTTAAAAAAAAAAAGCAACCCTCTGCCTTACTACTGCCTCAACACGTGCTGCCTTGATTTCTGGGCACTGGCTTGCCTGGGCCTTGGCACTTCTTGGTAGGACTATGTGCATTTTAGTGGAGGAAAGTGAAAAGATGGTCTGCCTTGGGAAGATAATGTGTTTGTTGAGCTGCTGAATTGCTTCTGTGCTTTTAAAATTAATTCATAGATGCCATCACTCTTAAGAAAAGGAGGTTTCTTGCTGGCAGTGCTACATTGGGACTTCTAATAGCAAGGGGCACTGCTGATGTGGTCTTTGAGTGGATGGGGTGAAAACAGACACACCACTCTGTGTGCCCTGCAATGAAGATGGGTGCTTTTCCTGTGACTGTGCAGAGTGTGCAACCCAACTCAGCATCTGGGATGGCATCAGCTCTAGCTGAAACTTTTCTTTGTTTTGCAGTTAGAAGGTCCCCCAGAAGAGCTGGGGTAAGCAAAACTGTCACTTTTGTGTGGGTTCTTCAATGTCTGCTCAGCAGTGGGCCCCTACTGAAGATTTCTCTCCAAGGTGAGATCCTTGGGGATAGTGTCCCTCACTATCTCTAATCAGCCAGCTACTTTCGCAAAGCTGACAGGCATATGCAAGGATCGCCGTCCTGAGTGTGCCCAACACAGCCGAAAACGGCAACAGGATCCAAAAGTTACTGCATGGGGGAAAGGAAGGGTAAATAGTACACTCAGAAGGAGACAGAACATGACTTTGTAAATCTCACTTTCTTAGGATACCAGGCTAATGAGCTAAACTGTCCAAACCCTGTGTTTGTGGTCCAGAGGCAAGAGAGATGTATAGCACTGTAAATAACAAAGACAAGGAGCTGGTGCTGGGGCATGGAGGCCTTCTAACTGGAGATGAGGAGCTGTATAATTGTGAATGGTTAGACAAGAAGCCAGGGATTTTGCTAAAGTCAGCTTACTGGCTGTGGGGTAGTAGCTGTCATGCCTAAAACACAAATGCAGCACATCTTCTGCCACAATATTTTCATTTTTTGTATGGTCACAGACTGCAACAGTGAATAACTGGCAGTCAGATGTCTTTCCCATAGAAATGAAATTTTCGGCCTCAGAATGCAGCTCTCATCTTCCAATTCCCTTTTTTTCCCCTTCCATTCTTTCTGACTGAAGAGCAAACATAGCAAATGTAATTTAGTAGCATCTCTAAACACATTGTATGGAGTACGGAGTTTCTTAAAAAACACACGTTCTTCAAGAAAGTATATCCCAGCAGTGATATTTAATTGACAGGCTAACAAAGCAAACCATGCATGTTCACACATCTGTCTGTCACTACATAATTATGCATTATTCATGGAAAATATAGAAAATGTGGCTTTCTTCTAGAAAATAATGACTTTACATATTTCAGCTACAGGATTAATACAGATACATTCTTGTCATTCCACTTTTATCTGTGACATATACATTTACTCAATCCTATTATCTTTATTATGGAGCATCAAAAAAGAGTAAAATGCCAGTCAGAGACTTCAGAAACAGGGAGTCATGCTTTCCAAGGACTCGTGATGTTCAAAGCAGAGACTGAGGCATGGCAGACACTGAAACTACTGTACCGACACTGTACAATTAAATTTAGGGCCTGCTATAAGAGAGAAGGGCTTTTTACTCTTGAAGCCATTTGCTTTAGTTGGAATGGTGCCTTTTAGAGAAGACTCCTTCCACACAAAACCAACAGGAATTGAAACAGACAAGGGACCTGAGGCTAAACTGGCCATATAGTATAGAAACTGCATCAGGTGCACACCCACAAAGTGCCTCAAGATGAAGCACACTAGGATTTGGAACTGGGTTACAGAGCGGCAACCTCAGCTGCAAAGGAACTGTCTCTTCAGTTACAGGTTTGCACACACAGCCCTGACCCATGAGGAGCCATAAAACGGAAAATTGCTGCATAGCTGTTTGGAACAAGGTGCATTAAGATTCATGATAGCCAGCCTTCTCTTGCTGGGATGTGTGCAATCCAAGCTGATGTTGAGGTTTAAAAACACCAGAAAACTCAGATCAATCCAATAAAGTTAATCCAATTTTGTGTGTCATGAGTAACTACTCAGGGACAAACTCTCCTCCTCAGGCTTATGTCTGGGCCTGAGCAAGCAAGAGTTTTCAGAGCAGAATTTGTGGTCTGGGACCACTCTTAACCTGATGAGAGAAACATGGCTTAGAAATCCTACTGGAGCTCACCAAGGACTTGGTACTCAGTATCAGGAAGTAAAAGGGACCTTGGTTGCACACAAAGTTCAGTGGAAGATGAACTAGGTTTTTAAAGGTCTTAGAAGCATGTAGAATTCAAATGTGGATGCTTTATATAGCAACAACAGATAGTTCAGGTCTTTTCCGATTTTCCATAGTGCATCCAGGTTATTCCTCTTTGGTGACTCCAGGATGCTTCAAATGATGTCAGCAAGGCTACATGAAGTGCAAAATATTAAGTCGGTTTGTCTTCAATTAGAATTACATGCTAGAGACCCGTCTGATGTCAATCATAAACATAAACGTGCTTTGCTGGTCTGGGAACCTCATTTGTGTACATATACTGCAGAAGATGAGGACCTGTTATTTTAGATTGTATTGAAAATGTTATAGCGTCAAGGGATTGGTTTGATTGTACTTTTATTTTTATTTTGGCTGCCTGACACAAGAACACAGTAAAGAGCATTGGTCCAGTCAGTAGGGCTGTGATACCTCATCTAAGTGCCATACCAAAGAGTGGCTGTTAGAAAGTGATAGAGAGGAAAAGTAAAATAACTGAGGACCTGAGGAAGAGCTACGATCAGGAGAGAAAAATGAAGCCAGGTAGAGCCCTCTTTGGGCAATGCACTCAGAAGTGCCTGAACTGTCCTAATAACCCCCTGTACTGAAACCAAGGAAAAAGCTCAATAACTTCAACCTGCTCCTGTGATCCTCAGTGTGATTATTACTGCTGATCTCACTGAGGGAAAGACAGACAGGCACTCTAAAAATCCCATGTGTTCTGCCATAGAAAGGCCACATGCTCAACTCATTTTGAGTCCTCTACACATTCTGTTTTGGGTTGTTTGCTTTCTCAGAGGACCCTTTCCTCTCTTTGTCATTTCTTCTGTGGCTGGGTACTGAGGAGACGATAAGTAGAGGGGTTGTGTAAAAGGAGAGAAATACAGGAGACTGTTTGGAATTGGAAACGAAACAAGAACAGAAGTGGATAAGAAGCAGTGGGTCAAGTTATGCATGTGCTATTAGTGGCTGGATAAAGAGTCCTGCAGTCCCAAACACACAAAGGATTATAAACACCCAGAGAAATACTCTGTCTATCACCATAGCTACATATTTCCAATCATCTTCCACCTGCAAGAGAAAAGAAAAAAGGAAAAGCATAAACTACAGATAATGTAACATGCAATTGAAAGCTGACATTATGCAGTAGAATGTCCCTTGTAGTGAAGAATGTACATGCAGTCATCAATAGTGTTGCCTGTTGTGCTTATAGTTGCTGCAGTTTCCAAGTGTCTTTAAACGGTGCTGATTTTCTAGTAGTATTTATCACTTTTGGCTGAGAACATTCAACACCATCCTAGTCTGCTGAATTTTTCCAAATATTCAAGTCTGTTGGCAAGCTACAGCTGTGATGCTGACATTAACAAATAGGACCTGATCATGTGGTGGGTATAAAGTGGAGTGGCTTAACAGAAGGTAGAATAATGAATTTGCACTGATTTCAACAAAATATTCTGATGGAAAGAATACCTCTCAACATTCCCCTTTTGTATTTTTCAATACAAATACAACAGTATTTATTTTTGAAATAGATTTTGCCATCATAGAGCATCTAAAAAAACTTTAAAATTAAAAGCAAACATTTAACAACAGATCAAAGATAAGTTTCATTAGATTCTAAACACTTTTTAAAAACAACTTGAGGTGTCAGAGCATTCTTATTCTTTGTGAGGCCTGGGTGTGGGGAGAGGTCAGGTAATCTTTCTTGGAGCTACTTTTAGTTGCTTGTGTTTACACCTGAGGACATGGCCTGAGAATTCTCTAAACATGCATCATTTTTGGTGACAGTAATCCCAGTTAGGATGAAAAATTTATAAACTCACACAAGAAAATCCATTTATTCAAACGCCAAGTCTCATTTTTACCCACACACCCCTCCTTTTCAAAAATCTGTCTTTATTTCTCTGTTGCCTGTTTTTATTCAGGTGTCTTCCCCCAAAACTCAACTCTGATTTCAACATATGTTTGTCATGACTGAAAATACTGTATTGCTGAAGCTAAAATCCATCAAATCACTATAAAAGAAAATCAGAATACACCAGACTGAAACTGAGTAAAGACAACAGCATTCTGAAAGAAATATCTTTACCAGATTTTTCACTGATAACAGTTCCCCAGATCAACTCCTGTGCCGCCAGATAAGCCTCTCTCCTTAAAAAGCAGTTCCCAAATTCGCTCGTTTCATTACTACCATAGAAAAATATCCTGCTTGGTAAATAGCATGCTTAGTATTGAGATGTCACTGCTTACCAGGGCTGTGCAGTTGGTGAGCAGTAGAAGAGGGCTGTTTCTGAGTATCTACAGTAGGTTTGTTACAGACCTTGAAAGGTCACATCTAGCCTATGCCCTTCCTCATGGCAGGATCAACTCTGCCTGAACCACTGCCAAGCAAAGGTCATTCCTCATGGCTGCAATAGGTTGATGCTCCTTTTCCTTTGAAGAGTGAGCCTCATGTCTAATCTAAAACTGTCCTGCTGCTTAAATTATCCACTGAGGACAGAGGAGGAGTAGATGAGATCACTTTTCTTGTTCCATCCCCAGTGCATGATTTATCTGTGATTTATTCATCCACAGGTCTTAAGATTTTCTTCTCTAGACCCAACAACTCCAATTCCTCTGGTCTGCCTTCCTGAGTGGTTAACTCCCTTACCTCTTTGTTTTCATTTTGAGACCTCACGTTCTCTGCGATGAACTGAACACTGCTAATGACATCCTTCACTTCTGGGGAGTACTCCATGTGCTCTGCCATCCACTTCAGGGACTGATGGCTCGGTTGTCTTTTGGTGGTAGTGAGTTCAGTTGTCTTATCACAGTGATGGCATTGCTGCTCCTTATGTAACTTGCTATCTTTTTGTTTGTTATGCTTTGACTTGCCTAACATATTGGCTGATCCTTTCTTGCTTTTTCTGGAGATGTTTTTTTTCTGCTGTTCTAATGGTCTCTGCATCAACAGGACTTTTGGGAGCAGGCTAAGAAAGATGGTTTTTACCCATTTGGGCATTTTGTGTGTGGCTGGAGTCCTGTAATGTATATTCAGGACAAACACCGTGATGACAATTGACAGAGTCACAAATACCATAGTGAAGAGTAAATATTCACCTACAAGGGGAATTACTAAAGAGGTGGATGGGATTGTTTCTGTGATGACCAGTAAAAATACAGTCAAAGAAAGCAGCACAGAGATGCAAAGAGTCACCTTCTCACCACAGTCAGATGGCAGGTAAAAAACTAACACAGTCAGGAACGAGATGAAGAGACAGGGAATGATCAGATTTATGGTGTAAAACATGGGTAATCTTCGAATATAAAAGGAATATGTTATGTCTGTGTAGATCTCTTCACAGCAGTTATATTTGATGTCATGTTTGTAACCAGAAGCATCAACTATTTCCCATTCACTATTTTCCCAAAAGTCATTCATATCTACTTTGGATCCAATGATCAGAAGATCAATTTTGGCTTTGTCATAGGTCCATGAGCCAAATTTCAGTGAACAGTTCTGATGATCGAACGGGAAAAAGGTAATATCCATAGGACAGGAGCTTTTAAAAATAGCTGGTGGAGTCCAGGTGATCATTCCATCATAGCGAAGGAGGGCTTTGGTTTTGCCTTCAACTTGAAAATCTCCCACAGCACTAGAAAGACAAGTTAGACAAAGATAAGAAAATCACCATGAAAGTAAAATGTCTTTCATGGACACTGCACAAGGATATTTTTGAGAGAGAGGGTAAAATGGAAACTCATTCATCATACTTGTTATACAAGACGATATCTGGTTTCCAAATTTTATCTGCTGGTACCCGAACAAATTCAATGCTATCATATTCTCTGGGATCCCATCGCAATTTGTAGTCATTCCAAATCTGAAAGAAGAAAGGAAAATTATTTTAAAACCTTGCATTATCAGCAAATTTCTGCTTCTCAGATCTTCCTGTAAAATGACAGACTATGATAAAGACTGACAGCGCAGCACACATAGAAGGAGACAATGGTCTGAAAGACAACAAGGCCATGACCTGGAGAAACACTGGACATATATGAATATTGCTTACATTGATTTACCACTCCCTCCTCTGTGAGGGGATGCAATGCCAATTGTTATCCATTGCTGATCTGCTGAGATCTCTCCTCTGTCTTGCTACATCAGTATAGACACCTGTGCAAGGTCACATCCTCACTGCAGAGAGTAAATACAGGCCTTGCTGCTGCTGTCATGAGAGTGCACCTTGCAGGTTAAAGGAGGCCAGTGTCAAAGGAGACCAGCATCCTAATGAGAACAGAGGTACATATGTACACTAACAGGCAGTTGCTACCAGGGGACATTACTGGTTCCACAGGGGTAGCAAATTATCAAGTCAGAGGCACCAAGGGATTCCCAGTAGCTCTCTTGTGTTGCTATCTGGTGCCCTATCATGGCGCCATGCTCCTTGCTCCCACAGCCTACCCTGAAGACCCTTATCGTAAGTACAGTATATTTTACAGAAAGCTTTGTGTGCACCACTATCAGTGCCTGAATGAAATAGTGTTTTTGGTGGAAGCTGGCTTGTTTTTCTCAGCAGTTTAGGTCCTTTAAAGACTTTGTCAATGTATAAGTGTATGGAGGCATGCTTCTTTTGCTAATAAGTGTTGTGGTTGTAACCTTCAATATTGACATGACCTAAGACTGCAGACCTGCATACTTAATCACTCTTCTGTGGGTATGTCCAGTCAGAGGTACCAGATAAACAAATGATCATTGGATCGTTGGAGGAGAACATACCACACAGAAAAAATATGAGAGATGTAACTTCCTGGAAATAAGAATTAATAAATTACTTTTTCAAATGTGGTCATGGCTAATGAAGCTTCTCCTTATTCATATCTTTAAAATCCTTGATACAAACTCATCACTGATTCTATAGATATAGCTTACAAGGTAATATACATTTCATCCTATCAGTGCAAATGTTTGAGAAAAGCAATGCAGTGACTTACATGTCTTAACCACAAATTTGTTTCCATGATCTGATTGACCTCATCCTAGAAAGAAACACAGGCATGCACATATTTATTCAATAAATTAATTACGGTATCCTGAGATGGTGACAAAATTATTTTTATAAAAATGGAAACTAGAATTCCGTATTAACTGATACCAGGTCTTTTCTGGCTATTTTCGGGGAGCTTATATATCATGCGCAGACATGTACAGCTCTACTGAAAAACTTCTAAAGCTCAACTGAAAAAACATGCCCCACAAATATCAGATATACAAAGAGCTGTATTGTTTTTCCAGAGACCTGTGTACCTGAAGAACACAAAACATACAGTTGCTCTGGCCAGTAATAGAGGAATAGGGTCCTCCCGGTGGCTATGTGTTTTGTTGGATTCAGTGTTTTGAAAGCTCTGTTTACACAGTACAGTACTGGTCAAGACTCAGGAAAAATAGCATCTGTAGCACCATGTTCTCACATTTCTATACAAACCTCTAGAGCAGATGATTTCAACCAGTACTTAATTAGGACATTGTTTTACTGAGACCTTCTTTTTACAGTCAATTATTGCAATTGCCAATCAGTGATGAATCAGGAAGGTGCTGCAAGAGACACCATAATAAAAGAGGGGATCCTGTTCTAATAAATAAGCCTTCAGCCCAGAAGTATTCAGAAAGACTCATACTACATATATTTATGAATGTGGGCTGACATTCACAATTAAAATATCTGCAAGAATATTTCTTTGGGTAGTTCTTAGTTCTTAAGCATGTGTGCTCAAAAAGTTAAGATATTTACAAGCTAAAGGTAGAAAATGTTGTAGATGAATTTCCGACATTCTGTTCTGAAGATTAAGAAAAGAAGATAATTTTGTAAGCCCTGTAAGGTTCCTGTCCATGGGTTAAGCTATCTAAGTTCTTGTAAAAATCATGACCCTTTATTGAGAAACATCCAACAGATTTACTTATGATAGTCCTTTTTGTCTCCAAAGACAGCACTGGGAGCTAGGAGCTGCAATGTGAAACACAACTGTTGAAATCTGCCAAGCCACCTATTACATGGAAACAAAATACTTTGATAAAGGAACTCCAAAAGTTGACAATAGCCTTCACCATAAGGACTTACAATGCCTTTATTTATACTCTCAAACAACTTAGTTCCTTGGCTACTGCTGAGCATTGCTCCTTACTGTTTGCCTGTCTCTTCATTATGGACTCAACTATGTGCATCAGAATCAAAACTCTGCATCTGTTCTGTGGATAATTTGCTTCACAGAGCAGACTTCAGTGAGGGTTATGGTCACGTTTTGGTTTTTCCACAGTCCCCTGCCCTGCCTAGCAGGTCTGTCATCTCAGACACACACACCCTTATATACAGTGCACCCCAGAACACACACACAACATTCATCCCCAGCTCCATGCTTTAAACCACCACTTTGCAGGCTGTATATCTCTTATGTTATTTTGAAACAGACTGAAAAAGCAAGCAAAACCAGAAGATTTTGTCTCTCAGGGCCACTGCAAAATGACACTGGCCCCACAGGAGAACTAGGCCCAATGCTACACATGATGAACACACCAGGCATCTCTGGAGCAGGCTAGGCCTGTGGACAGTAAACATCCAACACTGTCACTTTGTATGCCAGAGGCTGCTGCCTGAAACAGAGGGATTTGACACTACAGAATAAGCAAAGGAAAGTGTGTAGCTCAATCTGCTCATTTGGGTAACCGGAGTGACTCAGCTGACAGAAAGAACAGCAAAGGTCTCAGCATGTACATATACGCACACATGACAATGTCAGCTATGAGAGTTGTAGGTGCAACTGTTACCTCTGCCGCTTTAGCAATTTGCATATGTTTGCAACCATCCCCAAACCTCAGCATTATTCTGTAATGAGTCTTACCACATTTGTAAGCTGGGTAATGGCCACTTCGAAATACACTGTGACAGGATCAGACACATTTTCCACTGGCCTGATGAACTGGTTGTACTGGGAGAAGAGTTTGTGAAATAACCGTTCCTCCGATACGCAGGTTGTGGTATCTGTATTGGTAAAGATAAAGAACAGCTACATCAGCGGTAAGGAAGTCGAAAGGAAGGTGCTGGATAACATAGTAGTCCATGCTGTATTTCTGGATCCTGGTACTTGTGACACAGGACACAGGAGCACTGAGAGAAAAGGGCTGCCAGAACAATGTCAGCTGAAAGCATTCTCCTGCAGGACACTGCCCACTGCTTCCCATCTCCTCAAAGTGTAAGGTAATGGCCTGAATGGAAATGTCTCCTAAGCTGCATCCAGCCTGCCCTGATACCAGACCAAAGTAGAATAAGGTGGTGTGAAGTAGAAAAATTAGAAATATGGTGGATTCAATCTTTGGGAGTTTTTATGGTAAAACTGAGAGTTTATCAAAAGCATAGCTACTTACTCAGAACTTAAAAGCTTGAGGCTGCAACTACTGGATCAAAATTGATGTCAGGGACTCTGATTAGGCAATCGTAATGATGCCTCCTAGTCTTAAAAGCTATGACTACATTTTATCATCGTGTGTGCTGTTTCAGCTCTTTAGATAGTACAACATTTTCTCTGAAGGAAGTTCATTTATTAAGTTATATGAGGAAAAAAGTGGAAATATTATCATTTCTTATAGAATAGCATGCATCTTTGTAATACAGAGCAGTTCTTTGGGATCAAGCAGATCATAGCTGTAACCCTCAGCCTACGCAGGACAGATGGGATTGCTTAGCAAGCGTAAGGTATATGACAGGCACAGAGCCACCTCACTGCAGAGTCAAGAAGAGCGCTCAATCTGCTGTGTATAGCCAA
Source organism: Patagioenas fasciata (assembly GCF_037038585.1). NCBI lineage: Eukaryota > Metazoa > Chordata > Aves > Columbiformes > Columbidae > Patagioenas > Patagioenas fasciata. The sequence continues at coordinate 40,777,175 of NC_092560.1, forward strand.
AACATGAAATAGTTATTTTCACAGTGCTAAAAGCTACAGATACCGATTTCAAGAGGAAAGATTAAATCATGTGGACTCTGGTGACATGAGCTCAGAACAATACTTTTCTTGAATAACTTCGCTATTCCAATATACTACTATATTTCAATATAGTACTATAATTCAGCACTGAAATTCAAAATACTTCATAAGGCAAAGATTTAGAAACCGCACCTCATATTGAGCACAGCTGTGTTATCAAAGCTATATGATGATACCAAAGATACTACTGATACAGCTGAGGAAAAATTAGTTTTTCAGATACATGGTTTTAAGCTTTTGTGTTAGTCCCAGACTGCAATAGAACACAACAGGAAAGCCATCATGATAAGCCTTTATGACTGCAAATATTAAACAAAAAAAGTCCTGTAGCAGGCAACATGGTCTCTGGCACAGCATAGGACATAAATTCACAATTTATATTTCCTTCAGTGAACACAAGGGCCTGTGGTTGCACAGATGTCCTACAGGGAGATGCTTAGTCTCATGATACTGCACTATATTCATGCCCTTGTTTTTGAAAGAAATTACATTTCTGCCTCTAAGGTGATAAGAAGCATGTTCACATTCAGGAGATTATCACAACTAAAAGCTGAAATGTTGGTTACCGGTGACTTGCAGGTATGGAAAGAAAATTCTAGTAAAACTTCTATGACTTAATGTTCTGTTTCATCCTTTTAGCATCATCCAGAGAAGATACATGAATGTCTATAAAGTTTGGATGTTTGTATACCATGTATTGTGCCATTCAAAAAGGAAACTGCAATTTCCTTTCCAGATTTCTTCATCATCATCCATCTCACTGTGACTAGAATTACCCCACTGTGGGATCATGAGTTTCTTACTAGTCTTATGACTAAAGCTGGTGAGTCTAAAATCATGTTTCATTTGAAATTTTCCTGCTGACTTTGTAACATGTTTTGAAATAAATTAACAGAAATGGACAAGGATTTAGGCCTTTCATTTTTATTCTTCTGTTACAGATTCTCATCTCATTGGTGTTGCTTTAAGACAACGTCTTATACCTTGGTAACATGAGAACTGTAATTCATATATGTCTTGGTCATCAGTGGAAGTGAGACCTTAAAAAAAATGGAATGTCTTAAAAGCAGAAATCCTGCTGAACCTCAGTGAGACTTGTGTGAGGAAATCACTCCATTATGTTTAGCTATAGATCACAAACAACAACGAATAAAAATATATCAAGTTCTCACTTTTGAATGTGTCAGTACCTAAAATGCATGTATTTAGCCTGCATTATTTAAGCAATTGCAAAATTTGAGCACTAAACAAAATTACTCAAACTCCTATTTCATTTTCATCCTTTGCTAATAACAGTTCCTCAACTAGCTATCAAATCAAAATTAAGAGTTTTATGTGTAAAAACTTGTACTGCTTTAGCTCTCAAAATACTGTTGAAATGTCACAGATTTCAGGTTAGAAATAGCTGGTAGAAGCTTTACATTCAATTCATTCCACGAAAGCAGAAGCAGAGACAGTGACTAGAAAATATTTTAGAGACTAGTATCAAAGAGAGCCTACCTTTAATCAAAGATGTGAACACGAATAACCACACACAGAAGGCAGGGTTACACCAACATAGCCACCTCTTAGGATGCATTGCTAGCAGCAGAATAGAGCTTCCTTTTGAGAAGACAGGTTTGGGGAAAGAAACAGAAGGCAAGAAGACATACAAGCCCGCTGGATGGTAAGCAGGCAGTACGACGGACTCCAGTTTTGCTTTTGCAGCAAACTCTGCAGTCTGCTGAGCAGAGCAAAGCCTTGCAGAGTTGCTTCCACTATCACCAGGAAGGGAGAGCTTATGCTGTGCAGAGTGAAGGGAGACAGGCAGCATCCTATCAGATGACTTTTCGCATTTCCAGTCATCTGCACCCCTGCTGCTGAGGGAACATATAAGAGGGCAGGAGAGAGGGAAGGCAAGACACAGGGCACCCAGTGTGGAGCCAGGGAGGGGAGGAGGAATTCACTCAGCCCTCCACCCACTGGTTAAAGAACACATATCCAAAAGCAGCTGCTTTAGCTATTCCCTGGTGCTAACCTGAGTCTGTCCATCAGAATATACAGAGATGAAACAACTTCAGTTTCTGGGCTGAAGACTAATTCTGCAGCAGGAGAAATGGATGCTATATGGTTCTAACACCTCTACCAGAAACCATTAGAACCTTGAAATAAGTATAGCATCATGTGATAGAATTGCTTGACAGTATTCTGAGTGAAAAAAATCTAAGTCAAGTAGATTTATTATTGCTGTCTGGCAGGACCAACTAAGAATCTTCTTTCATGACAAACAAGTCAGCTCACAGCATCAATTTTTTTATATTTCGTGTGTGTGTGTGTGCAGTGATTCCTGTGCCAGTATCCTGCTAGGGTGGAAATGGAGCAGCAGAATAAAGGAGAAACATTAGCTGCTATTACAGAAGTACCTAACAGGTCAGGTTCACTGTGATGAAGTGTTACTCTTAATGACAGAAGTTAAAAAACTGGAGGTCCTGATACCCTAGAGTTGAATGCATGTTCACTCCTCAAGCATTCAGTATGCATGTCCTTGCAACTGGAATGCCGGAAAAGAATCTGTAGGCAAATGGTCTGAGAAACTGAGGGCCCTGTCTAACTGCAGGGGGTGGAGGGCACCACAGGTTACTTGGTGCCATCCAGCCCTCCAGAAATCAGCTCAGACAGGGAAATCTCCTTCATGTATGCTCAATCCATCCTGAACAAGTCTGTGTGACTGTTACATTGTTGTGTAAGTGTGGAGAGAAGAGACAAGCCATAAACAGAAAAAGGATGCCCTCCATACTGCAGAACACAGAGGCAATGCTGGAGCTCAGGATGAGAAAGCACTTTATCTTGTACACAAGTTGTTAAAATGTGGGTAGAAGGGAAGATGTCTGTCTGGAAGAGACTTAGGCATGAGTTTCCTGCACAGAGAAGATACTTGAAGCGGACAAAGTTGCCCATGGCAAGTTCTAAGGGATGAAAAAGCAGATTTGGAGGACTACTAACAGAAGTCCTATTCCAGACCTCACTGAAGTTAGGGAGCCTTGAGCAGAGAGTCACCTTGGGGGAGTCACCTTGCACTCTCAAAAGCAGCAGAAAACGAAACATGTTTGTAAGTAGAGACGATGACAGTTGTGATCCACCTCTAAGCTGAAGTTAGATATAAATTCTCCTTACAAATGATTTTAAGATGAAAATGTGGATTTCAGCATAATGATGTTTCTTGTAAATTTCCATTTTGCCATTTTCCAAAGAAAAGAGGTAAAAAACCACAAAAACATTTTGCTTTGTGTCCAGTTTTTGCAAGTTGCAATGTTTGTTAGAACGATGTTAACAGTCCAGGTCTGTAACCTTGCAGTTCCCTCACCTTATCCAAGGAAGCTCATAACTCCTCCTTGAACTCATGAAGCCCACGGTGCACTGTGGCTAGTAGAACTATGCAGCCATATACCATCACAGGATGCTCGTGGCTGGCTGTAGTTACGGTATATGAACTGCTGTCAAAGTTCAGTGCTTGTAGAAAGATGGCATATGGTAACAAAGTCAGATAAATTTGAAAGTAACCTGACCCTAAAATAAAATGTTTTGACACTTCCAAACTTTTGGTCTTCCAAAAAACTGACAGGCAAGGGAATCAAGTACGAAAAGTTAACAAACCTGCAAACACGCATGTGGGTTAAACTGGAAGGTCTTCAGAAGTGAGCGTAATGAGTGCATTTTCCTGTCTGGAAAGGAGAGCAATGGCAGGCCAGCTGGCAAGGTGATTCTTAGTGCTGCACTTGAAGAGCTGCTTTATTACGGGGAGGGAGGGACTGGGGAAGCAGGGTGAGTTAGGAGGCAATACAAATTATTCAGTAAGCAGATGGCAGGAGTGATTGTGCCACACCTGCCCTGCTGGTAGGACCCTGCTGGAGTGGATGCTGCTCTTGGGAAAGGCTGAAGAGGAAGGCACAGTTCAAATTGGGCCATGACAACTGGCTGCTGAGGCATCCAGATGGAGAGGCCAGAGAGACCAGTTTAAGTACTGCTTCAGTGACAAAGAAGCCAGCTAGAAGCAGAGCAAAAAGCCTGTGAATCGTTGCTGCTAGGGAAGGTACCTAATTGAATCTAACCTGAACTGGCCAAGGAAGGTGTCAAAATGCCAGGCTCAAACAGCAAGCACATAGTGACACTCTTTCACTCTTCCTTGGCCCTCCATGTGTGGGAGAAGAGGCTGATATAGTCCCTTCCCGTGTGCTTTTACTCTCCAAAAACATCCTGACTCAAAGCAAAATCTCTGGCCTCCCTTTTTTAAGTGAGGTGGCTCAGCCAAAGAAGATGAACAGCTTGCAGGGATACACAAAATCTGCCCACTATAAAGGTTTATAGCACATGAATGCACTTCACCACTGGAGCCTGACATTGCAATAGTTGCATGGTGTTGACTGTGTAAAATGCATCAGGGCCAATTTAGAGGATTGCCTGTGTGCCCTGTAACTCTGGCTGGAGGCACATGCTCCAGTGCTATTTGCAATGCTAATGACAGATCTTGACTTTTGGAGTCAGGCCTAGGTTTGAATGGCTGACTTTTCCCTCTAGAGCTAAGTAGTTCATTGCTGGAGTGCCATATCTGAATTGCTTGTAGGCACTGACAATGCCATGGGTTCATCTGCAGTGGGGCTGTGACAAACACCTTTTCAATGGTGAGACACTCGTACCCTGACCACCTGTTAAAAAGCCACTGAACTCAGCGTGGGACTTCACTTCCCAGTGCTCTTGACTGCTAACTACTACTAGGAAAGTGAATTTGCACCTAGGGACACTTGTTCACCTTTCCATTACTGGCCTAGAAGCGTTGTGTGGGAAAAGAGCCGCTTCCCACTGTTTGCTTGCTCAGGGCTACCTGTACATTTCCCTGTTACGGCTGTGCTGAAATAGCTGTGAAGATGACTCAGATCTCAGCAGCGTTGTATTTTATTTCTATCCCACTATCAAACCCCTTTTGCAAGCAGCCAGCCATTAAGGAAACAATCGAGTCAGCTACAGCTCGCTCCTATCTGGGTATTCACACGTAGTACATCCCTGGGTACAGGACACCTACTGCAAATAAAAATGATGCCAGAGGAAGGAAACCGTAATGGGACAGTGAAACTGTCAGTCAAATCCCACTGTCTTACTGACAGTTTGTAGTGAACCTTGGACGGCTTATGCATTAGCTAAGTTAAGGTAAAGAGGGAACTTGGGAAGCTTACAGATGGAGGGGAAATTTCTGAGAGTGCGAGTTGCTTTAATTGAGCAGGCAAGTGAGGAACAAGCTCTAAAAGCTGGGATGTGAAGCTGCATTGCAGGTTCTGAGTGATGAAGGAATAGCTTAGCTTGCACAGGTTGTTGGGAATAGTGTTTTTTCCCTCCCTGTGCTGCCTGGATAACTAAGTTGCTTGTGTACGCTGACATTTTACCTTAAAATGCACTGTTCTGATTCATGGCAGTTGGAAACTGTCACATTCCAGATCTTTCAAGCTAAGCTGCCACCCCTTGCCAGGCATAACTCTAGCTGACAGTAGAAATAAAGCAGTTTTTTTAACAATTCAAGGCATCGTAGACTGTCACAGAGGCACACCAAAAGTCAGTTTAGGCAGGCAACAAGCTCCAAACAGACTTTATTCTAGCCAGAACAGTTTAGCCAAGAAACAAAAAAGAAACAGGGTTTATCCAAATTATTTAGCACTCTGACAACATTATAAAACACAGGTTCAGATACCAGTTGAGGAAATTATTTTTATACAACCACATAAGAATAATTATGATGAGCAGTGTGCATTCATTCACTTACAAAAAACAGAACGAGAGGACTTTCACTCAAGGGTACCCAGGAGAAATTAGTTGTTTGCCTGGGGCGGGCAAGGACTCACTCAAGGATATATCCAGCAGGAAAATCACTGAAGAGGAGGTGAGGGCACTCAGTCCCAGGGAGTCTCCCTAGATGGGGTCCCAGTCTAAGGGTAAGGCTCTGTTCACAGACCCGCTGCTTTGAGGAGACCACTCAAAGGGAGTCTTCAGCGGGGACCCCGTTTTATAGTCTGGTCAGATCTGGCTGTGGTCATTACGAGCATTACTGTGCATTACTGTGCACCTCCTTGGTTGAGGACCCTGTTTATTGCCCTGTGGTCCCACCCCTCCTGCTCCCCCAGCCCCAGGGAGTGCTGAATATGAGAAGTCACAGTGCCCCGGGATGGGGGAGGATATGACTGTGGGCACATTGGCACCAACCTAGGTGTGTATGTGAGGACAGGCACAGTGGGGTGCAAAAGGTACTAAAAAGCCATCAACTGCCCTACTGAAGGCTCTGGATCTCATCGAGGGGGTGGGGATGGATGTGCAACTGTCACACAGACCTTAGGTAGGAAGGCAGAGGTCATCTCTGGGACTACTGTCCAAGAGAACTGCTCTATCTCAGTGAGCACTGGGCTCTCCTCTCTTCTCCCCTCCTTCCCTCCCATCTTCCCACCTCTTTTCCTCTTAATGTACAAAGCACCAGAGGATCAATAAATAGGTGATAAGAACACAGAGGAGAGAGAAGAGTGGTAAATTTCACACCCCTTCTCTTATTTCTTTTTGTTCCTGTTATTCGTTTTTATTATGTTTCCTCTTTTTATGCCTGCTACAACCTCTGTCTTTCTAGCCCTCCCTCGTTTTCCTCTTTATCCCAATATGTGAGATCCATTTGTCTGTCTCTCTGTGCTCCTTCTCTGCTTCAGTTAATATTTAGTCCTCTGAAGCTTGCTTCGCCTGCCATAGCTTAGTGTTCCAACACTGAAATGCACAGCACAAAGGACAAACATGTATCAACTTCCACAGGTGCCAGAGCACCATCTCCTATGTTCACAATGAGACACGCACAAACACTCTCACTCTCAGACAAGTCTGAAAATATTATGTTGTCCTTTCTCCTCTATGTGCATACATGTGCAGAACCATGCACTTCCAACTGTATGAAATCTGGCATATCTTCTCCATAAACATTTGATGTGGAAATCCAACAGGCAACACCAGCCACCAAAACCTAAGTCGTTTAGATACCCAGTATTATATCCTACAGCTTCACAGAAACAATACTAACAACAGTATTTCTCCATTCCATTTTTTATCATTCTTCTATGGAGTGAGTGCCATAGCGAAGTGACAAAATCACAGCTCTTCCCAGGGAACTGAATAATTAAACATTATATTGCTGTTTGCTCTGACTTTTTGCATGCTGTACCTGCCTTGTCTGTGCCAATTACAGTCTCACCAGAGCAGGTTTCTATTAACCCATGTTAGTTCTAAGTGCAGTTGGGATCCTGTATTTTCTTTTACTCCTGGATATCATTAAAATAAAGCAAGTTATTAGGAATACAGTTTTCACTGCCTCATTGGCAGACATTCCACTACCACGAAAGCACTTTCAGGTCATTACCTTTTATTTAAGTGTTAGTATCGTCCTGTTTGTCAAGTCTTACACCATGAGCAGTGCGTTCACACAGCTTGTTCATTTGCACTCTCCGCAGCAAAGCACAGATCTCCCCCATGTGTAAGTCATAGGCTTTGGTCTCTCTCCTGCTCTGGGATCTCATGTGCTAAGAGTGTTGACGATTCACTGAGTTGTGTAAATGTTTAACCGCCATAGTTTGCCACATGCTGGTCTTGCAAGTTTTGGAGGGAAAGACGTTGCACATCCTGGTTTGCAAGTTTTGGTGGGAAAGATGTTGTGTGCTTATGGGGAGGGGGATGTGCTTTGCTGTGCGGGGAACAACATAGCAACCCATCTAGCCAATCAGGAAGAAGATCGGGGGTGTGTACTCACAGACTGTACACAAACACTTTTTTTTTGTAACCAATTTGCGTGCCTTTGGGTGGAGCAGTGAGTCCCCGGCCACCCAGTGCTGTTTTGCTCATTTATCTTTAATAAAAGTTATTCTAAATTTCTTTGAGTCATATTTGACAATAACACTTTTGCAGAGTTTTTTATTAATGCCAAATTTATGTAAACTTTAGAGGGGTCAGTGAGTAGACACAAAAACTGTGAAAACCTAAATATAATTAGAATAGGAGGCTTCGCTAAAATAAAGAGCATTTATTTATTCCTGCTTTAACCTTTAGCAACATACACAGAAAATAAAACTCTCAGACAAGAAATAAGTACAATATAGTCCCTCTCCCAATTTTTATCTCAAAATCTGGAGTAGAAAGAAAACCAAATACTTTAACAAGTGAAGAGAGGGATGCAGGATAAATCTTCTCAACATAGGTGTACCTCTTGGAACCTTCTTGCCTACCTCATGTCCAAGTACAGCAGAGATAACAAATGCTTGGCTACACGGTGATAAACATGGTAACCATTCATGTCTCATTAAATGCTGGATACTATCAGAAAGAAACCTCAGAAATGCACCACATCTAGGCCAGGTTGCTTGACATTCCTCTGACACTAATTTTCTTTTGGAGGATAGAAACTGAAGAGGGGCTAAGTGAGGGAAAAGTTTTTGTCAGGTTTGACGTCTAAGTAAACTCTTGTACCTTACTGGTGTTGGAGGAAAACCTTAACAATGCAGTGGGTACTGTTAAAATCTAACTCCCAGCTGGCACCTCAGCCAATACAAAAAAAAAACAAAACCCAAAACTCAGACATTTGAGAGAATATCTAAATGCATGAGGTGAAAAATCCATGTCAGCAGGAATTCTGACATTCAGTTCTCAGATTTCCTCTATAATGAAACTAAACCAACAACCCTGTAAAAACACCTATGGTACCCCTGCCTGAAATCTGAAACACTTTCCAAAGTGATGAGATTGTTGAAGGACACAGCTTCTCCACTGATCATAAAGAGGTCATAAACGGCTTGAAAGTTGTCAAGACTTTAGTCCTTATGCCTTATTCTGGAACACTGGAATGATTTACATATGTTTCTCTTAAAAAATCTTCATGTCTAGCCCCCGCAACATCTCCCACGGCATTACAACATTTTTGTGCACGCTGCAAAGGTGTTTACATATGCTAAAGGGCACACCTGAAGACAGAGAAGAATACCCTTCTGGAAGCAAGATAGGTGCTGCAGTATTTTGTAAGGCCTCAGTATTTAAGATGTATCTTTGAAAGTTTGTGTGAGAATTTGCCATATTCAGTGCAAATGAATGGAAAACAGCTGAGCAAACATATAAAAAAATTACCAACTCCACTCTCCCACCTTTGTTAAAATGAGCCAGGGAGCTGGGAAGTTTAAGTAATCCTGTTTGTTTCAGAGTCTGTGAGATCCTTTCATCCTTAGGGTCCTGTTGCTTTTGAAGAAACTATCTTGTTTGGGATTATCTGTGCTCAGTTTTGTGAGTAGTTTTGATCCCTTCTGATTAATAAGTATTAACACTATTTTTTTAACCTGGTCTATTCCCTTTTTGCTCCTGAAGACCATATCCTCACTCTGCAACACCAGCAGTAGTAAGAAAAATGTTTGTGTCTGAAAGAATCCAGTATTTCTCTCTGTAACTATTTTCCCAGCTCACCACTAAAGGTTTCTGGAGTTTCTCAAAAGCGGGCAGTGCAGATGCAGTCCTGTAATGCAGGGGTGGTCAAATATTCCCATGTCAGAAAGATTAACTTTGTGTGAGCTCTGGACAAACACACTGAGAGACAGCCCATCTTCAAAGGATTTAATACCCAAACTGGCAAAGGAGACAAGGGATGAATGAAAAAAATCTTGATGGTCACATCAACACCTGGAATGGCCAAAACACTGAGAAATCACAGGAGTCAACAAAAATGGAATAGGAAAATGTGGACTGCAGGACGCTAAACACAAAGGGATACTTTCTGGACAATCTGGCATATTCACAATCATAATTTCACTGGAAACTAAGCCCCTACTTGTGTTTTTAATAAGATTTCATTGGAAATTAGTCAGCAGGAACACTTCTAAAAACACAAAATATTGAGAAATTTTGGAGTAAAATGAATGCCAGAAATAGGCAGGAATTTAGTTGGTCAGATCTCAATAGTTCTGTTAAAATTCCATGTGGAACTGAGAAATTGTGTACATGTTTTTATTTTGACTACATGAAAACCTATCAAAGTATGCAGGTTTAGAGTGGCACTGATATCAGACCCTTGACATGCAATAAAGCACATTAAGTGTGCATGGATTTCCCACTAGCTGAGAACTTAGGTCAAAATTCTTCTCAGGGAGCTTTTTTCTTCTCTAGAAGGAACTGGTGTAAGTGTCTGGTGAATTTCCTCCTCTTTGAAAGAGAAAATTGTTATCTCTGTGCTAAAACTGTGTCTACACTGTGCCACAGAACTTGCACTTGGACTGTGCCACATGTCCTAGCACTGTTGTTTCAAATAGCTCAGAGCTATTTTTCTGAGCCATTTCTACAGTTTGTCAGAAAATCATGCATATTTTCACAAGACATTTTAATTTCCTCTTAGGTAAAAAAAGAAAAATTATGAAAAGAAGTATACGACCAAACCTAGACTTCCTGACAGATCTGGTAAGGAGAAGAGTAGTATGCTATGACTGTAGTGACACGCAGCAGCCTCAGAACAGCAAGCCAGGCAGCCAAGTGACATCTCCTACAAATTCTCACCACGACATGCCTCCTATGTGAAATATTTCAATATTGTGTTGATTGTTATAAAGGACAGGAAGAGGACTCTTTTACTCTTAGAAAATGATGTCAACCTTGCGCAAACAGAACCACTTAGCCAAAAATCCAAACTTCACCTGAAAATATTTTTAATCCACTTTATTTATTACTTAATTTCTGGCTCTCAAATAAAGTGTACTGAGAAAGGCAGGTGTGGGACCGACAGAATTTAAATCAATCACAATCTGCAGAGGCACAAAGAACAAAGGCACTGCAGTATAAGTGACCAAAGCTCCAGTGGTCCTGAAACACATTACTTTGGGATGTCTGAGTTATGAGTTTTTAACCTTGCAGGGCTAGCCTAAGCTTGCATCTGGAAGGAGAACACTTCAAGGATGCCAGAGGAGACCAGCTGCCCATTCCCACTTAAATGGGTGACAAATTAAGATCCAAATCTTCTAGTAATTCAGAACAAAAAACAGAACAAAACCCAAACAAACAAAACCCAAACCAAAAAACCTCAAACAACAACAACAAAATCAAAGCAAACAAACCAAACATCATCAACAAGAAGACCAAAACCAAAACACAAACCTATCCTCTGCTATGTGAGGAGTAATCCCACTAAGAAAACAGTAACTCTGTAACTGAAAGCACAAATAATGTGCACTCAGGTTAACAAAAGACAAGTGACAGGATCTTGTTTTTGGTAGGTTGGTGGACTTGTCCATCTCTCCCATGGACACCACCATATTAGTGAGGGAGGCATGGAGGCCATCAGCAAAGTTGACTTCTTTATGTAGCAATGCTTTATTTTTGTCAAATGACTGTCTGATGGCTACAGAGATCTGTACACTTCATTTAATGCATGGTTTTGTGAACCTTATGAGCACAGACGTTTCTAGGACAGGCTGAGCCATCTATACTTCTTGTGCCTCTGGCCAAAAGTGTAAGGAGAAAGTCTGATGTCATTATGGTCAGAAACCATCTTTTATGTTGTGCTCTGAAAGAGCATTTGGAAGGAAGAAAGGAGAATAACTGCAACCTCATAAAGAGCATAGTGACTGAGAGAGGGAGCAAGTGGAAAAATTAATTAAAAACATCACTTGCTTTAGTTACACAAGTATTGCCACTGACTATTAACTGTGAGCAAAGGCAGTGTCTGAAGGAGACAGGCTTCAAATTTTGTCCATAGGCTTGGGATTAGACAGGAGTGTTTGGTGATCAATTGCCATGCCACATTGTCTGTGATGTGGTCTTAGGTTTTGGCAGAGCTGAGATACTTCTATCTTTGCTTCAGGCAGAAGCAGATAAACTGCTTAAGGCGGATTAATTCCATCTAACTCCATCTATCCAGAAATGGAGCGTCCATTTCAAGGCTTTTTCTGCTATCAGTGGAAGAAGATTTGCTGATGCAGAGCTCAACTTTGAATAGGGGTATCTCAGAACCTGTTCTACACGTACTAGCTACCTCTGCCTCCTGTGTGGTTAGGCCTGACAGATCTCACTGTTTTTCCTCCCCTTGTTTCATCTGGCACAAGAAAATGACACTTCGCCTCTAGATCTTCTCTGGACTCTGAGACTAACACAGCCTCCCCACTTGCTGTATGCTTGTACCACCTAACACCCCCTAAAATTTGCAAAGTAGGCTGTTACAAGGAAGATGTTCAGATGCATAATAATTGGGGCAGACTTACATGAACGATAAGAAGAATTTTCTTCTCTTTGAGGAAAAAAAAAGGGTGACAGAGGTGAGGAAAACCATGAAAATTCCTTTGCAGGCCTCCAGAGGCTGTGCAGCAACTCTTATGTTAGCTTTCCGTGCTATGTGCCTTAAGGCATTGTAATGATAACATTATAGATATATTGTATTTGAGCTCATGACTCATCTACGTGAATATCTAATGAAGCAAAAAATGGTGCAAAACATATGATTGTAGTCAGCAATACAGCTGAGAAGCAGAGTACTGTAACCATTGTGATTTGCTTTTTGGAGAAGCATCCAGTAGCACATCAAGAGCATTTTAAATCACCCTGCATTAACTGTATACGGAGGAATAAAAAAATGCAGTCACAATCAAGGCTGAAGCATGTGTTGAGCTGGAATGTGCAGAGCAAGCCAGACATACTCAAACTGTCATTCATACATACTACAAAAGATGTAGCAGTTTTGAATCAAAAGTCGTGAAGAAGGTAGATATAAATTGGCAGGACACCCCTTGGCTTCAGGGGTGCAAATTCAGCCATAAAGTTCCAGGGCCACAGATGCAAACATTAAGAGAAAACATGATGAAGAGCAAGAAGTGACACAAAGTGGCATCTGTAATCCACTGGGCATCACAGCAAATTGGTGCCATGTCAAACATCAGCACCAAGACAGGAAGGAGTGTTTCAGTGCTTGTCTAACATATCTACATTGTCAATGAGCTGCAGCTTGACAACAAAAAGCAAAGGGTGAGATCCCCTGAATAAGGCTCATGGGGAGTGAGAAGCAATGACAGTTAACATCTGCTGGAACTAAAATGATGCTGACTCAGACAAGAGGATCCCCTGGTTTGGAGATGGCTAGAAGCATTGCAAAGCTTGTATGAAGGCAAAAGTGGAAATAAGAGACACATCTGTTGCAAAGAAACCTCATTTTCCTCAGTCACGTCTATGGGGGTTACCTGACATTTTTCCAGAAATTTTTCAAGTATCCTAATTTGTGCTTTTCAAAGCGATTTCTCTTGAAAATAAAATGGTTAGTTTTGGAAGGGGAAAAAAAAAATAAAGCCAGTCTGATAGACATCTCTAGATTTTACTGCCTTGGTAGCCCCTATCCACAGAATACTTTGTTACTTATCACATAGAAAGCTATCAAGGAAATTACTGAGTTCAATTTTGTTTCTGTTGTTTCTATAGATTGTTTTATCCTTCCCCATTAGCCCAAAAATTCCAATGACTCTGTGAAGAAATACTTATCAGTATGGTTGAAGTTTGCAAAATACAAACCAAAGAAGAGGATATGGTTTGGAAAGTAGAGGTTCCAGTGCTGCCTCTTTGCATCCCCTTTTCCTCCCTCAAAATCATCCTTTCTCACCTATTTTTTCAGATAGAAACTGTGAGGAGTCATATGGAAATCTGAGAGCAGCAAAATATGCCCCATGGAAGAAAAATGAACCCACCATGTAGAAAAATTATCATACAGGATGTCGTCACTCCTAGGGGAGTTGCTGCAGGCAGCAACTTCTGATTGACAAGAAACTGAGAGCTGACTCCCCTGATAAAAGGAATATGTATTTCCATGTTTGTGTGTGTGCATGCATATACATATTTAGAAATCATGTTGACAGATTCGGAAGGTCCTAAGAGTGCAAGGCATACTTGAAACTGATGTCCTGTGCTAATCTAAACATTGTGATGATCCTGTCCTCTCCAGCTGCATCACAACATGTAATGGTAAAGAAGCATGTGCCCATAAATTCCCAAATGAGTGTGCAATACTCATGTCTGTTGAATTGCTAAAGCTGCTTTGCACTTCAGAGGAAAGCAGTTGCACTCCTGTTTAAGGAATTTACCAGTTCGTTTTCAGAAAGTGGTAAAACTGAGAAGTCTAACTGTACAAAAGAAGGACGCAGCTGCAAACCCCTGAAGCTGGATGACCTTGTATTCTGTTTTAATATATTGATTGAACTTCAAAAATTGCCAATTTTAACATCTATTGTTTTAGGAGTTACGTTCCTTGAAAATGAGTACTCAGTTAAATTAAGCACATCCTGCTCCACCACTGTGCAAATCTTGCCAGACAAACTTTCCTATGAATTATCTACACACTATAGACCTACACCTCCTTGTATACAACCTACACCTCCTTGGTCTGAAACCTTTGGGCGAGCATAGCAACAATATTTCAAACATCCCAACAACTCCATCTTGCTTTAGCCTGGGTAACACTATGCACACATACAGAATGAGAGAAACGGGTCCTGAAAAGTATCAGGTTAAGCATGAATACAAGCCTGAGCAAACCCCAAGCTCTCATTCTCACATGAGTGCATTCTGTGTTTTAGTAGGCTCCTCCTGGCATTATGAAAAGCCTCTAGAGAGCACTGTATGAAATTGTGCAGCAGCTGGCAAAAGTTTGTTGCCCTGGGACTGGTCATTGCCCTTCTAGAGGAAGGATGGGCTTTCCTTGGGAAGCTGTATGAAATGCTGGCATGAATATCCCCACTATCACCTGGAATGGCAATGAAACGGGAATGTTGTCACAAACTGTCACCATTTATTTATGATTTGCGTGCAACTGTGATCACAGGCAAATCTGTCAAGATACAAGGTCTGTTATGAGTCTAAGCCAGGTATTGCAAGAGAGAGGCTATGCCTAAGAATTGTACGCATGTACTTAAAGAGACCTTTGGGGAGCACAGTGGAGATGCACAGCCATTTCATAGACAGCTAGAGATTGCCCTGTCTAAAGGCCATGGAAGGGTAACGGCACAGACTTTTTCCTGTTTTGCAAGGTGATATGCCTGCAGAGCTGGCCAAAGACTGAAGTTGTTGTCGTCTCTTCCTTTCTCTCCCATTGTTGCCTTACCAGATAATGCCCAGCCACTTGGAGAGTGCAAAACGCTTTTACCAGCCTTCCACAGTGCACCACAAAGCCCATGCTAAGAAAGCACAGGTATTAGCCATCCCCTACCCAGGTTCAGAGAAGTGACAGTTTGCACTACTACTTGATTAGCAGAACTGTGTAAACACGACACAAAAATATTGCAAGTCCTGCATTGCTGAGGAGATGTCTCTAAAGCATAGCTCCTTTCCTAATTCACTACCACTAGGTCTTTGCAAAACAAAGTAAGACAAATTAATAAATTATTAGGCAAAGTATTTCCAATGGCTTTTCTGAACTTTATTCCTTCAGTTTCTAAGTATCACTTAGTGGCCTGTTACTCTGCTGTGTTCTACAGTTCATGACAAAAAATAGCAAGGCTACAAAGCTGCAGGGAAGATACTGACGGACAGCTCTGCAAATTGTTCCAACTGAACCATAAAACTGTCAAACAAATGATACATATTAGTTGTGATGGCCTTATGCCTCCCAGAAATAAAGTGAATCCCTAATGGAAGACTTTGGTAAGGAATTAAACATTAATTAGAGCTCATAAAAGATGGATATAAAAGGGATTAGAGACAAACCAAAGGATTGCTGTAGCCATGGTAGAATGAAAGCCAGCACATTTATTTCTGAACTTTAGTTTCTTGACTGATTATGAGCAATACAGACCTACAGCTGAAAAGAACACATGGCAGGGGACAACACCTTTATTCCTTGTTTTGAAAGGGGTAGTGTACCAATGCCCTTAGTTTTCTTTACCCACATCACAAGCTCACTGCTGGGAGACTACTTATGTTCTCAATTATTGACGTGGTTCCTAACTGGAAGAACTTCTAATGGTTTGCCTCATGAGCATGTATGATGGCCACAGCAGGTCTAATATGGAAATGAAGGCTATATTTGGTGTCAAACTGGGAAATAGCTTTGTAACAGAGACATAGTTTTGATTAAGTAGAGTTGGGTCAACTTCTTTAGACAAAATGAGCCAATTAAAGCTTTTCAAAGAACTCAAAGAGCAGCGATTCTGATTTTTCTAGAAGATTGTGTGATTTGTAACTATTTTTCTGCCTGCCTCTCCCCAGCCTGTACAAAATATGAGTTATAATCCATGTCCTCTGGAACGAACAAGTGAGAAAGTGTAAATCCTGTGCCTTTCCATTTTTGAGGCAGGATTCTAAACTTGTA
Organism: Patagioenas fasciata; assembly: GCF_037038585.1. NCBI lineage: Eukaryota > Metazoa > Chordata > Aves > Columbiformes > Columbidae > Patagioenas > Patagioenas fasciata. The sequence continues at coordinate 40,793,607 of NC_092560.1, forward strand.
TTAATTAATATGTTGACTGGCATCTAATCTGAATTTAAAGTTCAAACCATGAGTCATCACTGATATTAATGCAACCATGGATTTCCAAAATTCGCTGTCAGACCAAATACAGACAATTTAAATTTTACTTCACACACAAAAAAACTGTCTGTTGGATTCTGTTTACTGAACTTTATAACAAATGAGAAGTTAACTGGCCCATTAAGAACAGATATTTCAATAATAAATATTCCCTCCTGGATGAGCTGCAAAACAGAAGCTGACACAAATCTTGTAGCAACTGGGAATACTTGAAAACTGGAACCATAGCTCAAGAATTTGCCCTGGCCCAGCTACAAGTGACTGGACTCAACCTCCACTTGTTTAGTACCAATGCTGTGGAAGGTCCACTGGTTAATGTTCTTTGAATGGCAGCACACATTACTACCACTGTTGGACCATAGAAATTGAAAGTTTCCCTTCTGGTCTTTAGCTGTTCTCTCTCATGCAGAAGAAAGGTCCTGACAAGATGATAAAACAAATTCACCACCCCTTCCTGTTCAGACCCAGCGCATATAAGAAATGAGAGAGTTGCAGACAGTGTGGTTTCTGCCTGCAATTAGACCCAAGACTTCTGATGGGCACTACTGCATGGCAATTCTGAGGCCATGCAGCTTCTTCCACTGTTGCACTGCAATCAAAATTACCCTGTTTCCTAGCATAAGGTCTCCACTGAAAACTAACTCAACAGGGTTCTGCTTGGTCCTTACACAGGCATGAATTCTTTCGCTTCCATCTGGTAGGCATATTTCTTCCCTACATTCAGAGCCGAGTTCCTGATAGTTGTGCTCTTCTGAATCCACAGGGCCCTCTGTCTGCTTTTGGACATTTCAATTTTTGCCCATCAAAATGCATGGGCGATGGCAAGAAAGAGTTGTGGTTTGCCCCTTCTAACTTCAAAGTTACTCTGCATGAACCTTGTAAAGGCTTTGTTCATAAGTGCAGGGTAAGCTTTGCTGAACAGAGCAGAAAAGTAGAAAGAATAGATCAGAGCCCTGTTTTCAGCTGCATCTTTGTGACACCCAGGAGTGAGAGTTTCGAAAAACATCATGTTGCCCAGAAGGCTTCCCAGGAAACTGTCATGTCTGACATACAAGGGAACCACCTACTCATGTTCACAAGCTGCCTGAGATGTGCTAGACCATCACAAATTTGAGGAAAAGCCTTGCAGCTGCTCCCAGTCAAGGAGAACATGATTAAGAAACAGGACCAGACATTTAGTGTGACCTTCTAAGGAATCCTGCAAATAGAGATTGCAAGAAAAGGTAAATATTTTACCTCTGCATGAGACTTAGAGTAGTTCACTAAACACTCTTCCAGTGTTTTAGCTCTTTTTGTATGCTCTTGGGAGAGACTGCTATGGAAATCAACTCAGCACCCCCTGTCCACCATGTGTGCTGATGCTGGGAGAACCAAAGATTATCTGAGGTTTGAGGGCTAAATCTGTTCTTTCCTTCACACTCAGCCTCCCTTCCTCAAAGCAAGAGGTGGAACATGCTCTGACCTTAGGCAAATACATGCAAAGCCCCATTCCACCAGAGAACCTAAAGCAGTTGAAAGAGAAATGACTGATGTTGGGTGCCACACAAATAAATGGCAATTTTTGTCCTGAGGAGCTGATGCAGCCAAAGAGGAAACTGAAGAGATTAGGGGGCTTGTCAGAAGGATGCAAGGCAGCATATCATCCTCAGCTAGTCAACACAGTGCTGTTTCTCCTATATATGACCACAGTCATAGATACCTGGAAGGTGACTGCTATGTAATATCAATGTCATTCTTCCTGATAGCAGTGCAACACTACCCCTACATTATAAACCAAATTTTGCTATGGGCAAAAGGGAACACAGATTATATACAGAGCTCAGAATTTATTGTTAATCTAATTAAGGTTTTCACAGCCTAACTAAATACAGGAGATTGCTATCATTAGTCCTGTTACAGTAATCTGATTTTCAGGATTTTAATATTAACACTGATATACACTAAATTGCAAGTATCTATCCCTTTTCTCTGCCTTATGGTTAGCCCGCCATTGTCCTAAGAATCACAGAAGACATAAGCTCTCCCTAAGCAGAAAGTGGATATCACACTGAGTCCTTGGCATGCCAATTTCTTCACAAAAGTTAGGGTAGTGGTGGTTGTGGGGCAGTTGCCTGGGCTCTGTTTGGGGCTATTTTTGTATTTTTTCTTAAGAAGTTCTTTGCTTTAGTTCCCAGCTAAACTTTGATACTGAGACACATGGTAACTCTTCACCCACAGGCAGTGAAGTAAACCCAGAAGTTTACAACTGGGAGTTGTGGAGTTTTGGGTTTATTTCCACCCCAAATTAAGCACAGAGGGAGCAGACATCAAGCCCAGTATCACAATAGTCCTGAGGAAGAAATACATAACCCAGCATAGGAAGAATATTGCACCCTCACAGTAGTCCTGTTCTATCAACAAAACATAAGTGTTGCCACTGTTTGCAACACAAACTCCCGCAGCGTCAGTTAACATAAGGAATTATGCGATGACTATCTCTATTGACAGCCATTTATTCAGGGTCTGAGTGCACTAAAAGGCCTCAATCACCTTGACCAGCCTTCCCTGAGGCCGCCACCTACAGCCTCTGCCCATGGGCCAGGAGCCCCATTTCAGCTCAGCCTGAGGCCTTCAACCCCTACACCAGCTATCTTGTAGAATTGCTGATCTCAACACTGCCTACATCTGGCCATGGACCTTGTTGATCTGGATGTTGATCTGTAGACTTACTTCCTAGCTTGACCTCAGAGCTGTCCCATCACCATGCATTTGCCTGAGCCAGATTTGATAATTTGGACTCTGGGCTGACCCCATCTGCAGCTTCAGTGCCTGCCCTGCTTCTCAGTTCAGAGGCAGTGGATGGGCCTGCTGCGGCCCCTGCCAGTCTTGTTAGCCCCCTTAGCCCCCTTTGTCTCAGAAGGCAGCTGGCCCATGCTGTTCCCTGACACATTTTATGCTCAATGGTATTCACTGAGGTAAGCTGAAAAAATTTAGGCAACAGTCACCTGGCAACCAAACAATCCTTACCACAGCTTAAACACGCTCTGGTCAAGACAAGCCCTGAGACAACACACTATTGGGTTAATGTAAAGCTCTTGGCCTAATACTTGTAATGATAGAACTATATGAACCACGTTACATCTGAAGACAAAACAGATGTACAGTGCTGAATTGCAGCAAAGCAACATCCTTGAGTCATGTTGAATCAAGGTGGCTTAGGAGGTGACATCTGGGTGATAAGGTCCATGTCTCTGGCAAAATAAGAAAGCATTTATTGAGCAACTCTATACTACATACACCTGGGTGAAAGCCAGGGTAGAATTACAGGTATGACCAATATAGTGAGATGTCAAATCCTGTTCTTGAATGTATCCAGCTTTGGAATACTGGAGGTCTAAAATTGCCAATAACCCCATAATACTTGTTAAATTTGTTGTATTCTGCAGAGATGATAAAAGGCTTCCTAATCACATATAAGGTAAACTAAGTAATGAGAAGGAAAGCACTTGTGAAGGGCTGAGAAGTAGTTACATTGCTCTGAGTCTGGCTGTTTGCATCTAACCAGACTATGTTGTATACCAGCAACTCATTTCCTCAGAGTGCACCTTAGCTATGAAGTCCAGAAAGTCTGGTGCAGAACTGTATCTCTAGGCAGAAAGTGAGAATTGGAAAAATGATGGTGTACAATCAGGAAATAAGCGAAGACTGAAAAATCTGAATCCCTTGGGAGGAAATGGCACAACCCACCCTACACAGGGGCATAAAGCACCTTGTTGTCTCCTACCCGACTGATGAACTCATTCTAATCCTGAAGCGGTAACCATGCAACTCTAGGGTGATATGTCCCATGCACCTTCAAGCTTTCAAGTGCCTGAGAGCTGAGCCACAGCATGAGCAGCCCTGGGAAATTTATGGGGAGTCCCCTTGTCAGTGTCAAGTCACAATGCAAGATTGCCATTCCTACTTGAGCCTCTGGGATGTAATGTTCTTGCCTAAATTTTGGCTGTGAGCCTTATAAACTCACAAGAAGTCCTGTGGGAACTGAAGCAGATGAAGCTACAAACAGAGGAATAACATATCAGCAATCAGAACTGAGCCACTTTGCAGTTTCTTAGAGATGAGTCCCAGTTTGCCATTCCTTTGCCAGGGAACCTCTTGGCTCAAGCAGGATTACACATGGCATAAACTTGTGCAGGGTCTTTCCTAGTTGCAATGTTCCTGACCTGAGGAGTAAATGTCTGACTTCCCCCCCCGCTAGCTCTGGCACAATTGTTTCAGGGAGAGTTTTGGTGGAAGGGGCTGAAACACCAGAGCTTTTGGGGTGGCAAATTTCGGTTGCTCCACTAGGACTTGTTAGCCTTGATTTCCATGAATACACTTGTCCCTTTGTTCTCTTGTTGATATCTGCAGCCAGCTCTTTGCCTAGAACCTCCCTGCAGTCTCCCTCGTGTGGGCACTGTTGTAGCGGCCCAAAATTTCTGCTGCTAAATCCTGTATTGGAAATGAGACCAGAGTACCCCATCAACTCAATCAGAACTAATGAACACAAAATGAGATGCTACCATGGTATTTGCAGATGTGGAAGGGAGGCACAATTCCCCACATTCTTCTCCTAGTTGGCAAGGCTTAACGAGGTTCCCGAAGGCAGTACAATACACAAAAGAGAGAGATCCTAAGGAAGAGAGTCTACTCCCATGGAAAACCCAGTCCTCAGATACACATCATAAGAAATCAGCAGTTAGGAAATCAATCTACAACCTTTCTGTTACAAAGTGCATTTAAAGCACTTCGCCATCCTGAAATAAATAAATATGTTTAGACTGGAAAAACGGACATAGTTTCAGCTCTGCCCATTACGTTATTTCGGGGAACTACTACTACTACACTACTGCACTACTACATAATACTGTTTCCTACAGGTTTGTCAACACAGAGCACGAGGACATAACAACAGCATGAGGATATACTTCCCTCATGCGGTACCCAGGAGAAATGCAACAGCTCCATCTGCACGCCGTGTTGCGACTCCAGGGCAAGAACTCCCTGTCACTGCCTACGCCAGAACAACGACACGAATACGACACGCCCTGTTTTCAGACGGAAACATTGCTACCCTAATTACCTGAGCTGCGCTTCCCGAAGAGAGCTCACCACGCCCACGCCAGGCCCGGCAGGAGCCCCTGGAGGCGGGAGCTGTTCACCCCTTTGCTCCGTGGGCGGGCTCCCTGCGTCGCGTTCGCCGTGCGTTGATTGCGGGCGCCAGGGACGTTGGGCTGTCACCCGCTCCTCGCCGTGCCATGGGGCTGCTTCTTTGGCTGCTTCTGCAGGCGGGCGCCGGCTCCGCCACGTACCTGGTGTTCGTGGATGTCCGGCGGGTCGAGCGGCCCCTGCAGCACTTCTGGAGGAGCACTGGCTTCTGGTAAGCGCGCTCGGCCCCGCCCGGCAGTAGGCCGCGCTGTGCTGGCGGGAAGCAGCTGGGTGAGAGAGAGCCGACTGCCCTCATCCTTCCTCGGCCGAAGGTTCCCCGGGGTGTGAGAACGCGGCCTCTCTGGAGGAACGTAGGCTTTTCCGAGCCTGCTGCTCTGGGATCAGGGAGCCTGGCCCCTCGCTGCCTGCCTGCTGCTCAGCCTGCTGGGTGCTGCCTGCGTGGAGCTGGTCCTGGGACGTGGCCAGTTGGTGTAAACAAAGTGGATCACATGTCAGGGCCCACAGACATCTGCTCTCTGAGTTGCTCCCTTGCCTCCAGAGCCCTTGAACACGTGAAGTTCTTCCTCTTCAGCAGCACAGCACATATGTTGATGCTTGGAACTCATTGCCTTTTCCTTCTGAGTGTTACCATTGTCACTGTCCCTAAATAAGCCCAAGCAAAGCTTCCCTGCTGTTAATTCTGGGAGTTTGTTCTTCTTGCACAACACTTCCAACATGCACCGTCTTCATGATGTGGTCAGTTAGTCTGTTGATCTGAGTCAGGGTGATGGGTGGGCGCATGCATAAATAATGCTCCACCATAAATAAAAATGCTCGACTGACTCATATCCAGGTAGAGTTTTGCCTCTCTGAGAAAGCCCAGTCTTGCTGAGCTAACTGAAGTTGAACAGCCTTCAAGTTTTGTAAGATACATGAAGGCTTCTAGCAGGCTCAAAAGCAGAAGATGGTATATTCCTTAACTGTGTTTGTATCTTATTCTAAACTGATTATGACCTTCGTTTAGGCATACAGTAGATTAAATAACAGTTGTAGGAAACTACAACAGGGATGGAATCAGTAGTGTGTGCTTTGAACGAAAAGGAATTTGTGTAATTTTGTGTAATGCATAAAGATTGTCTAAGACAACGCTTGCATGTCTTTCCATTAGTTTTCTATATTGGTGGGGAAACAAAAGAGGATCTAAAATTCATTTTGATTAAGAAAGTTTGAGCTTTCTGATTTTTTGCTTTCTTTTGCTCTTCCATTTTTTTCTTTTTGATTTTTTGCTTGCAATGTTAGGAAACATTAATGATAAACTTGCTTAAAAATGGTATGTTTTGCCCATTAAACTTACAGCCCAAGAAACACCCTTGAAAGAAACTTTGGAAAGGTGCAACCATAAAAAGCATGTGAGGGAAAAGCAGAGGAGCAGCAGCAGAGACAGAGACTCCCATAGGTCAGCAGCTATTCACTTGTAAGACCTGACCGACACTGGTGTTTCTCAAGTTGTTTGATCCCAGCTCACTTGAAAGCTCACACTGACGGGACTGGGTTCCAGTTGGAACAGCTGCTTTTTTACAGCACAGTTTCAGACAGTTGGACAAATGCAGTTTGACAGCTGGGATCAGCAGTTGATAAAGCCTCCGAGACTGCAAGGCTCACTGTTCTCTTGAATGGTCACTTTCCACGCAGAACAGGAAAGGACAGATACTGATACTACCACTAACAAAACCCACTGTTCTGCCAGCTTCCTTTTGGGTCTCATCATGGATTCTGCTAAATTTCTCTCTAACAGAGTGTGAATTTCAGAGAGTTTATTCAGTGTGGACTAGGCAAAAATATGTGACTGCTTTATGCCTTGACTTCGTCTTTGACACTACTTGAATTGAAGCAGGTTTGAATCTCAGAGTAGTAAAGCACTGCTTAAAATAACAACAGTTAACATTGTCCCTATCCACTGCGACAATTAAAAAGACCCAAATGGCTGATACATTTTTAGTAAGACTGGATTTTGTAACTTCTCAGTCTCACTTATGTGACTTGAAGCAGTCTTAGGGAAATGATTTTTAAGTGCCTTGTATGCTGGTGAAGTTGCACAGAGGGGCTCACATGTGCTGGCTGATTTGTATGAAACCCTACAAGGATGTTATCTGTGTCAAGACTTGCACTTTCAGATAAGGATGCAGGAGATGAGGTAATAGGTAGTGTTTTAGCTGGGACAAAATTTGCATCAAGTTCTTGTCTAGGTGGGGTCAGCATTTTCCTCCTTTGTCCACAGATGGTTATATGGTAGCAAGTTCCTACAGTGGTGTCCTTGGAGGTAGTTTGAACATGTGGAGGGGAACAGCAGGAGGAGAGGATGACCGTATGACCCTTTCCAGCATAGTTACAGTCATCAGAGAGCTGATCCAGGCATTAGAGGAGACAGATTACAGTAGGCAAAGCATAATCCATATTAGTTTTTCACTTATGCTGTTAATATGCTGTCTGTAGTTTGAGTACAAGTCACCTGTCCTTGCAATGTGCAGATGCATGGAAGTGTTTTACTAGACCTTGAGGACGATATTGTTTTATCTTTCTTGTAATACAAATTCTTTAACATCCAGAATTTTCAGGTTACCAACAGGCTTTAATGAGAATCTCTAAGGATGCCCAAGCCCAGTGAACTCGGCAGCATTCTGAATTTCTGACTGGTGGAGGGTGGGAGTGAGATCTCTGTCGATCTTGCAGCTATTTGTCTGTGGAGATAGAGGCAGCAGAAATTTGCCCCACTGTTAATTTTTGTGGAATAGGTAGACAACAAAGTCATGTTAACATGATCATTGCTGTATAGCAGTAGTATCAAGCATCAAAACCTCAAACCACATACTCCTGTGCTTCCTTGTTCTTAGGGTTGAGTTGAACATAGTTGGAGAATGGGAAGTCTCTGAGGGTCTGATTCTGCTTCTAATAAGTATAGCTTCCACAGTAGAGCAGGAGTTGGTGGTGTTGCATGGACTTCAGCAGGAATATCAAGCCCATATTTGTCTTACAAAAGACAAACGACTCCTCTGCAAATCTGATATCCACTCCAAAGCCTAAAAGACACAGCTTCCTTATCGTTAGACACTCAGAGACAAGATGACTGTTCTGGCCACTGTTGCCTGAGTTTGCTATTTGTGCGATGACTGCTTGTAATACTTTACTTTGAGCTTGGCAATGAGATGGCACCTGAGTTGTGTTTTACTTTGCCAAGCTGTATGTGTAGCCAGTTAGTCCCAAAAAACCTGCAACTCCATTTTGCTTTCATCTCATGTTAGACTGTGCTCCTCATACTAGGGAGGATCTTGCAGGTGTTACAGTTCTTAGCATAGGTTATCTTTGGATACCCAGTATAGCTGCTAGTTAATATTGCAATGTGCTGTTTCTTTTCTGTCCCTCCTTTCCTGAAGCCCTCCTTTACCTCACAGTCGTGCTGACCTATTTGACCTGAGCAAAGACCAAGAGATGAACCTTGCCTACATTTCTTCTATTCCGCATGGAGGCATTGAACAAGTCAGAATTCACTGGTTACTGGAACTAGTTGCTTTCAGGTAAGCAACACCTCAAGTCAAAATCCAGAAAAATGTGACATGTTGAAGTGTTTTATGCTCATTTGATATTTGTCGTAATATAATTGCAAGCAAGGCTTATATTTTCTTCCTTGAAAGTCAGGTAAGTGCCAGTGAAAGGGAATCAATTTAGGGGTGTATGAGATTGAGAGAGAGCTTGTATTGAGAACAATGGGGCTAACCTTCATGTATTATGTCCTCAAAACAGATTAAGGAACAGTTTATTGTAATCTAAAGAGTCTTGTGGGTGTTGTTTGTCAAGTTTTACCAAGAACATCTCAGGTCATATGCTACAGGAATACCTCATATCCGATGCTGTCATGTCCAGGCCTCAGCCTCTTGATTCCTGGTTGTACCATGGCCTCCAGAGACCACTCAGCCTAGGAGAAATGGGTTTCATGGACCATCGCATGTACAAAGTTCTAGTGCAGCTTTTTTTATCTTGGGTGCATCCTTTCTAAAGTACTGCTTGGAACAACCTTGAAAAGAGAACTCTAGAGGAGTTTCCAGTGGTTCCTTAAGCGACGAAGTGTTCTGATTTGCAGTCAAGACATCTATACCCAGTGTTATGGAGAGAGCTCTCAGCTGGATTGCAGGCAACAGTCATTTTGACTGTTTTCAAGATTCATACTGGGTGTTGTCACTACCATTCCTTCAAGTCCAGCAGAGTTTTGTCTTAGTGCAATAACACCAGCAACTACTCTGTACTGAGAAGAACTGCTGGAAGAAGCCAGGCTTCAAGAATTCAGTCCTGTCCACATTCTGGCTGGTCTTGTGTGTACCTAAAGCTCCCCCTGGCTATAGGTCTGCTTTTAATATTCAGGTCACAGTGTTGTGCTCCCCTTCCAGGTTGAGTCTTTCACGAAAGCTAGGAATAGGATGGAATAGGGTGATAGGCATGGATTCAGTCTGTTCCTTACCAAAGCATTACAGGTGGCAATACTGTCCCAAATAAGACTTCTCACCCGTTCTGTTATGTGCTTTGCTAACCATTAGCCGTTCTAGGAACAGTGCTGACAGACTAGAAAGATGGCTTACTTTTCTGTCCTTTAATTTAGAAGACATGATACAGAAAAAAAAAAAAAAATTCCATGAAGATTAAAACAAGCCTAACTTATTGAGAGGTCCAAATGAAGGCTGCCACTATTTTATGACTACTTCTATCTTCCACTTAACTTGGGAGGTTTTTTTTGTATCCTGAGCCCATCTGCATCAAGTGACTGGTAGTAACAACTAGAACTTTAGTTAGTAACAGTTAGTACCCCCTTCCAAAAGGATTCATACATGTAATAGCACTTCTAGTTCTATAGAAGTATGTCAGACTTTAGGAGGATAACAGTGGAATTCCTTGCCTTTCAAGTGCCTTTTAGCTCAGCTGAAACACACTCATACCAACATGCCCAGTGGAAAGAACCAACTACAGATGCCTAGAACAGGAGTGATGGGTCTGTGAGGAACAACAAACCCTAAAAACTCCATCAAAAGTTCTCTTAGCACTTAGAGTTCTGCCTGGCTCAAGCTCCACATCATTATTGCATCTGCTATTCCAGACACAGGAGCATGGGAATTTACCAGTTTTAAGTTTGGGGAAGGAACAACAGGAAGGAGGGCTCAGACTCTGGAAATGGGATGTGAGCAGAGGAGTACTGAGTTTCAGAGTGTACATTAGGAACAGGAGGAGTTTTCTTCCTAGGTATTAGAGTGTGCTTCTGTATGTAGGTTTGTTTGAGAGGGTGTCTGGAGGTTCTGCACACAGTTGAGCTGCCCCTGTATGTTGGTCTATCTGTGAATGTAGCATGTAACACAGCTTCTCCCTCCTATGGAAACTTCCCAGTAAACACAATTTTCTGTGCTGTGTCTCCGTTTCTTACTGGGTTACATGTTTTGTACTCACTCTTGCAATAAACCAGCTTTGGCAGAGGCAAGGGCAACTGTCACTGCTCTCTACTGCTGGAGTCCTTGTCTTATATTTTCATGGTTTCTCCTGAGAGATGGCTTGAGTCTTTTAGGTTTCTGTAACCAACTGACTTATGGAAAAATCAGTGAGTTCCTTTGAAAAGGGCATAGTCACATCTACACTCAGAGGCCAGAATCCCTCCTGACTGCCTGTCTCAGCTGTGCCACTTTTTGCACTGAATTTTCCAAGTGACTGAAGGACAGGAATGTATCTGTCATGGATTCTGCTCAGCCTTTGTAGGAAGTGAGGCAGAGTCCTTCAAAGTGCAACAGAATCCTTGACACAATCAAAAATCTAGGAGCACGGAAACTTAGCAGCCAAGCAAGAAGCCCCAGAAAAGCTGTAGTGCCTCAAGGGTTGGATTCTAATCCACAGCCTCAATATTTAGCCCAGCTTTGGCATGTAGAAATTAGAAACTTTGCTACTGTTTAGAACCAAGCTAAAACTGCTCATTTTTCAAAAATTTTCATTTGTCAAATATAGTAAGACATTTAAGTTGTGGAAGGACAATCAGTGGACTGAGTGACAGCAATGGTTTGGAAAGGGAGATAGCATAGAGCCTGTTGACAAACACTGGGATTGAAAGAAGCAACAGGGACAAGAATGCAAATCCAAACAGGAGGAGTTCAGTGTTGATGCTGAATTCTGTGCATGTGCAATTCTCTTCCTGAATCAGTGATATCCAGAAAGATTTAAAGAGGTTTTGAGTGAGAACCGTGTAACAGAAAAACTGTATCATGTCATGGGGCTGGTGAGTAGAGGAGACTTCTTGGAAAGTGATGGTAGGTACTTGACAAAACAAGAGCACTTACAGAAAATAGAGGACTAGGAGATACCACCACTGTGGAAGCCTAACAGATATAGGCATTGCTTTTCCTCAGAGTTGTGCTGTCTGTACAGAGGTGCCATAATTCCTTCCAAGAGGCAGATGCAGTCAAATGAAAGAGTGCCACCTTCACTTTCTCATTTCTATAATGGTCTTTCTCATCACGACTTCTAATCTCCCAATGCTGAATGCATCCCTGAATTTTAACCCTTTGCTAGGACAGCAAATTCACTGTTGTGTTTTTCTTTATTCTAAGTTATCCTGTTATTTCACCAGCCATGAAAGGATACCACAAGGTAAGCTGTTTTCACATAACTGCTAGTTTTATTTTCCAGGCAAAAGCACACATTTGTCTCCAGGTCATGTGACACAGGAATATTATGGTTACAAGGGAACCCAAGGTGTCTATCATGGACTGGACAGTTCCCCAGTTGTTAGTTACCAGTGCCGGTTAATACAACCATTTTGACACCTCTGCCACACATTCTGGCCATGTTGCAGTAGTCAGCAGGAGAGTTGGAGGTGAAGATTCCCAAATCTTTGCTCCGGTCCATGGGACCTGCACAGTCCACAAGCTAGGAACCCTTTCCTGTTCTTATGTAGCAGTACTAAATTTTGTTAGGTACATGATTTATACAAGTCACCACAGTGAACAAAAATATGGTCAATCTACATGATGGTTATAACATTTCCTAAAATGCATATAATTATTTTATTTCAACATTAGTATTAACCTAGTTGGAATTACAAGTCCATTCCCAGCTCCTCTCCAAGTCACAGTACCTAATACCTGGTAGAACAGGAAAGAATCAGCAACTTTTAACATTTTCAATCTTCATACCCTTAATCTTGGTATAGCACAGTATAGCAAACATAAACCTGTCAGAAAAAGACTTGCTTTTTTAGTTAAAGTCTCCCAGCATCCCTGCACTGAAAGCTGTTTCCCTGCTGCATTTGACATTGTGCAACAGAACAACTTGGTTTTTGAGCCAGCTCTACCAATGAAACTGAAACAGAAAATTGTTCTTATGATTTCTTCTGGTCAATAAGTTTCTTCCTAGTAAAAGTCTTAAAGATTACCCTTCCTCTTATTGTATAGCCAAGTCTCTTTGCTTAGGTATCCTTTGGTGCCATTCTTAAAATAAATATGACGAAAAAGAGACTCTGATTCTTATTTTCTCAACCTGCTTGATAAGAGAAGGGCAACCTCTCTTCATTTTTCTCCAGAGACTGTTGCAGGGATACACATTCTGTTGGAATATATTTTTTCTTTTTTTCATTATTTTTTTCTCTTTTAAAGTGAGATTCATCTAGAGTTAAGGTTATTTTTGCATTTTTTCTGTTCTAGGCTGGTAGCTTGACCCATAAAGATAAAAGAAGTTTAGATTGCTAGGATTTGTGCTCTTTTTGTACTGAAACAATTTTATTTGACTTCCAATAACAGCTTGCTTTGGCACAACAGCCTTAGAGTGTCTACACTGCTATTGTCTGGCAGTAATTCCTATAAACCTGCTTCCTTAAGGCCCTGGCAGGAGCTTAGAAGAAATATTCCCTGGTCAAGGAATGGTTACAAACAAAAGCAGACACAAAGAAGTACTTTGTCCTTGGGCTCTGCCCATTTGCTTTTATGACAGAAAGGAGCTAGTCATACTAAGTGAGTAATTAAATTGTGTTGTGGCCGGAAAATGCTGCCAATGGTCAATCCTTTAATCTTTTGACAGACATTTCTGTCAGGTTTTACTGCTCTGGCAGTGTTAACAGTGTGCAGCTGATGCATTTTGTATAACGAGTGCATGAAAATGTCAGCATTGAATCACCTACTATTATGCTATTTTCAGTCACTGTGAAGACGTTTTTTATTTTGTCTTTTGGGAATGCAGTGTTTTTCCTTTAATACAATTTTTGTTCTTGAGAGCCAAAAAGTCTCTGGAGCGTTTGGAGAACCTCAGTTTGAGTGTTCTTTTGTGCAGTGACCTGAAAAGTTTAAACAAGCAAGTCCCATGATGTGTTGACCTGACTTTTTTATTTTTTATCTTTTTTTTTTTTTTTAAATGGCAGAGAAATGGCTTCTGCATGTGTAGAACCTATTTCTAGAGTCTGCTAATTGTAAGACACACAGCTGTGATGGAATTTCCTTCCATGCTTGGTGCTGTGTGTGAGCCAATCATGAATAAGGAGAGAAAGGTCAACTCTCCTGCCTTTCATACAGGTAATTATAAGCTTGAGTATTAGAGATGGTATTCTGTCAATGCCATGGGCCAGAACACTGCGTACTAACTGTGTTACAATCAAAATCTAAACTATGCTTATTTGTGAAGAGAGAACATTATATATAGCAACACAACTGACTATGGGAGTACCATTTGACTCAAAGCAGAATGAACAGCAGTTAGTGCAAATTATCATAAAAAGTAACCCAGCCCTGGAAAACATGGTTTAGTGGATCTCAAATCAAAGACTAATAAGATAGGAGGAAAAAAAAAAAACCTTGTAACATGTGTAGTATGTGCAAACAGTGGTGGGTATTCGTCCAACATATACACAACTTACAAAGTGCTGCTACCTTTAGTCGGCCCAAGTATGCTACTGTAAAGCCTCATTAGCACTGCATCAGAGAAGACCAGCCAGGAAGTACTGACTAATGCATCATTCCCCTTCTAGGCAGATTACAGATTTACCTTCTCACCATACCCTCTTATCCTGTTACTCTTTGCACCCAGGCAGGCAGTTGTAGGAAGAACATGCTGTGATGCATCACAGTTCTGAAATTTATGTTTGATGGTCCTTATGTGTCCCTGAATTGGAATTGCATCTGCCCACCAGAGGGAACTTATTTTTATAGGATGGTACAACTGCAATTAAGATTATCACAACTTTCAGTAACTAATTACCACAGCTTGAAGCCAGTAACGCAGGTGACTCCAGCAGTAATTTTTTGAAATTATTGTAAGGGATCATGGTTTCTTCTCAGATTGTGTCATTAAGCCTATGTAATCAAGCTGGAGAGACATGCTACATTGCACAATATTTTATACATTTTATTCATATGCAAATGGTGGGAGTTGTTTGGGAACACAGTGAGAATGATGAAAGGAGCAGGGCCTTGCAAGCCAGAATTTAAACCATTATGGGTCCAAGATTCATTAGATTTTAATGGAGATGGCGTAGATGTTCAACACAAACCAACCATTAAACCACTAGGAGAGTCAGCTGACACTGGGCAGACCTTCCAGCACAACAGTCTTGCGATGTTGGGTCACACATGATTATGGCACAAGGAAGAAGTCAGTCCCAAACTGCCCTATTGCACTTCACCCACATTGTAAAGTGAAGGTGCAGGTAATAATCCAAGCTGTTCCATCCTGGCCCTGGACTGCATTTCCAGTGGCTGTTCTGTGTGGTGCTGGACAAGCAGCAGAGCTCTTGAGAATGGCTTTGTAGAGCTATTGCTGTACACAGTCTGATAATTTAATTATTGCAAACTGCCCCTCCCCATCTGTCACTTTTGTAGTATATCATCGAACAAGACACAGGGTTAAACTGGGCAATCTGTTGGAAGCATTTGGTCTTTTGCAAACTGCACAGCATTATGTATGCTGTAGAACAGCATTTCCTGCATGCTTCCTAAATCTTTCCCAAAGTAACCTCCTTTTTTCAGAGAGTCTATCACTGAGGGATTGCAGCAAGCCAGGAGAACAGAAATGTTTAGATCTTTGTAGTCTTTCAGGATTTCCTTAAGAGTATTAACTCCAGTGGTATCCAAAAATGAGATGGAAGAACAATCAACAACAAGGGCTTGGAAATCAGTTTGCTTAGGAAATAATCGCAGAGTCATTTCTACAGTGCCCAGTCCGTTAGCAGTTGTGTGATCTCCCTTCTGCAGATGCTGCTTTTCCTTCTTCTCATATTTCTTCCTTCTAGCAGCTTCTAGGTTAGGATCTAAATTAGTCAATCTATACAGAGACTTTAGGAAGTAGTTTCTATTTGCGTAGTAGAGTGGGGCCTCAAAACGGAATATTTTGACCTTTGGAACAGGAGAGAGGTTTTCATATTCTGAGTCATCCTCATAAAGGCTAGTGTCTTGGATCTGAGCAAGCAGGGCTGTCCGTGGCCGCTGTGTCCTAACTATGATGCATAACATGGAGAAAACAATGCCAGCCAACAGCCCTATTTCTGTGCTGATCAAGGCAGAAGCAGACATGGTAATGACCCAAACCAATGTGTCCACCTTATTCACATGGAACCGTGCTGGCACATCTTGGAACTTCCTGAGTGCTCCTCGGAGGCTGACAATGATAATACAAGCCAGGACACACTTCTGCAAGGAGTAGAAAAGAGGTGCCAAGAAGAGTAGCACCAGCAAAACCACCATTGCGCTGATTACTCCAGAGACTTGAGTCTGGCAGCCTGTAGATGTTTTGACGAGTGTTTTTGCCAGAGCTGCACTGGTTGCAAAAGAATGGAAGAAAGAAGGAATGATGTTGCAGAACCCCACAGCAAACATTTCCTGATTGGCTCGAATGGTGTAAGCATATTTCTTTGCACACATTTCAGAAAGGGATACAGTGAATACAAAACTGACTATGGCAAGAGGCAAAGCATCTACAGCAACTCGGAGCATTAAATTGAAATGTGGTACCTTGGGGGGAATAAATCCTGTTGGAATAACTCCAGAAACACTGGATGCATACACTTCATTTAACTTCCCATAGTGTGACACCACTGTTGCCACAACAATAACTACCAGCTCTGTGGGGAGAGGAAATTTCAGCTTATGCTTATACCGATCTCCCAGTTCCTTAGCAGTGACCAACACCACAATACAAATGGCACTTGTGATGACATCACAAAGGTTAGCCTGATAAATGTTCCGGAAAATGTTAATCCAGGTAATAACCAGCATCCCATGCCCTTGACTACGTGGGATTTTTATTCCAATCAGATACTTCACTTGAGCTGTTAGAATGGTTAAGGAAGCACCAGTTGCAAAGCCATCTAGTACAGACTCGGATAGGTACATAGATACGAAACCTAGACGAAAGATTCCCATTAGAACCTGAGGAGACACAGAAAAAAAAAAAAAGCCTTAAATTAAGTACAGGTGGAAGAGAGCTAGCTGGAGTCAGATAGCATTTAGCTGTTCAAATCTCAGAACAGGAATTATCCTTCCATGTTTCCAGTCTGCTTTTAAAACTGTGATTCCTTTTATTTTTGTGGGATACTACAAACCTGAGAGGTGAATAAGGAGTTTGAGACAGGGTCAATCAAACATTGGTCTGAAGTGACTCCACTGAAGTGGCTCATCTGAATGTTATTTCCTATGCAAAACAACAGTGGATTCAAAGCTAAATATATTTTTTCCTGTTTTAAAGTGAGTAGAGTTAAAACTTACGGCAATTGCTTTGTAAACAGAATTTGAATGACAACAGCTGAGATCCCTACTTTAGTGGCACTGTTAAATTAAACAGCTTTTAATTTTAGCAAAATCGAGTGCAGACAGCCTTTGTGGCATGCCTGAGGTCTGAAGTGAAGGAAGAGCTCACAAATTTTTGCACATCCCAGGATACTGTCCTTAACTTGTTGCTTCTCCTTCCTTTGATGACTTTGGAAAATGCAGTTCATAAATGTGACCTGAAATTTCTTAGTAAAAAGAGAGATAGCTAACTCTTCCTTAATTTTTATATATATATATGTATATATATATTTACAAATAATAGATAAGTGTGTTCATCATACTTCCTTCTGTGTTCTCTTGATATCCTTGTGACAGGCAGCACATCGATAACTCTCAGAGTCCAGCACAGCCATTGTCTGAAAAGTCAATGTATTGCCTCTTTTGTCCTTTCTGCTTCTGAATTCTCTTTGTACAGAAGTTTGGTACAACATAGTAGCCACTGGCAAAACACTGAGCAGCACATTTCTGAACCTTTGTAGAAGAAGGTGAGTGATTCTGCACCTTTATTAAAGTATCTAGGTAAACAGAATTATTTCTTCACTGTCGAAGTACACAGCTGTCTGGGAATTTCCCTCATAGTAAGATCTGTATTTTATTCATGCTCCCATGAAAGCAGCAAGGCCAAGAGGCAGTAGAGTATCAAAATGATGTTAATGGTCTTGCAAAAGACTTGTTTTACCTGTGCTTGCTAATAGCTAAGAAAACTGTCTACTCCATGCTTTCTCTGAGTTGTCTACGGTTAGGCTTTCAGGATAAAACAGTTCAAGGTCATTTTAGTGAACTGATGCTGTATCTCTCATCAAAAGAGTCAAAACAAAGCTTAGGTCATGCAAAAAAGCTTTAGGAACTTCATACCTTATCTCTGGATGTCGACACTTACCTGATACACTCCAGCCACAAATGTCAAGGCTGTAGCAATGCCAATAGCATAGCATTCTTTTCCACACTCAGCATTCACCCCTACAATTGTAAGGTTGAAGGAAGTTGTGTAGGACTGACTGTCATTCTGCAGAGAACCATTACCCAAGGCTGGTGGGGCATCATCATTCAAGTCAAACCCAGCCAAGAGAAGTTCTCGGTCCACAACTTGTCCTACCATTAAGCTTATCAAGCTGAAAATGCCAACTGAGACATGACGGGATGTTCCCATTAAGAAATAGATTATATTGGCAAAGAATGATGTGTAAAGGCTATAAATGGGCTTCAGACCTGCCAGCAGTGAGTATGCGATTGCTTGGGGCACCAAAATGATCCCAATCACTAATCCAGACATAATGTCCCCACAGATGTACTCGCTGCATTGGTACTTGGGAAGCCATTGTAAAACAGGAAAGAAGTCCATGACAAAGTTCTTCAGCTTCTTTGGGGTGCAGGAGCAGCTCTTCTGCAGTTTAGCTAGTATGACTTCTTTCCTATTAATCTTGACACGAGTCTTTCTTTCCATGAGAAAACAGGGAGGGGTGCTGTTTTCCATCCTGCTAGCCTCAAGTACTCTTTCCATTGTCCCAGTGTTTACTTCATGTGGATGTTCCTGCAATGTGAAGAAAATGGCTGTTAGGTTGCAGTTCATGAAGTTGTTTTTTTTTTTTTTAGCACAAATGCTTAACACTAGACGTTTGTTACCTGATTATTCTTTCAAGGAAGCATCATCCCAACAAAAACACCATGAGAGGGCTCCAGTGACTACACTAAAAATAAATCTGCAGCTCAAACCCTTTCTTGCAGACATTTAAGAGTTCATTTGATTGAATCCAGTTTATTTTACTAAGGAAAAAAAATGAGTTAAATTAATCATTTCTTTGTACAACAAATATTTCCATCAGCTCTTCCAAATACTCTGTCATAGAAGTCTCTGTGATCAGAGACAGCACTTGATGGTGTGAAATAAGCATATACTAGTGAGGTAGGCTATGGTCTTTCTAATGCTGCCATCTTGTAGTCATGGTTGAAGAATTCACACGTGGTATAGTGGACTGTCACTGCAGCTGTCCTCAGTGCACAGGAGAAAAGTTTTGCTAGTAGAACCTGTAAAGCAGAGTTTTCTAGAGAGCAACAATTTAGTCTTACACAAAAATTTGTACACAACCATTGATGGGCTCTTACAAGCTGATATGTAACATGAACCTGTTGAATTGTAGATTGTTTTGATGTGCAGCTTCCATTACAAAATCACAGGATGTTAGGGATTGGAAGGGACCTCAAAACATCATCTGGTCCAACCCCCCTGCTGGAGCAGAAACACCTAGATGAGGCTACACAGGAAGGCGTCTAGGTGGGTTTTGAATGTCTCTAGAGGAGACAAGCTCCCTGGACAGCCTGTTCCAGTGTTCTGGCACCCTCACTGTGAAGAAGTTTCTTCTCAGATTCAAGTGGAACCTCCTGTGTTCCAGTTTGTACCCATTGCCCCTTGTCTTATCATTGGTTGTCACCAAGAAGAGCCTGGCTCCATCCTCATGACACTCACCCTTTACGTATTTATAAACATTAATGAGGTCACCCCTCAGTCTCCTCCAAGCTAAAGAGACCCAGCTCCCTCAGCCTTTCCTTGTAAGAGAGATGCTCCACTCCCTTAATCATCTTTGTTACCCTGCGCTGGACTATCTCAAGCAGTTCCCTGTCATTCTGGAACTGAGGGGCCCAGAACTGGGGAAACAATATTCCAGATGTGGTGTCAGCAGGGCAGAGTAGAGGAGAAGGAGAACCTCTCTGGACCTACTAACCACACCTCTTCTAATACACCCCAGGATGCCATTGGCCTTCCTGGCCACAAGGGCACAGTGCTGGCTCATGATCATCCTGCTGTCCACCAGGACCCGCAGGTCCCTTACCCCTACGCTGCTCTCTAATAGGTCATTCCCCAAGTTATACGGGAACCTGGGGTTGTTCCTGCCCAGGTGCAAGACTCTACACTTGCCCTCATTAATTAATTAATTAAACAAATAATTAAATAATTTATTATTAACTAATAAGTATTCCTCACAAATACCACTTTGGCAACATGTGGACTATGCGCCATAATGGAATCTGTTACCATCTCAGAAGAATGCTACGTATTAGTATTTTCAGGTTTAAACCCATAGTTACCCTAGCTTTGCTCTCCAGGGAATAAAATATAACAAATACTTCTGTGGGCAGCAGAACAAACACCATGGTGTTTCCTATGGTTCTCCTGCATGTCAGTTTTCTGATATATAATGACTGGGAAAATATCTGTTCTCCAGATGAAGGTGCTTTTGGTGTCTCTTGCCTCTATGAACACAACTGTTTTCATCAAACTCAATTTCTGCACTTTTGCTTGGTTATCAAATTGAGTTGAAAGTAGCTTAGTGCATTCATAAATCATTTGGGGGCAGATGGGGACATGACTGAGAGGCAAAACAGTGTAACTTGCAAGTGCCTTACCGTAAACAGTTAAAAGATGAAAACAGGAGGAGGAAGGTGGCAAACATCAAAACAGACATTTGCCAAATAGCAAATCTTGTCTTCTGTTTTGCAGTGGAAAGAAGAAGGGACTTCCAAGAGTGGATGTCCATATATAAGTCCTGGGAGATAAGGAATGACTCATATTGATCTAGAAGAAGAGAGTATGTGCTGGTACAAGAGTACGCAGAATCTCTAGGAAGGAAAAACTTGTCAAGCCCAGCCTCTGCCAGTGTCATAAACAGCCAGAATCTCTGGAACAAAGCTTTTTGGTGCCAGGTGTAACATTGCTACATAATATCAAAGCTTGTCTTCACTTAAAAGTTTCTTTCAGTATCTAGAGATGGAAGCCATACCTATCAGTTTCCTAAAACTTGAAAGGCACTCACTGGCACAGTATTCTGTTGGTGTATTTTAATGATTTTAACAGCATTAAGTTTAGACTCTAGTGACAGAAGTCATCATTCTCTGTATAAATGTCTTTTTTATTTTTTAAATTGTTAAGGAGAGTGCTTTGATTTGTGAATGTTTGGTAACAACTAGTTAAAGTGTAGAATTCCAAGCTGAGAAAAAACAAAGGGCTTATGAGTCAAACTGGAAGCATAATTGGTAAGCAAAAGAATATATTAAGAGCTGGCTTTAAGCTTTTGATCTGTAGCACTCCAAATAAAGAGTGGCTTATTATAAAGCCCTCTGTCTGTCCTGGTTAGAATTTTTTTTTCAAGATTGTAGCAAATACTTTTTCCAGCAAATTGAAAACAATAAGATACGTATCTGTAACTAGTGCAAAAGTCTTAAACAAGTTCCCAGGTATTAGTTTAAATGGCACAGTGTGATTTCTAAGACCATGCAAGGTTTAACCACAGCTTGCAGCAGGATGTTTAAGTGTCACAGGTAGATAATTCGTCATTTGGTAGGGGCAAAATGAGATTCTTGTTAGAGATGTGTGGACTGATTGTCCAAGTTGAAAATGACCTGCATAGTAGCCTATTATAGAAAGTCAGTAGATTTCTATCCATCCCAATTAAATTAAATAGTTTTTACCTCCCACTGTATAAGCTTCTTTATTTTTGTAAATAGGGTTTATTTCCATCATAAGGGAAAAAAAAAATACAATTTAATGTAGTTATTCAGAAAGATTGGTGGCTATTTTGTAACAGCAATGTCAAATTTACTTTAGACTCTAATGTACTGCGTCGTTACACTAGGCAAGTTCTGCTTGGACAGGAAATAGATTGAATCTAGTCTTTGTTAAAATGCAAAGGTGAGACAAAAGATAAAAGAAGTTATGACACCAAGAAAACTACTTAAGAACATATGATAAAAGTTTACCCAATACAGAGTGCTAGCAACTCTAATAAAGACACTCATTCTTAAGAAGCAAAAAACAAGCACTTTCTGTCTTACCTAAGTTAATTTGGAGAATGAGGGGCCTGTGTGTGAGAATGGCAAGTCATATTCAAATACTGCCCACTTCTTACAGCCAAGTGCATTTAGACAGCCAAGAAATACGTACAGTGCCCTTGTTCTACATACTTAAAAAACTAGTGGTCAGTTCAAAATCCAGTGAGTGCTTTTGATAGGCTACATAAAAAAGATTGCATTGACTTCTGTACACTAGGCTCATGTATTTAACTGTACAGTTCCCATCTCCCTCTCTGTAAACTCACACAGTTTACTTGCAAGTAAATCTGTATTTGCAAAAAAAACCAAACAAACAAAAAACAAAACCAAAGAAAACACACACGAAAAACCAAACCAAACCAAAACCGAACAAACAAACAAACAAAACACCAAAAAACCACCACACATTAGAATTCATACACATGCATTGTTTGTGCAGCTTCCCAAGGGATGCTAATAGGTTTTAATCCATATGGTTATTGGAATATAGTTTCGCTGGAAATCTCTTAAGAGATCTTGTATATAAATGAAAATATAGTAATAGATCTTCTCTGTACTGCCTTACTGGATAATCGCAATCATAGCTTTTTGTAAAAGCCAACAAAAAAAAAAATGCTAGCATGATAAAGCATGTATTTTATCAGCAGTTTTCATGCATTTTAAACAAAGGTTAATAAAACTTTCCCAGGGCAGTAAATTTGTTCAAGCTAAAACACAGCCAAATGCAGACAGGTCATTTTCTTTAGTTCCTTTTTCTCCTGAAAATTAGGGTTTCTTTCCTGTAAATAACTATTTATTTTGCTAGATACGTTTTCAGAACCTGTGTCAAATGAACATGTTAGTTGAAGGCTTCTCATCACTTGCTGGAAATGCTATTCTTGGCAGGGGAAGGAGCATATAGCTCCTCTTGCACAGAGGAAGCAGCACATAGCATGGAGCATGTCTGTCCATTACATTTGGCTTTGGTATTGGAACATTCTCAGCTGTTTAATACAAGTGGAAGTTACTTGCATTCACATATGTATGTATCATCCTTATAATTGCAACAAAAAGTAGTCTTGATTATTTTAAATTGTATTTTGTTGTTTGGAATCTTTACAGTTAAGTTTTTTCAAGTTGCCCTTGACTACATGAGCAAAATCAAAAAGCGTTTTTTTTTTCACTGGTTAAGCAGAACCACTGTATGTACCACTCATTCTTTCAGGCTAAATCATAAAATCATAGAATGTTCTGAATTGGAAGGGACTCAAAAGGATCGTCAGGTCCAATTCCTGTCCCTGCATATGACAACCCCACAGTTCACACCATGTGTCTGAGGGTGTTGTCCAGTCTCTTCTTGAACACTGTCAGGCTTGGGGCCGTGACACCTCCCTGGGGAGCCTGTTCCAGTGCTCCACCGCCCTCTGGGTGAAGAACCTTTTCCTGATGTCCAACCTAAACCTCTCCTGGCACATCTTCCTGACATTCACTCAGGTTCTGTCATCGTTCACAAATACAGTGACTCAGCTTACCTTGTGAAAAAAAGAAACAAACCAAAGAACCATCCAAACCAAACAAACTGTTGACTTTTCAACTGGCCTTAGTCCCACCTTTCTTTCTGTCTTTTCACCGTGCCACTGACCTGACAAAATCCCTCTACGGGGGAGGAAACATTGATCACAACATGTTCAGTGGGTTTTCTCTTTGCACATTCTTTGGCAAGCAGTTTCTGCTTTTACACATATAACCATTCTGACTGCGTGAGTTATTCTTTGTGGAACAGCACAACCCAAAGAACTTTATTCTGATGCATCCTTTTGTCTCCCCATCCTGATTGTCCACTAGGAAATATGAAGCTGTATCTCTAGAAAGCCCAAGAGGGCAGGGTGATCCTGCCTTTGTGCCAAGGAGATCTCTTAAATGCTGTATTTGGGATAGAAATCAGTGTATCACCACTCTACAGTAGAATCACTCACTCTTCCTGACACAGCAATTGCAAGTTAGGGTAGAGCCCTTTATATAATTTGAGCCAAGTGATGGTTGCAGTTTTCTCTGTGTTTGATCTACAAAAAATCAGCTTAAAACTTATGTGGGTGGAGCAGGTTTTGTATTTATCATCTGAAATTTCATTGTAATTTTGCTGCATAAATCACAGAAAAACATGAGAGACATCAGTTTAGCCAAGTATTAGATTTAAAACACTTGCAGGTGTTGAGTTAAACTGTTCATGGCACTCATCTTTCATCTGAGCAACCTTATCTGCCTGTAAGAAACCTCCTTAGTCTCTAATGGCTATGACGACATTACTACTCTGATTTTGAGCATTAACAGAGTTTTGAAAAAAATCCCTGATTAGCCTTATTTATATTGCACAGATCCAATTTATATTGCCTTATTTATATTGCACAGATGCAAACCAGACTTTTTTCAGAGGAAGGTACTTCAGAAGCTCTGCCTTGGTGCACTCTGACCCTTTTTGGTGGCATAAAAACACAAGCCGGCAATCGGTTCTTTGGACAGATTTGAACAGATGGGATGAGGACGTTTAGTCTGTGGGACCTGACTAGTCTGAAATAAAATATCCTGAAATGCATATAATACAATACTGCTTCATCACCTAGTGCTTTGATTTATTAATTTTCTTTTGTTGTGAAGAATTACTTAGAAATGTGGACATAACCTAGGAGTTTTAGAAAGGATCAAGTGACAAATCAGAACAAGTGAAATGGATGTTTTTGTCTTGCATAAGCTTTTGTATTTTCATCCTTAGAGCACCAGGACCTAGATGTCCTTGGAAGGAGACTTAAGCAAGGTGCCAACAAACAAAATGATTTATTTAAAAACTACCCTAGCAAACTTTCAGGCTATAGGCAAAGTGCATCAGTGCTTTTTAGGAAAATCATGTGAAATTTGATGGGCTGGGTCAGTTTTTTACTTCATCTGGGCAAAATGTTGTCATTTCAAAGCATTTTCCTCTTGATTTTTAACTTTATGCTAATCTAAAAGTGAAAGAAAAAAAATATTACAGTTTATTGATCTCTACAGGTCAGGAAAGCCAGAAAATTACACTAAGTACTCTACAATTTAACACTGCTCTACTAAGGAGTTGTTCTGAGGATCAAACAATATTTTAGGTTTGTGTGTTTCTCATTAAAATCTCCAGTTCAAAACTTCTGTTTCCAACTATGAATTGATCTAGGATTTCCAAAGCAAGTTAGGCTCCCTTTCAAATGTCCGCATTCACCAGAAGCTGTGATGCAATTCGTATTTTCCCAAGGATTCTTGGTCCAGTGTCCCAGTGAGTAGGATTACAGCCACTGACACATAACAAACACAGAGATGATGAGTACAATACAACAGAACTCACATAGGCAGCAGCTATTGTTAAGGTTGGCCCATCAGATCAGCCTTGAGAATGATCAGACCTTGGAAATAAATGGTCAAGTAGTTTCACTAGTTCTCCAAGGACTCCTTTTGTTCAGAGGTTTCAGAACATTCTGGTCAAAATATTGGCATACACTCAAAGCCAAGACAGCATTGTTCTTCTGGAGGGTCGTAGACATGACCACTAAAAAGACATTTTCTGTGAGGTCAAAGAACATTTCTAAAAATCAGACTTCTTGCTTTTGGAAAGGTAGCTGGTACAAAGTAAAAGTCTGTTTTTAAAAAAGAAAAGATATTTCAAGACACCTTTCCAATACCCTAGTCATCAGTCAAAAAGCTAAACACTCAGCTCAATTTTCTGCCATGTGGTTTTGCTGGGCTTTGTTTAGTCATGTTAAGTTGTTGTAGAGAAAAATTAATTTGTGTCCGATTCTTGTGTTTTTTTCCTGTTGTTCCCTGGTATTTTGGATCTACTATACACAATAAGGACAGTGTTTTGGAAACCCTCTTTCATATGTAATCACTAAGAAAATGCTTAATTATAATAATAATTTAATACTTTGAGTACCAGATAAGTTTCATATACGCCACTTTTCTTAAGTACTAACCAAATGGATGGTCTTGAACTCTTGGACCAGAGTTTGCAGAAGAGATTGCTTCCATACCAGTTGCAGCTGACTGCATGTTTTACAAACTTTTGCACAGTATCTACTTTATAAGCAACATTTACAAAGAACAGAATAATGACAAAACTGAAAAAGCAACACCAGTGTGCAAAGTAACCAAAAAGGGGCAGTTTTACACCTTTGAAAACAAAGAACAAATGAAGTCTGAATTCAGAGGTGTGGGATGGGAGGCAAATATCTTACCTGGATAGCTTTTTGACAGGAGTGTTCAGCTCTGCTTTCGTATGTTGGAATGAATGAAAGTCTTCAGTCAGGCATTTCTCTGTTTGCATAAAGGATAATTATTAGCTAAATATTCCCCAAGGGAAGGAATAGTAGTTATGGAATCTCAAGCTTCCTGCTTGGTAGTGTGTTGTCACTTGTACTGCTCTGAAAACTTGGATATATATGCAGCACTTGCTGAGGATTTGAGTTTAAATAATGCATAAGATTATTAATTAACTAACACTGATCCAAAAATTATGTGGAGTTCAGGATAGTACATCTCTGACCTTTGAAGCTGCTTCTCGTCTGATATTTGATCTGGTTTATGCATCCCCATATAGCATTCATTAGCTTTTGATTTTACATATTCAAGATGGAAGAATAGAACTGCAGTCTTGCCTGAGATTTGTGCATTTTGCTGGCTAGAAGAAGTACTGCTCTGCTCAGCGCATAGGATGGGGCTGCTGGAGGTCAGAGTTCCATTGCTACATGTCAGTGCATTTAGATCACAAGATCTTTGTTGCTTCAGTGTAAACCAAGGACTGTAAAATGTAGGTAGATCAGCAGGACTAAGACTGACTTTCTGTTCATTCTTTGTGCGGTGTATAAATGACCAAGTGCCCTCTCTTAGCTCTTTGGATAGATGCAGACCTATCAAATGAAAAATAATCATCCATCTCCTTTTGACAAAGGTGGTAGATAATGTTTAATGGTTACTAAGCAAAGTAGATTAACAGATTGGGCACAAGGTCAGGACTCACAGGATTTGCATTCAATGGGCCTACAAGCTAAAGGATGAGGAGTTGTATATGTTTATCAGCCAAGAAAGAACATGAGCATGCACACAATAAGAATCTGAGATGGAAGGTATGAGGCCTGGAAAAGGCAAAGTTGCTGGAAAGACAAAGATGGTTTCTCCTTCTCTGCCAGCAGGAATGCTTGCAGTGGGGTGCATTGCCACAAAGACATCTACAGAGGACCATGTTCCAACATCATCTTTTATCCCAGCACAAAATGTTGTTTGCTGGTCTTTAAAATTAAACATGAAAATTATGGAAATGAAAAGTCAAAACACCAGCATGAGGATGGAACAGAAGGGTAAGCACATCTCACCTTTTTGGTGCTAAACTAGTTGTGGATTCTTAGAACCACTGTCTGTTACCAAGAACTCAAACTTGGTGACAGTAGCTGTAACATTCTAATCCTCAAAGCTAAAGAAGATCATTAAGTCTTAGTAAAATCCTCTTTCTTGCCCCTTCTACACATTCCTGTCCCTTTGCTGCTCCCAAGATAGCTCTTAGAATAAAAGGGAAGCAGTAGTGCACTTAATCTACGTAAGGGGTTTTGCACACTAGTGGAAGTAAGATTGTGTGTTTCTTTGGTCTTGTGCACCACAGAATAGAAAATGGCTTTATTGCTTCTATTAGTTTCTTTTCAGACCTGTAGTATTTCTTTCCTGAAGATAAAGTGACTTAAGTTAGTGTCTCAGATTTGTCCTTTCATCCATTTTATTACCTAATTCTTAGAACTGAGATTATCTTCTCTAACTTCTTATAATGTGCATGCCATTGACTTCAGGACCAAAGTAAGCTTGCCTGCTTCATTGTCCTTTACAACATGTTTCCAATATTTAGAAACTGTGCAACTTCTAGTATTTTCAATCCTGAAATTTGCAGAATGATTGGGTTTCCCTCACTTAACTTTTTTTTTTTTTTTTTTTTTTAAGGAGACTTTTCTTTGTTTCTATCCAATAACATTTCTCCCAATATCAGGCTCCTAAGGGTACTATGGGATGTTCAGGTTATCACTTGACCCCTACTATATAAAGTCAATTGTAACTTTGTTTAACCTCAAGCTCCCCTAAAAATAACAGTTTCTGAAATTAAAAAAAAAAAAAAATTCAAATTTTAAATTTGAAATATGTGGACATTACTTAGGCACAGCATTATTTGAATGAGGCTCAATATCTTTGGACAGGGCAACCCCACATGGGGAGAAACAAGTGACGATACAGTCTCTTATAGGGTTTCTTGGAGTTGTGAAAACGATCTAGTTTTGAAGAAACTACATTTTATGATGAACAAGCTCTACTTAACATACAGAAGTACCAATAGCAGAAGGTTCATCAGTACTTTAGTTATGGAGGTGCTAGTTCCCACTCCACAGTATGAAACCACTCATCAAGGCCTCAGTCCAACAATAATTGTGGAGCAGGCAGCTCCTAACATCCTGCCTGAGTTCTACTGACACTGGCAAAGCAGGACTATGTTCCAAAAGGACTGCCTTTCCATGTCAAGTGTTCAACTCAAGCTAAATCTACCTGAGAGTATTTATGAAATAAATGCTTTAAAAAGATATAATGTATTTGGCTTTGTTGACACATTTAGTTGAGGATTGCAGAACAATTCACAGCATTACTACATAAAATTCGTATCTGGTAACCTAATTATATACTTTAAAAAATGAATTAGTAATACAGGGAAGGTTAAAAGTGTTTATGGGGCTACAATCAATAAAACCAGATTTTAGAAGTATAGAGTGGCAATGTAGCAGCGTTCTTCCTTCTTTGCAAGTGTTTGAAGCTCATGAATTCAGTGAATTATAAAAAACACTTAAGATTAATGTCTGCGTTATTTAAAATGCCTGGAAACTTCACTTAGTCTACAGTTTACCTTTATACCGTATTTAGCAGGTGACTAAAAAGCACACATTTTGTTGCTATTTAGTAGGAAAGATGTGAGCACTAAAAATAAGCATCCACTCCAGATGAATAACCTTTATGTGCTATCTCTAACATTCCTTCTCTAGCTGTGGCAGATGTCCAGTGCAACTGAAAATGATGTGTTTTTACGAGGGGAGAGACATTTCATTATTTCATTGGTTAATTGGTTAGCTTTTTTTTTTTTTTTAAGTCTTCTGTAGTCCCTGCTACAGGAGGAGCTTTGAGATCTGCAAAGTTCAGTGCAAATATATATATTTACGGATCTGGGTAAGACCATTGTTTATTATGCATCCCTCCTTCTACTTCCCACTACAAACATAGAACAAATTGATCAGCACTTACCAAATGCACAAAGTAGCTGCTGTAGTTCCACAACAGATTTGTTATCAGCACAAAGTAGCACAGTTCCTCAGGAGCACAGCTTTCTACAAGAGCAGATTAGAAATTCTGTCCTGATATAGTTTAGGTCTGTCCAATGATATTGCTCCAGTGGTGTTCACAGTGAGATAACATAAATAGTAGCATTGGAAAAAATCTTTGTCCTGTAGAGTGTAATCACAAGTAGAAGATAAGCTTAAAATAATTATGTTACAGGAGCTGGTAATCTCTGCCTTCTTATTCATCCCTGCTATTCTGCTTTAAGAGAGCAAGTTGCAGTAATGTGGAGATCAAATACAAGCATAGTCCTGGCTTAACAGTTTCAGGGGTTTTGGATACTTAGTTCAATTACCCAAAAAAATAATGTGTTAAATGGGATTAGGATAGGCAGTGTGTGGAACTGTGCTTATGCTGTTTAGCTATCCATAGCTGTTAATGGAGTTGTGTCCTTTGAAAAAGGGTTTTTAGTAAAATACATCATGGATGGGGGCTTGGCTAATAAATTTTATGTCTAGGAATATTTTATGTACCTTCAGCTGCCATTGAGTATAAAGTGTCTGAGCTCATCTGTCTCTTAAACAAAACTGCGTGTTGTTTCATCCCCAAACAGCCAGAACTGTGGAACCAAAGGCTACTTATCGATTGGTTTAAGATGAACGTTGCGACTGATATTGGTAAATCTTAGAGGTAAATTTACTCTGGCAAGATAGTCTCTCAGGAATACTGAAGCTTCTTCACCCATTCCTTGCATTTCAGTGTACTCTCAACGGGATATTCAAACCCCATTTCCATGTGCAAAGAAAAGAGAATGTCTTACTGCACTGTGAGGTAGATTTTCATATTTCATAAGCACAGAATGCAATGTGCTTTTATACTGAAAAGGGAGGTATTTTTTATATTAGTGCAAGCTGTTTGGGATGGGGGAAGAAAGAGAAAAAAAGCGTTATACATGAACATGAAGACCATGGAGTGGAAGACCTATCGCTACCATATTTAATAATACATCACTAGCCTAAGTTGTAATGCCAAAACCAGGTTCAGAATAGAATTATCAGCTCTGAATTTGGAGAGATATGTCAGTTTGCATTTCATCGAACACTGTCTATAAATGCAATTGGTTAGCTTTACCTCCTCGATTGTAAGAGGTTTTGCTATATTTTACATTCAAGAGCTAAGAGCAGACACTGGAATGCCATTTAAAGAGCTGCTCTTTCCAGATTAGTTTATAATGCTCATTTGTCAGTTCTGAAGTATTCAACAACCGCTCATCACAAAAATTCTGTGAGATTAAGAGCATGACAGTGGATGACGTATTCATTGTGCTTTTTCATCACCCTATGTTATTAAACATCAGTAAATTAGGAAATGAACTGTAACATTTAGTGAAGACCTCTTCTATATTTTGTGTTGCAAATAAGTGATATATTCAAGTTAGACATACAGTTACCTGCAGGCAGGCGAGGATTGGTATGGAAAGACACACCTGAAGGTACATTGGCTGTGCAAATAGATCCAGGAACTGGACTTTGTCAGACACTATGTGCTACCTGTACTTCAGGCATTAGAGAAGTATATCAGCTGGTAAGTCTAGCTGCAAGTCTTCATACCTTCAGTATTTAGCTCCATGTTCTTCTTTTCTCAGGCTGTCAGTTGTCCCATTACATCCTGCTCAATAAAGATCTCACCAAATGGAAACAAGTTTTGAGAACCGTAAGATGGAAAAAGTTAAACACCTGATAAAAGTAGCACACTGTTAATGCAAAATTTCAGGTCCAGTTACAGCATGTGTGGAAACTGAGCAATATGAGTGCTTGCAAGATGTACAGAGCAGACTAAGTAGACCATTGTTGAATTTGCTTCTTGTTGCGTATTTGACAGCAGGAAGGTTGATAATTCCAACTCCTTGTTGTGATATTACACAACAGTAAATAAGCTATGTTGTGTGCTATAGTTGCATGCACATACTTTTGGACTATATTTCCAGAGACAGCTAACAGGCAAAAGAATAGAAGGAGCATAAAGAGAAAATAAAGATGGGAAAGTGAAGGAGTGACAGTAACAGTTTGTGAAATGAAACCAGTAAGTCAAACATGTACTATGGAGACTTGTTACTGAAGATGCAGTATTAGGCTGGGCGTTTGAATTAGAGTGCTGGATGCATACAGAGAACAGTTCTGCTGCTTGAAAATAAAAATTCAGTGACAGCTTTCCCAGGCAGTGCCAAAAGGAGTTATGTGTTTGAAGCAAGCTAGTTTTAATGCTTGGTCATCATTCCTCTTGTGCATCTGAAAAGCCACACCTTAATCTTCTGTATGGATTTAATCTTCCTATCCCCTCTTTCCAAAACTTTTGCTTTTAGATGACATTATCTGGAGTTCCTTCATCAGGGACAGCATACAATCACAATGATTATTTTGCTCGTAGCCATGTGTTATGCAGGAGGATATCCCTTCCATGCACCAAACTCAATCAGAAAGAGAAGTGTCCTTTAGCAGCCCAGCTCACATACAGTGTCTGCGCCTACCTCTCAGTCACTGATTAGCCTTTACATTTTTAATGAAGAATCAGTCAAAAAGCATTTCTTGCCACTGGCTTCATCTTATCATTATTTGATTATTTCCCTTTGTAAATGCATGTAGGTACAACAGATCTCAACAAGGGATTGCAGCACAATCTCACAACAGTCTAAATCATCCATGCCTTGATGATCTGATTGGATATGTTCACGTGTCTGGAGAGGCCAGATACTAAAATACCTTATGCCTTTGCTTAAATTTCTATGCATTCGTATTCTGTTTCCCCTTTTACATCTTGAATATATGTTAGGAGGGGGGAAGTGGGAGGAGGAAAGAGACACAACAGTCTAATGATATTTTCCTAGCAAGCTAACTCACCTCAGCACAGGAAGCTGTTGATGCTTTGTCTGCCTCTCTGTCTCTTCCCCCCACACACACAGTGCGCTCATTGCTGAAAAAAGGACTGAGGCTGTGCTCACAAAAGCAGGCTGAATAAGAAATGGAAAATCAAAGGCCGTGATTAGCATCAGCTTGAAAGCATTCATTGTTGGCTTGCGCTTCTGTGCAAGTGAGTTTTAGCCAGATCACAACAAGGATTTTGTGAGTTCCTTTGCAAGCAAAGCAGCTAAATTAAGATGCTGTATAAATCAAAATCAGTTCTATTTTTATGTATTAAAAAAATAAAAATATTCAGCTCAATCCGCAGCCTCCTGACTGGCTTGTAGAAAAGGCAGCAATTTCCAATAAATGACAGATGTTGTATTTTGCATTTTTTAAGCCAGTTTGTTCCTACACCACAAAGGTTCATACCCATCCTTTTTGCGCATGTATCATGCTGGTTGGTTGTGTGGATGGATTAACTGTGACAAGCTGTGACATCAGCAAGGGCTGGATGCTGCCTGGCTGTGTGGATTTGTAACATATCCTCCCTTATTACTGAGATCACTCATTTGCTCTATAAGGTGAGTGAATTATGTGTAGTATGGGATCCAGCATGGACTGAAGTCTTCACCATTGTGCCTCTGTGCAAATCCTGTGCCGTAATTGCAAAACAAGCAGATTTTCAGTCCCTGCTTACACAAATGATACAGCTGAAAAGCAAATGCAGAGAAGTATTAATGCTGATAAATAAACCTGGAAGTGATAAAATGTGCCAGTTCTTTAGTGTGGGTGCAGTACTCTTTGGTCTTGCAACTCTGAAAAAGTCTCTGAATGAGGTTTTTGGTCTGCAAAGCATCTGTGAAAAGAACAGGCTGTGTTTTGCCTGTGGACTGCCAGGGAGGAAGGATGAGTGTTCATGAACATGTAAAAGGTCAAGTGATTGTGCTTATTTTGGGATATGGGGATTTCATGGAAGGGAGACAGTTTAGCATATCTATAATGATCATAGGAAGTGAGAGCAAATGGAGCAAGAACATGGTAGAAGCAGCTCTTCTGTGAATGAGTACTGTATTGTCAGCTTCCACTGAATTCAGAAGGAGGAAGTGTTGTTTATTAATAACCCAGAACCCTGATGATTTCATAGTTATTCATTAATGATCTTGTGGTTAAACCTGAAGTACAATTCTAGTAGAGTTTTTTTGGTTGACATTGAAGAAACCTGGCTCAATAACTGCTGAGAGGGCAGCTTCTGGGAAGGTGAATGCTAATGAGGGCAATTTTACCCTTCATATACTCCAAGGTATCATTTCCGTAGTGCTCACAGTCCCTTAGGACCTGCTTTTAAGGTCCAGAGGTTTTTAAAATACTCAGCAGAACAAGAAGTTCATGTAGACAGTTGGTGAGTTTGGAACAAACAAGTTCTTGGTAACAACCTGAACTTTAAACTGGCTTCATTCCTCATAGCTGAAAAAGTAAGTAAGAAACAAGGAGGCAGGATCTTTTTGTGTTGTAATAGGGTCATGGAGGGCACCAAATTGCCATCTTGGAAAATATAAACTTGCTGACATTTCCCATCCAGAGCTTTTGACCTTCATCTTGAAGATGCTGTGCTCACAGCTTATGTGCTTCGCTGTCACTTCAGCAGCCTGCTCTCCTGGCCAAAGAAATAAGACAACTACTTCTGAAGACCATTCCCTCTGGAGGACCTGGTACCAGCAAGAGTTTGAATAGGCATAGTTTTTTGATGTTTGTTCCTGCATCTTTCCAGTGGACATCTTGGCTCCTGACACTGAGCTCTTCTCCAGGTTAGATGGGCATTATGTCTGTTCTGGAGTTTTATGACCCCAAAAAGACATCGCAAACTCCAGAAAGGTGGTAAGCAGTTACTTGGGACACTGTATCTAAGGGTGCTCCTGATAGTAGTCACCTGCTGCAACAACTGTTTACTCTTGATTTACTCTTGAGAAGGGGCGGAATTTAATTTACATGCAATCAGAACAATAGTGACTGTGCTGCCATTGGTCCACATCCTGGCACCAGGGAATGTATGTTTGCAGGAACCAGCTTAAAAGGCTAGACAAAGATGATCTGACATACAGCTAAGCATCTCTATCAAATGAATAATGGTATGTAATATCATTATCTAGCAAACACCATAGCACAGTAGAATCTTGACTGTGCTATCATTTCTCTCTAAGACTGTAACACAGAAAATCTTCCATGGAGTAGGGTTTTTTTGATTTGACTCTCTCACAGTGTCCACCTTTCACGTCTGAAGTCAGACAGTACCCTGCTGAAAAGTTTTGTTTACTCTTAAGGTGTCATTTGCACCTCTCCTCTGCCAACACCTTGTGCCAGTTTTCTGACCCTATTTCTTGGCTGCATTTGCCACTAAGTGAGCAGTCTTTCCCAGCAGAAGTTCCCAGTGAGAATGTAAGCAGGCTCTGCTGCCTTGGGAGTGGTGTTAGTCAGCCACTATGGCCGATCTACCAGAAGAGTGGCTATTCTCAGACATAGGTGAAAGCAAGCCAAATTCTTTTAGCCTTTGATGAGTGTTGTAACTATGTCCACCAGAAGTGGAAACACAGGCCATATCAGCTGAGTGAGAATGTCAAGATGAGAAAGGCTCTACTCCAGTATCAATCCTAGGCCAAACAAAGCTCTCTTCAATAGAATAGCTCTGTTGATGGTTACCCTGCATGTTACCTTTGAGGTCCTAAATGGGCTGTGACCTACTGACAGGGGTCAGCCACAAGACTTCCTATCCTGGGAACTCTTTTTCAGTACATTACAATAAAGTTTGATAAAGTTAGCTTGACGTGTTATCAGAGATGCAATACTTGACTGAAGATTACCTGGAATGGAAACATTCCCTGCCTGTGTTTTTCTTGCTTTCCTCTCTGTAGATAAGATATTTGGTCCAATGTTTGTGTACACACTTGCTTTCCAAGGCATACAACTTTATCCTTGGACAGGATCAACCTAGGGCAGAAGAGAAGCAGCAGGTACTGGACACAGGAGAGGGAAGCTGTAACTATAGGCTAAGGAACAGTATCCACAGCTGTGCTGATGGGAGCACATCTGGCTGTGATGCAGGTTGTTCACAGCCAAAGCTAGCTTACCCCTGCCCTCCCAAGAAATTAAGTTTGTGAATGGGACTAGGCTGAAAGTGGCATGGATAAGAAGCCCGACATGATTATTTTACAAACTTAGGCAAGCGATCCCGTGTGCACCTGAAAAGAATTTCCCTCCATACTAGAAAAACCTTGCTCCAGTAAAGAGAGGTGATGAAAAGCTGTTAACATGGGCCTGTAACCTTTGACTTAGCAAAGGATGGCTCACAAAGCAGCCTTTCCAAGGAGGAGAGCAGAAAGATTTTGTGACAGCTGGTGAATTCCCCTCCATAATCATCACTGCTCTTCATGTTCGCAGCATGGTTGTTTCTCTCAAGAGGCAGCACATATAAATGGGTTTTGAACTGAGAACATGACGAAGACTGGAAAGGCACCTCACCAGCAGGCAGCAGGCTCTGGAGTATAGCAGCCTGGGGTTTAGAAGGGCACTGGTGCCAGAATGCCAGTAAACGTGCTTTAGTGTAGTTGCTTGTTATGACTGATGATGAGAAAGGCCTTATCTGGAAAGTCTTCGAGAAGAAGCCCAGGAACAATTGAAAGCCGGCCACGGACAGGACAGTGATTGCCACTCCACATCAGAAACGCTCAACAGCAAACAATGAACAGTCCCAGTCTGGTAAGCACTCAAACAAAATGACAAGGACATAGCCTTCTGCATGTTCATAAATGAAGACAGTGGTGTCTAGAAAGCATGACTTCAGAGCAGAGACATCAGAAGAGGAACAGACAAAAGAAAACGTAGAAGACTGTAGAAGTCTGTGAGCTTGATACGAGGGATCCAATCGTAAGTGCGTGATGCTGCACTAGCACATCCAAGGTCAGATGTACAAAGCTGTATTGAACGAATTTGACAATGTCAAGTGAATTTATCCTGAGTCAGGGGTTTACCATGTCATTAGCTTGTAACAGTTCTCATCTGGTCTTCACTGTTCTGCAGTTACAGTTATAGCACTGCAGATAAACAGCCTGACAGCTGAGCCAGTCTTCCTCATGCAGGATGCATGTAAATAATACCAGCTTTTGACATTCCTGCTGTGCCTCACAGCAGTCGGCATGGCTTCCAGACACTGCATGGCACACAACTATGCAACCCAAACTCTAGTGATCCTGTATAGGTTATAAAAAAAAGAATCAGTTTCACATCAGAGAAGTAGTATCGGCAAGGGTAAGATCAAGATATGAGAAAGTGGCAATCCTGTCAGTTAAGTAATAATTTTAATAGGAGCATACTGGCTAATCCATTTGCAAGCAAGAAAAGATTCTCATAAAGTGACAGATCAACCAAAGGGTGTTAGAAGTGCCTCTACACCTATACACGTAATACAGGATCTCATATACTGTCACTTCAGTCATGGCTAGCAGTGGCATTCTGTTTTAAATGTCTTAATTGATACAAGAGGAAAAATGTAGATGTGCTAGTATCTTACATGTACATGCATCAGATAGAAGGCCTTATTTACCCACAGATTTTCACATAGCACTGTGTAGACCTTAGACTGGAGTCAGGAAGACAGTAGTTCCTTTGCTATTATCTAAATGGCATTATTAAGTTTTTACAAGACAGTAGAGTTAATCATTCTTATGCTCACTGACTGTAAGTGTGCATGTAAGCAAATATTTCAATAGAACACAGGGTATAACTGGAAATAGTTAATAGATCTGAGCTACCTTTTGCAACAAAATATGTGTCTTTGAACTTTGGAATAGGACTGTCAGACTTTTGTTAACCTCTGTCTAAGCAAAAAAAAAACCCCAGCTAGTTCCAAGTGACCATTCACTAGTTCAACAGTAACTTCTGAAATGCTCTTATGGATACTAAAGTAAATAAATACCTTTCTGCTATTTACTTCTTTCACAGCTGCCCCATTTGAGTCTGACAGGAACTATAAGCCCACCAGTGGCTGCAGACATGACAATTTTTGTCATGGTGGTAGGACATACTTTAAAAGAGAAGAGCCAGTTTCAGCTCTTTGGTAAAAGAGTATGACTATGCTAGGGCTAAAATTGTGTGCTTGGTTACATCACAGGTGGAGCTGGTACAGTGGGTATAGCTTACATGACATTTGCTTTGCCTGTCCTGTTTTCCTCTTCTAGATCATAGTCAGAGACACTGATGGCACTTTGTCCTCTTCAGGTTGCACAATTGCCCTCTTTATTCACTGGGTGATTCTGTCAGCCCTTCTTAATTCTCTGAGAACTATGAGATTTCTATTACAGTTTCTTCCCTGAAACCTTTGCTTAGCAAGGAAGCATACAGGGAGGAGCCTCAGTCTAAGAGGCTCAGAAATGCATGAAAAGGCACAGAAAGAAACAAATTGTGAATCGCAGCACAAAGCTCAGCATTGATTTAAAAAGTCTGCTGTTTTCACTTTTTATCCAGTGGGCCAAGTATGCCTTGCTAGCACAGATCAGTTACAGGAACACAGGGTATTGTCAGTCATACCTAGGACATTGCATCTGCATTTCGCTTGTACCGCTTTCCATCCAAGCAAAAGCAAGGTGCCTGGGAGAGACTAGTTAAGACAGCAGAGGCAGAGCTCAGACTGCATCATACCAGTGGAATTAGGTGTACTGCTCTGGCAAGGGTGAAGAAATCAGCTTTGAGAGGCACTGGGAAGACCCTGAAAAGCCCTCTTATATAACCGGGTCTGGACTTATCTCAAGGGCGCTTACAAAGCCTTTTGCTCTGGGCATGCTGTGGTCAGAATTTAGGCACCAGGCCAAAGCAGTATCTTGGGCCAAATGACAGGAAGTCACACTACCAAAATATTGTCAACAGAAGTTCATTTTTATTTCCTGTTTGGCGCTTCATACTGTCAAAACTTCTGCCTTGTCAGATTTCAGTTAAATCAAACCTCAAGTTCAGAAGTTACGGGAAATCGTACACTGACCCACATATTACATTATGTTTGTTTTCATTGGATACCACACAAGAAAAGTCTTTCAGGAATTTAAAGCATATATTCAGATGTGTAATAGATAAATGACAAAAGACAGTTTTCAGTCCCTGGGTAAAAGCACTCCAGTGTTCCCATGCAGGTGCATACCCTAATTTTGCTACCTTTGCTCCTGCAAGATTCACTAACATAAAGGGATGCATCACGGGGCTACTTTTGAGTCTTTGAACAAAGCTAGATAAAAGGATTGCAGCCTGAGATCCTGGGAGTACAAGAAAAATAGTAAGCAAATACTAACAATGAAATAAAATTACGAACATTGTGTGCATTAACTCAGTATTCTTTGAAAGATACAAAGTTGTTTCTCAGCTGGACCTAAACCAATAAGAAGCACTACTAAGAAGGCTGTATTCTATATTGCAAATGAAGAGAACAGTAAGATTACATATGAGACAAGGTGGAAACAGCTGGCCTAGCAGTAGATAATCAAATGGAAACTGAAAAAACAGCTTAGCCAGAAAAAGTCCAGGTAAATTTCACTTCAGCAAAGAGTTAGAAATCTTAATATCCTGTTAAAACCTCAAAATCCAGCAAATTCATGATATTGCTTCTGTTGCTGCTTCTGGAATAGGAAAAGGGCATGGACTGGACAAGGAACATGACTTGCTTATGGTGAACACCTGTTACTTTAGAGGAAGGAAATTTGTGCACAATTCCAAGAACACTAGTGACACATGAATTTTGAGAGCCAAAAGAAGGCAGCCATTTGACCCATTATCTGCAACCAAGTGCCACCTTTGCTATAATTTTTATTGTTGCACTTTTTATTACCTGCATTCTCCAGAGTGATGAATGGGGAACTTCACTACAATTTTACTGCCTTGGATGACCTTATGGATCACCTGTGGGAAAATAAGCTAATTCCAGGTAAGCACAGCTCGCTACCTCCGCAACTTGCTACCGCTGTTTGTTCATATTGTAATATCGTCAAAGATTCTAAGAGAGCCTTGCCAACACTGCTTTTCATAAAAAAACATTCTTTTCCTACTTACCTTTACCTTGTGTCCATGTAAATGTAAACAGTGTGAGAAAAACGCTAATAGGATGATTAACGCAAAAGGTTTTACTTTGCTCTCAATGGCAGTTTGAGATGTATGAATTGGGAAATGAGGTCACTTCGAGTAGAAAATTTTGTACCCACTAATGTGTATCGAAAATGGCCAGATAAGTGGATACTCAAGGTATAGCTTCCCTTGAATTTCTGCAAACATCCTCTGTTTAAAGTTCCCTCTGAGGTCTGAATTTATGATGTTAAGTATTAGTATTTATTACTATAGTTGACAAGTAAAAATGTGTGAGCAATCTCAAATCTGAAATATTCGTTGCAGGGACATGTGAAAGAAAAAGGAAAGCCCATTTAATGATGCTGCTTCATTAACAAGTTTGTTTCAGATAAGGCAATAACATCTTCATTCATCAAAAGGAGAAAACACCAAAAAATAAGGAGACCGGTCTTTCCTGTCTCTTTTAGGATTTGAATTAATGGGGAATCCATCAGGATATTTTTTAGATTTTGAAGATAAGGAACAGGTAGTAAGATGGAGAAACTTAATTACACTTCTGGCCAGCAGATACATAGGTAAGTTACAAAAAAAAGAAAGAAAACAGCCCTGTTATTTATTCTATTGTAATCCCTTCTAACTACCTGAAGAAATTTTATGTA
This sequence comes from Patagioenas fasciata, assembly GCF_037038585.1. Lineage (NCBI taxonomy): Eukaryota > Metazoa > Chordata > Aves > Columbiformes > Columbidae > Patagioenas > Patagioenas fasciata. The sequence goes on from NC_092560.1 coordinate 40,833,510, forward strand.
TTGTGATTGATTTCAAGACCCTGGATTTCAGCACAGAACAGGAAAAAAACCCATGCCAGAACAGACAATGGGGCAATAGCTCCTTTTTTTGCTGATCCATGACCAACGTCCTGAATGAGCAGTATGTTCTGGGTAGCACATTAGATCTGCCTCTGAGGACTGTTAATTCTGTTATGTTGTTGTGGTTGTAAACCACTAGCTTGCATTAGAACATAACCTGCATACTTCCCACATACCAGCTTCAAATATGTCTAATGAGACAGAAGCCTCAACCTGAATCAAGGCTAGGTGAGTGTTCTAACCACAAAGCTGTAATTCACATCACCTCCCTCTCATCTTTCATCTTTTTCAAATATTGCTGCATTTCATTGAAAATGAGAGATCATTTTGAAACTACCAAAATCAAACTTCCCTCGTTATTACAAACCAGGTAATATTTATACCCTGTTGTAGCTCTGGGTGCTGATCCTCACCTTCAGCCCTAATTGATAGGACTGGCTGGATCAGTGACTAATTAATAGGATTGACTGAATATGCAGCTCACTTATAAATAAGCCCTCTCCTACAGATAGGTATGGGTTGGAGCATGTTGCTAAATGGAATTTTGAAACATGGAATGAACCAGACCACCATGACTTCGACAATGTGTCCATGACAGTGAAAGGTGAGTATATTTTGGAGCCCTTACTAGCATAGTGAATTAAGATGTGTGGGATGGGTGGAGGAGTGACAGTGAGAAAGGAGGGATGCTGGCAAAGAAGTAAGTTAGTTAGGAAAGATAAGGAATGTGAAAGGTATACCTAGTCTGTTTTGCTAAATTCACGTTACTGATTACACTTTGTTTGCTGCTTGGACATAATTTTCCATACAGAGATAGTAGAACAGGGAAAACAGAACAGGAATTACATGAAGAAGATGCAATTCATTATTTGGATATAAAATAAGGTTGCTGGAGGTAGAGGGGTGAAGGGTGGAGTAAGAGGAAGACTGTTCATTGACAGATGCATGCTTTGGGAACTTGGCGTCACAAGACTTTTGGAAGAAACTTGTGAATGCAGCTGAGGTTTTGATGTCTTCTGGTATTGTCAGTGCATAAGGGAAGAGTAGTCCCAGTTTGTGAGGACCTGCCGATAAAAGCAATAATAGAGTTGTAACATCTCTCTGTAGTTTCAGATCAAGGTTCTGTTTTGAGTTATCATCTATTAAAGATGATATCCATCTGCTTGGACTTCAGGGTTTCTCAATTATTATGATGCTTGCTCTGAAGGATTAAGAGCAGCCAGTCCTCTACTAAAATTTGGAGGGCCTGGGGATTCCTTCCACCCCTTACCCAAGTCACCTATATGCTGGAGTCTTCTGCGTCATTGCTACAATGGAACCAACTTCTTCACAGGGGAGACTGGTGTGAGGCTGGACTACATCTCTCTCCATAAGAAGGTCAGTCCAAGATTTCAGTTTAAGGCTATTTTTTAATCAGTTTAGTCCAAGTTATATTTTATTCTGATTTATGAAGTTGATTTCCAGATGAGTGTCCACCCTATGCCACGGCTAACTATTCTAATGACACTTTGAAGGTATCAGTTGCAAGACTTCAACTCAGAGTAAATTTGCCTTTGGCCAGTTCCCAGGGGGAAACAACTCCTCCATCTCTTTTCCATTTTATATTCTAGGAGGACCTCATGCAAACAGCACATACTGTAATGGATTAGGTAAAAATAATAATACTGTCTGGCCCACAGCTCCTCAGGGATTCCAGGAACATGTTTTCAGAATATGTTTATGCCTGTGAGTTATGTTTGTGTGTTTACTACTGTTTGCTCATTTTCACTAAGCAGATAGGAAATATTGTTGCAGGGAGGTGGAAGTTCTCTCTACATCTTGCAACAAGAAGTAGAAGTGGTTGAACAAATTCAGAAGCTGTTTCCAAATTTTTCTTCTGTTGCCATATACAATGATGAAGCAGATCCAATGGTTGGATGGTCCATTCCACAGCCATGGCGAGCTGATGTGACCTATGCAGCTATGGTTGTAAAGGTAACTCAGTTCACAGTCTTGCCACAGTAGGGTCTCATGGTGTGTTAAGGTGGTTGCAAATGTAAACCTGCAGTGAATTTTTAAGCAGCTACTCAGAGGAATAGATCCAACAAAAGAATAACTCCCTATTGATACAGCAGGAGTTTCCTCGACTAATCTGTTTTCAGTAGCTTTATTTCATTTGTATTAGTGCTCTTCATCTTCTCTTAAAAAAAATAATTGAGAACTAGCCTTCCATGTGCTGCAGAATGTGTCAGATACTATATACAGTCCCTTAGTTAGATCCACCTGATAAGACTATATCCACATATCCTGTCTCCATGTAATACTACTGGTATCTTCTCACTACTGCTAGCTGTCACGTCCATTAACTGAGAAATTATTTTCGAGTTCCTTCATAAGTTTTATTTCATCAAGAGACATCAGGTTATAATTAAGAAGTCCATTTTGCTCTCAGCATAAGCCCATTCTTTGTCTTGGATTATACACATGGTTGTATTAATTACTAATAGTAATTACAGCTCTTGATCAGAAAAGCAATAGGAGAAGAGAATGCTCAGTGTTCCTGCCCCTGCAGGAGTTGCAGCTTGGCCCCAGAGCAAGCTCAGCTCTTGCCCCTGCATAAAAGTACAGGGTATTTCAAAAAGGTGGACCTAATTTCAAATTGAGTCCATCTTTTTGAAACACCCTGTAGTTCCCACTGCAAGCCTGTTGTTTTGTGAGCCACTACCTTATGCAGCATCCAGAGTCCAAGTGCCCAGGCACTCGTCTAATGGGTACAAAGTAACTCCAGAACTGGAGAACCATTTATATTTCATTCAGATGGTAAATCCAGTCTACTAATTTAATATTCAAGACAGAGGAGCATAATTTGTAGTGCAGTAACCAAGGAAATATATTCATAATTTATGCAGAGTTCTAGTAGTAGTTATTTCAGAGACTTTTAACTGGCAAAACTATGTGGATACTTCAAATTTTCCAGTGATCAATGTATCACCGAAATAATAGTTTATCCAAGAATTGTGAAGTTCTTTAAACTTCTCTGAATGGCAGAGTGACAGTTCTTTTCAATACACTGTAAAGATTAAAACAAACAAACAAATAAACAAACAGCGTCATGTGTTTTTTGGATTTTCTGCAGGGCAAAGTTCCATCTTCTCTATGACTTTGCAGGTAATCACCCAGCATCAAAACCTGCTCATTTCCGAAGCAAACAACACCATCAACTACACACTGCTGAGTAATGACAATGCGTTCTTGAGCTACTATCCCCATTACTTCACACAGCGGACCCTGACAGCACGTTTTCAGATGAACAACACAAAGCCACCTCATGTCCAGATGGTGCGGAAACCAGTGCTGACTGTCATGGGTTTGCTGGCACTGCTAGGTATATTAACCACTGATTAAAGAGCACATAATAACCTCTTCTACCTAGAAGCTTCCTGCCTAAGGGAGATTATTTCAGCCCCCTCACTATTGATAAAAGCAGGATTTCTTTTACCCTCTGTTCATCAGCTGTGTTAAGAAAGTGAAACTTCATTTCCTCTGAGAAATTATTAGCTCAGGAGATGTTCCTGACAGTCTGTTATCTATTTTATTGAATTTACTGCTTTGTTTATACTCTCTGTATGACAGCCACTCCCTGTTTGTTGACTGGTACTTCCTCTTGTGCCATCACATCAGGCTGCAAATGACTTTATGAAATTCTCACATCTGAAAGAGCCATGCAGCAAATTAAAGGAAGATCTAAATTCACTGTTACATGCTTAGATGTTGCTAGCTGAACTGCTAAGCCTAAAAATTGCTGTAATATGTGCATGCTCTGCTGTTGCAGAATAGGTCTGACTGAATGCTATAACTGATAAAATAAGCTAGAATATAACTCAGCCTATTGATCCCTGTGTTTTGACTCCTCCTATATCAGAAGCTGATACAGGACTGACTAGCAGTAATGCTTACAGAGTTGTGACATTTTTTGAAGGAGAAAAGCAGATTTTTGCAAAAGTGAACAGCGGTGAAGGTGAAAGCACTGAAAACAGCACAATTGGTGTCCTGGCATCTGTGCACACCCCAAGTGAGGTGCAACCCTCAGACAGCTGGCAAGCTACTGTACTGTTGTATTCAAGTGAGGATAACAGGACTTCATCCAACATCAGCACGATCATAGTGAACACCACCTGCTTTCCCAAACTTAGAGGTAAAACAAACATCATGCAGACAGCTCACATAATTGATCTTTAAGGTAGAACAGCTGCTGCAACACTTCTGCTGAGTTGCCTTTTGTTGCAAGAGTGAGTTTCATTTGCTAACTGTCTCTCATCTTCTGGGGACTCCAGGATTTTCTGAGGGATGATGGTGCTATTCTAGGAAAGGTTCTTTCCTAATGTCTGCAGTTTGACCCTGCTTTAATGGCGGCTGCAGATGCAACTTTTTTTGAAAGCAGTTAATCTCAGTGTCTTTGGCTGGATGTTGCCAGATAACTCCAAGACAGCCAGCATAACTGCATGATTACACAGTTGATGCAGTTGACCAACAGATGTGTGTAGCACCTGTGCAAAAAATAAAAGGGTTTCAGTTCTGGTTATGGAAGTAATATCTTGAAATATAAACTTGGCAAATACGAATCGTAGAGCCTTGTGAGAGTGCTAGCCTCGTGATTTCTGGTGGAAGCCAGGCTCCGAAGTGCTGAAATCACTTGAGAAAGAAGACTTGAACACCTTTTGCTAAATTTATTTTTGTTAATCTTTAAATCCAAGTAAAGAGTTTACTTTCTTTTATTTGTGTTCCTAAAGAGCTAGTGTATGTGACATATTATCTGGATAACAACCAAACCAATCCCTACCTGAAGTGGAAGAAGCTAGGACGCCCTGACTTTCCTTCCCCGGAAGAGTTCCAGGAAATAAGGGATGCTGAGGTATGACCATGTGTTTGCTTGAAGTGTTGTAAGGGTAAAGTCTTTTTGAATTGGTTAACTACAGCTAAAGAGACAAGAAATCAGCTCAGCTAGTCAAAATTTCCTTAGCCCACAGTCATGCACATTTCATATACATATGAAAATTCACTTGCAGTTACACAGAGAAATGTAGCTGATACACATCTGATGCCTTTGCCTTTATATTATACAAGAGACTAAATGTAGATGACCAACTTCTTTGTTACTGGCGTACCCTTAACCAAGGAGGCCGAGTTGCTTCAGAGCAAGTTCCACCTTCTTGCTGAACTTCAATGAGTCTTGAGGCCCTTTCTGTTCTGTGTCCCCAAGTAAGTCACATGGCCCTTTGTATGTTACAGAAGGGCCAAATTGCTGCATTGGAGAGTTGAAATGAACCCCCCCCCCAATAACAGAAAACAAACAGCTCCCTGTGCAATGAAATAACTATCCAGTGCAAGTTCAGAAGACCCTTGGCATCTCTCAGGGGCTCACCAGGAGGCCTGCAGTTTCCCCTCATCCTCAGCAGTTCTGAATGCGCTCCACAGGTGACTGAGGAGTAAGTCCCTACTGAAAAAAGCCATGCCCAGCTTACTTACTGGATGTGAGAATATGTGAGCAGCCTGTCACATCAGCTCCCTCTCCCATACTTTACATATGCACTCAGATCCATGGCTTAAAATAAAAGAGGACACCTTTATACCCTTTGGGGCCCACAGACACTAATTACATTTTGATTTTAGTGCACAGCACTATGTCTTCTCTTCCCAGTCACCATAACCCACTATTGCTAAGGCCTGTGGGATAATGTAGGAGCCATCAGATCTTCCTTCAAATAGGCACCAGCAAGGTCTTAGGTACTCTTGACCCTTACATGAAACCTCACCCTCAGAGACCAGCTGAGTGGCTGTTGTAGCTAGCAATAGCTTTCACTGCACACTAGGAATCCGTAGGTAAGAGACAGGGGTGTGGTTTGTAAAGACTAAGAGCCTGAAAGGAATGCACAGGAGGTTACTAAAAGTGATAGATTACACCTAAAGGCCATTTGTGATCAGCCCAGTCTGTGAAATGGAGAAATGCTCTGATTCTGAAGAGATGGAAAACAGGCAAGATAGAAAAGTCTATTGGTAATTTACAGTCCCAAAGTAAACACACAGTCACTTTACACTGATGTAACAGTTGGCCTTCAGACACTGTAATAAAAGATTATTCACAACGCTTTTCTTTGGCTCCACAGGACCCGGTAACAACAGGCCCATTCCCATTTCCTGAAGGTGGCATCCTGACCCTGAAGCAAGACCTCCCTGTTCCGTCAGTCTTTCTTATCCACATCTGTGCAAGACCCAGATCTGTTCCTGATCAAGTATGTGTTGTATTCTACTGTCAGACCCAGCAAATTAGAAACTGCTTCCTGCTTTAAGTCTCATTAAGAAGAGCTGGACTATCATGTGGGCCTATTATTTGTTAGTAAATAAACAATTATTTTCTCCTTTGATGAGAAGGCTTTCCAAGGCATAATTCAAGATAAAGCATTCCACAGCAAGTGGTAGGAGCCATCACTGAGAGAGATGCAAGTTTATCCACTGTACTGGAAAGTGCAGTATCTTTTTAGAATCACATCATGTGCTACCAGACATGACAACAGCTCTCCAGTTAATAACTGATAGCTAAAACTAAAATGGAATCGTGGCTGTTGTAGATTAGACATCTGTATCTGCTCATTCAGTCTCACCCATATTTATAGTGGTGCCCAGAGCCTCTGAAGGTCTTCTGCAAGGTGGACAGGTTAGAGACATAGGCTACAAAGCCACAGACCCACGAATTTTGGTTTCTCCCTGGTCTCAATGGAAAAAGTAAAAGCAAATACTAACGAAGAATGAACACAGAAGTCTGACCTGGCTGATTGGTTTGTACAGTTTTCTTACATGGACGTGTGTCTTTGGACAGGTGACCGGTGTTCGTTTGATCCCTCTCACAAAGGGGCAAGTCATTGTGTTGTGGGATGATGGCTGCGTAAATTCAAAGTAAGTAGCTTTTAAAATAAAATTAATGTAATCTAATAACCAGCATCTTAGTCCCTAGATTGCCAGTAGTCCTAAGGTTGCCAGCAAGTGATTTCACAAATTAATGACTACTTGCTCCTTGAGAGATGCTACAGTGCATTTGTCTGACAAAATGAACTGTAGGACCTGCATGCAGCAACTGTGGTGGGCAACCCTGACTGACTTGTGGTCTGAGCAAGAGAATGTGCCTGTTGCTTAGTAGCATCCAATGGCATTTTTCAGGGACTTGCCTTCAGCATAGCAGACAGGAAGATCCATGATTAAAGTTACATTAGCAGCAGGTGCCTGGGTCGGATCTTGCATATCCCTGAAAGGGATGTGAGCTGGAAGAGAAAACCTGCAGTTCCTTGCTCCAGCAAGTTGTCAAAGACTGGAAACCCTCTGAAGATAAACTTTCAGAGGCGATCCAGTGTGCCTCCAGACTCCCTCAGAAAGGACTGACTTAGCCCCTTTTCAAGCCAGTCTCCCTAGACTCTTCAGCCTTGATAAACCTGGTTTGGGAGTAAAAGATGCTTAACAGTTTGTGATGCTGCCAGTACTCAATATAGCAAATCCATCTCTGTGTTCTTCTGTGTGTTGTTGAAGCCAAGGTTCTTCCTAATACTGACAATTGATGCCATCCCCCGTTTGGTAGGAATGGGTCAACTGAATATTTCATATAGCCCTGAGATTAGGATTTGATTGCTCATTGCTTTATTGGTTATATTTACTGAGTTGTCTGGTCTTCTTCTTTAGATGCTTAAAGACATTCGAAGTGGAATTCTCACCAGATGGAAAAGCATACCAGCGGATTAATTCCAAAGACACAGTATTCACTCTCTGGGTCTACAGTCCAGGTAAGGCAAGAATATGCATATTATTTAATGTCATGTTAATAGTGCCACTCATGAATGTGTGAAACATCATTTAGTAACTACTGAAGGTACATAGCTTCCTCATCATATGCACTCCCATCACAAGTAAGAGCACATCTCTTTGTTTAGGATGATGTTCTCAGTGAAAGCCTTATTCTCAATTCAAGAGGACATTATTAGGAATATTACCATGACTAAATTCCTTGTCACAGAAACCAAAGTCACCCAGCTGTGGGGCTGCCAAGCTCCCTGAGAGGCAAAGCAGCACTTTCGTCTCTCTTTGTAGCTCATCTAGAAACATGCAAAAATGAGACCAAAAATTGCTCCACATGACTGGAGCTTCATGTTATGCTCTTAGTAGTAGACTCAAGGCAACGCAAGTCTGAGGTTTGGGCTCAGTCCCATAGGTATTGGTCATGCTTTTGCCTGTGTTTGTACAATGCTCTTGTGGCAGGACAGTAGGACCAAACTGCCTTGTTAACACTTGTTTTGTACCACAGTGTCTGGAGGTGTTAGACTGCCTATGGATATGGCCACCTTTCATGAAGGGACTGGTTGTCTTGCATTTCTTGTGTTTGCAGCTGTTCTAGGAGAAGGTCACAGTTCTGCTCTCATCATGGTCATGTGTCCCTGTTCCCATACCCTTTTATGGTTTGGCAATGTTAAGCTACTGAGGTGCTCCCTTGTAAGAACAGAAGAGGTCCTCCTGTAGAACAGGGAAAGACCCCTCTCTTTACTCTTTCCTAGAGATTTCTCTTTGGCCCTGACTAACTGCCTTAAGTTTTAGATGTTTCACATTAGAGGGCAGTGAGTTTAATCTTTGTTGATGGGCTAAGCTTCTCCCAGAGCTTATTGTCATTTCTCATCAAGTACAGCCTAGATACAACAGCAAGATATCCAGATGAAAAATGCTGAAAGGAGGTAGTGATATTTCCTTTGGGTATTTTTTTGTTGTTTCGGGGACTAAAAAAGCCAAATCTGATCTAATCTGCAATGTGACTGTCCAACAAGTATGACTAATGAGCACTGGTCTGAGCTGTGTGAAACACAGACAGACCTTACCTCAAAGTGATAGTAATAAAGATCAGTTGAGAGAGGTTTTTGCCAAAAACACAACCTTACCTTAGCCTGAGAAAGGCTTAGCATCAGCAGTGGGTGCTTAATAAAGGTCAGAGCTATTATTGCAATGTAAATGCTACACAGGTAAGCAAAGACTGTAAGTCATGGCTAAGGCAAATCTCTGAAATTAGAATTCATTATCATCTAGTGGTGCAGATCTGGGGAATGTACCAGATTTAATTGTTTGTTTCAAAAACAAAAAAATAATAGGCTGCTTGAAAAGTCTTCTGTCTCAGCAGCCTTTATTGTCAGGTACTTCCTTCTTACTCATTTCTAATGTTCTTTTTCTTTAAGAAAGAAAATAAATTAAGTACTAAAGCACACATAAAAATCAAGTAAATAGATGAGAAAAAAACACTTACATTGCTTGTGAGGTTGAATACTCTGCTAGTGAAGGCTGTGTTCTTCGAACTGGATCAAGAACAAAAGCCAGCAGAGCCGAAGAACATCAACTCACATACCATTGGAGCAAGTGGTGCTGCTTCTGGAGTTGAGCAGAGGGGTTTCAGTCAGCCTGCATACTTCTTGTTCTGCTTCTTTGTTTATCCTGTTCCAGAGGCAAAATTGCATCGGAAAGTAAGTCAGAAAAAGGAAATTGCTAGTAGGGGATTGCAGAAGATGTCGTAGCCTTCTTCCAAAGACACCACTGAGAAAACAGTCCTTAGCTTTACTCACCAATCCTAATGAGGAGAGAGGAGGTCCTAGGGCAACAAAACAAAAGAGCCAGTACTTGGCCATGAGGAATTTATAATAATTTTTAGTGAGGCAGGCACAGACACAGTTACATAGAGTGCAGAACTGATTTCAGTATTTCCCCAGCCCATTCCACAAATCCACATTTTATGGGAGTAGTGCCTGCTCCGCATTTTCCAAGCACCACAGATATCAGCCTTTCACAGTTACCATTTCTAACCTTTTCATTTACAGGAGGCTCAGTCTCTGGCTTTTACAGAGTGCGTGCCGTTAACTACTGGGGGAAGGCAGGCCTGTCCTCTCTTTCTGTGGAGTATGTTGAAGCTTTCAAGTGACTCTGAAGAGTGATGCCTGGCTTGGTGTATGCTCCCCACAAATGACAACTCCACAGACAAACAAACTCCTCCAAAGCTGAGGAGAGAGAGCATCAAAAGGACCTGATGAAACAAGTAAGGAATGTGAGTTAGAAGCAACTGCTCCTGTTAACTCTTCAGAGCTCAAAAGATAGCATTATTAAACAGCCAGAACTGACAGCCCAACTCGTACAGTTGTAAAAGACAGCTCTGGGATTCAGCTTGGTCACTAGGAATTACAGGAATTAATACTTATTATTCGCCATTTTACACTGAGCTAATGGTCAGGACAACCCAGGATTTATACAGGTCACAAACAGCAGCAGAAGCAGGACCATCACTTCACTGTATGAGTGAAGATGGCAGCAAAGGCACAAGGAAGACCTGAGAGTGAACTGCCAGGCTGTCCTGACATAGTGGTTTGATGGAAAAGCACACAGCAACCAGACGCACCCAGAGTATGAATTGAAGGATCCCTGCTTCTCTACCAGTTAGTCACACATGCCCCTGTGGGTTATTTCAGAGCATTTGCTGTGTCTTCAGATG